>NC_140585.1:777696374-778056374 GCF_964204655.1 Triturus cristatus | reverse complement strand
GTCCCTCGCACGTCGGTCGGGCCTCCCCGGGGGGAAGGGGCCTGCCGAAGTCCTGGTCCTAAACCCGAGCGCCCCATGCGGCCGCGGACCGCTCCACCGGCCGGGGCGCGCCAGGGCAGGGCCGGGTCCTGTACCTATGGTGCGGGCTCGCAGGAGGCAGGCCGAGGGCATCGGGCTGGCGACGTCGGTCGTCGGGCCGCTCCTCCGTTAATGATCCTTCCGCAGGTTACGAGTTTTACTTCCTCTAGATTGTCAAGTTTGATCGTCTTCTCGGTGCTCCGCCAGGGCCGTTGCCGACCCCGGCGGGGCCGATCCGAGGACCTCACTAAACCATCCAATCGGTAGTAGCGACGGGCGGTGTGTACAAAGGGCAGGGACTTAATCAACGCAAGCTCATGACCTGCACTTACTGGGAATTCCTCGTTCATGGGAAATAATTGCAATCCCCAATCCCTATCACAAATGGGGTTCAGTGGGTAACCCGCACCTGTCGGCGAAGGGTAGACACACGCTGATCCGTTCAGTGTTGCGCGCGTGCAGCCCCGGACATCTAAGGGCATCACAGACCTGTTATTGCTAGATCTTGTGTGGCTGAACGCCACTTGTCCCTCTAAGAAGTTGGACGTCGACCGCTGGGGGTCGCGTAACTAATTAGCATGGAGGTGTCTCGTTCGTTATCGGAATTAACCAGACAAATCGCTCCACCAACTAAAAAAGGGCAGGTGAGGTTTCCAGTGTTGAGTCAAATTAAGCTGCAGGCTCCACTCCTGGTGGTGCCCTTCCGTCAATTCCTTTAAGTTTCAGCTTTGCAACCATACCCCCCCGGAACCCAAAGACTTTGTTTTCCCGGAAGCTGCTCGGCGGGTCATGGGAATAACACCGCCGGATCGCTAGTCGGCATCGCTTATGGTCGGAACTACAACAGTATCTGATCGTCTTCGAACCTCCGACTTTTGTTCTTGATTAATGAAAACATTCTTGGCAAATGCTTTCGCTTTGGTTCGTCTTGCACCGGTCCAAGAATTTCACCTCTAGCGGCACAATACGAATGGCCCCGGCCGTCCCTCTTAACACTTGTATATTTCCTATAACAAGATGCATGATAATGGACTTCTGCAGCCACTGTCCCTACTACAAACTGCTAAGACATTATTGGTTGCACACTGTCGAAGCCTTTTGTCAACTCTGCACTCCACTGCCTTGATTAATTTCTCATGCGTTGATGTTCCCTTGGTGCATTTTATCTTTCCACCAAATATACATTTTTCAACACGTTTGACTTTAATGATGTTCTTCTGTTTAAGTGTTTATTCATACACTCACTCGTTCCAGCGCCATCACTGACACTTGCTTCAACTTTTTGCTTAATAGTCTGTAAATCTCTCTTCATAGTAAACAGGCTTCTGCACTTCCTGTGGTAAAATACTTGGGGAACCGTGTTGCTTTCCACATTTCACACAATGCCTTACAGTGGAATATGATTCCTTACTTGAGCTGCCTCCAAAAAAACTTTCCATGATGAGAAGCCTTGCGAGCTTGTCAATGGTCATTCACCACCAGCTCCGGAAAAATAAATTAATTGAACCATTTATAAATGTTACCTGGTTTACTTAAAATGATCATAATTTCTATTACAAATATTATTAATTTATATAATGTAATTTTTAATAGTAAAATTCACAAAAATAAAAATTAGGAAAACATTTCCATTTACATTAAGGTATCTTTTGAGTGGAGTGGTAACACAAAAGTCAAAGAGTTATGACTTGCTATCACATATTTTCCATCTATAGGCGCCCATACCTTGCCAATAAATCATATTATTAGAACCCATTCTCCCAAGTGGTACCAATAACATGGTTGGCTTAAGGCCTGCAATGTCATTTATTACCCCTGGGACTAATGTGAAAACTACTAATCAAAGCATGAATGACCTAACGAGCAAAGAGAATTTCCATATAGGATTAAATGAAAGAATAAGAATGTGACATTGTAACCTATCACATGATCACTGTTGCTGTTGTTCCCTACTGTAATACGACTTTTTGGACTTTGTACTGAAAGACTTTCCCAGTCATATTGAATGCAATGTACCTCATCAAGGGCAAACAAACTGTTTCAGAACAAATAACATAATATGTAACATGTCATGTCATATGTACGGGATTCAAATACGTAGAAATGGGTCCATCGTGGAGCACTAACTCCACAAAGGGACTACACTGCTCCCGGTCCAAGTTGTTGGCACTCATTGGGCAAGTAAATGAAACACAGGTTTGCACACCAAAAAGTTTCTAACCATTCGCAAATGCTTTGTAACTGGTTAATTGGCATACTGTGATGTATCATGTGTCTATCAACGCAATTTTGCTAAAAAAAAATAGCACACAGAACATTTACCATATCTTATTTTGCAGTTGTTTTTTGTGATTCCTAAACTGTAATTTCTCATTACCAAATTGCAACTTGAATGTACATACCATTCACAACTTGCGAATAGTTGCAAAATCAGCAAATAGCACATGCAAATTACTATAAATTTGAAATAAGTAGTAACCAGGTGCAAAGTATAAAAAAAACTCACAAAAAATGCACTAGCAATTTTAGAAATGGTTACTGTTTAATTTAGTGATTAAAAAAAACCCAAATCCCTGGGTCCTGTTGTGCGCCCCGGGGGGCGCACAACAGGCATGTGCGCCCCCCGGGGCACTTTGGTATTACAAAAGGGTCAACAGAGGTTTTTGTGACTCCTTCTGCAATACAGACAGCACTGGCACACGTGCTACATTAGGAGGGTATTCATTCATTTGCATGGGGGTGTGGCACCATGCAAATGAGGGGCTCACTTTGCCGCAGCATTTGTGCCGTGATATGGACATGGGTGCAGAGACAAACATGCCTTGAGGAGTTGCACTGAAAGTATGCTATTAAAAGAGCTGCTCCCAAAGGCAGTCTTCTGGAGGGGAGATGGGTGGTCCCATGGATGCCCCACAGGCATACCCTTGCTGGTGGGTGCAGTCACTCACTGCACCCATCTGCAAGGGGATCTCTCTCCCCTCTTGAAAGTGTAGACATGTTGCCATCTGAACAGTGAAAAACAGAGCGGCTTTGAAGCAGCCACTCAGTATTTCATTCAAATGGACTGCCCTCAGCGACTTCATGACTGCCCTGTTCTTCAAATCAGAGAGCACTTTTCCTGTTTGCACTGGGCACTCTTTTAAGGTGCACCATGGCACAGACCGTGAAAGTGCACGCATATGGTTATACGGGCCCAGTAATTTTGTTTCTTGGAGCAGATGGGTCTAGAGATGAAGCACCTACAATTGCCTCACGCTGGAGAGTGATTCATTTAATTGTTCTAAAGATGATATAGTACCCTGTGTGCTGGGTCCTTCACCTGTTGGGACAGACTTTTTCTACCTGATTGTTGGTTCTTCTTTGATTCTTGACCTAAGGGCACACCACCTTTTCCCAATTTCTTCCACACTTCTGTTTGTTACCTCAACAGCATATTTTAGTTTGGAGTACCCTCAACATTTGTTTTTGGATGGCTTTCAATCAATTAATCAGTTCATTTGTGGAGCGCACTACTTACCCATGAGGGTCTCAAGGCGCTGGGGGGGTGGGTGTGCTGCTACTGCTCGAACAGTCAGGTCTTGAGGAGTCTCCTGAAGGCCAGCAGGTCCTGGGTCTGTCGTAGGCAGATGGGGAGGGTGTTCCAGGTTTTTGCGGCGAGGTGGGAGAACGATCTGCCGCCGGCGGATGCTCGATGGATACGGGGGGCGGTGGCAAGGGCGAGGTCAGCGGAGTGAAGCTGGCGGTTTGGGGTGTTGAAAGTGAGTCGTTCGTTGAGGTACGCTGGTCCGGTGTTGTGGAGTGCTTTGTGAGTGTAGGTGAGGAGCTTGATGGTGATCCCCTTGTTGACGGGGAGCCTGTGCAGGTCTTTCAGGTGGGCTGAGATGTGGCTGTGGTGGGGGATGTCGAGGATGAGTAGTGCAGAGGCGTTCTGTATCCATTGTAGTCGTTTCTGGAGTTTGGCTGAGGTTCCTGCGTAGAGAGCACTGCTGTAGTCCAGTCTGCTGCTGACAAGGACCTGGGTGACGTCCTTCTGATGCCGGTGGGGATCCATCTGTTGATCTTGCGGAGCATGCAGAGGGCATTGAAGCCGGAGGAGGAGACAGCGTTTACTTGCTAGGTCATTGACAGCGCAGAGTCCTGGATGACCCCCAGGCTGCGTGCGTGGTCAGTGGGCGTCGGTGCAGCTCCTAGCACAGCTGGCCACCATGAGTCGTCCCAGGCGGATGGGGTGGATCCAATGATGAGGACCTCCGTCTTGTCTGAGTTCAGTTTCAGGCGGCTGTTCATCAACCATTCCGCGATGGCCTTCATTCCTTCATGGAGGTTGGATTTGGCGATGGAGGGGGCCTTGGTGAGGGAGAGGATCAGCTGGGTGTCATCGGAGTATGAGATGATGTTGAGGTCGTGCGATCGGACGATGTTGGTGAGCGGTGCCATGTAGACGTTGAAGAGTGTCGGGCTGAGGGGCGATACTTGGGGTACGCCGCAGATGATCTTGGTGTCTTTAGAGCGGAATGGGGGAGGCGGACACTCTGGGTTCTGCCGGTGATCCCTGCGTTGTGGAGGCATGTGCGGAGGGTGTGGTGACAGACGGTGTTGAAGGCGGCCGAAAGGTCCAGGAGGATGAGGGCCGTGGTTTCTCCGTTGTCCAGCATGGCCCTGATGTTGTCGGTGGCGACGATGAGGGCTGTTTCGGTGCTGTGGTTGCTGCGGAATCCAGATTGGGATGAGTCCAGGATGTTGTACTTTGCGAGGAAGGAGGTCAGTTGCCTGTTAACAATCTTCTCGATGACTTTCGCCGGGAACGGGAGGAGGGAAATGGGCCGGAAGTTCTTGAGGTCCTTTGGGACTGTCTTGGGTTTCTTGAGTAGGGCGTTCATCTCGGCGTGCTTCCAGCTCTCCGGGAAGGTGGCGGTCTCGAAGGAACTGTTGATGATCTTGCAGAGATGGGAGGCGATGGTGGAGCTTGCTTTGTTGAAGATGTGGTGCGGGCAGGGGTCAGATGGTGAGTCGGAGTGGATGGTGTTCATGATTTTGATGGTGTCTTCGTCATTGACGTGGGTCCAGGACAGCAGGGGGTCGATGTGGCTGGGGTCCGGTGAGTCTGAGGTGTCTGTGTCTGTCGGGGGGGCCTGGTTGCTGAAGCTGTTGTGGATGTCTGCGATCTTGCGGTGGAAGAAGGTGGCTAGGGAGATGCAGAGGTCTTGTGATGGCGGGATGCCATTGGAGTTGGAGCTGGGGTTGGAGAGTTCCTTCACGATGTTGAAGAACTCTTTGCTGTTGTGTACGTTGTTGTCAATGCGCTCTTTGAAGGAGGTCCTTTTGTCGGTTCGGATGAGTTGGTGGTGTCTGCAGATGGCGCTCTTGTAGGCTGTGTTGCAGCGTTTTGATTGGTCTGAGTGCTGTGTTTTGGCATGTTCTCCATACAGGCTGTAATGCAGCTTTTTTTTTTTTGCAGAGTTTTATATAGCGCAAACTTGACCCGAATCCAATCGGGTATCAGAGAGCTTTACATAGCACCAGTTACGTTACATGAGGACACACATTTTTGTTAGGCACGGGGAGATTAAGTGATTTGCCCAGAATCATAGGATGTTTAGCATCATTACCGAGACTTGAACCCAGTTCCCTCAGGTCCGAGGGCGAGCACCCTAACCGTTAGGCCAACTCCTCTCCCCTTGGTGGAAAAAAGGGAAAGTGCGCATGAATGATATGGTCGGCCCGAGAGGGCTGGCCAAACAGTCATTGTGCACTTGGGAGTGGGAGCAAGCCACTCCTCTGCTGCTCTGTCAGCCTCGCCCCCCCCTCGCAAAATGCAAAAAAGAAAATGATAATAATCAAGTTGTTTCTTATGCAGCTGAAAAAAACAGTGGGGCGACGCTCCTCCACCTAAGCTTTCTGCCTTTCTGCTCATCCTACTAGAAAGAAGGTTTGCCTTCTACTAGTCAAGTTGTACATGAGTATTGATCCAGTGGCACTCAAGTGTGAAGGACACTCACTCTACTGCTATTCATTTAATCATAAATAAGGGTTGTAAACATGTATACATGCTCCCTATGGGAGAGTTTTCATCTGTTGCTCAGTGTCAGCCTGCAGTCTTTTAAAATAGTGGGGCATAATATTTTCCATGAGTTTACAATATTTTTACAACATTTTCTTTGGGTGCTCCCTATGTGTTAAGAATTACCTTCAGTGTGCCAATTCCAGAATTTTGTCAAAGTTACCCCCACATATCAAGAATTACATACAATATTCCTGTTAGAAATGGGATTTCTGGTTGGCTAGGGCTTGCGCCAAAGCCAGGCAGAAACCACCACTCTAGTCAGGGCTGGGGAGTTACACGCCAAAGATAACCCCTGCTTGCCCCCTTGGTAGCTTGGCACGAGCAGTCAGGCTTATCCCGGAGGCGATGTGTAAAGCGTTTGCGCGCGCACCCAGCAACAACACCCAAGGCCCACCACAAAAGAAACTCCACACAAGTTATTATAAAAATAGCCTTTGTATTATACCAAAACACATTAGATAATGTTCACACAATTTACACTGTGCCAACTGGCAATGGGCAGAATTTTACAAGGGATTATATGTACAGGGGACAGGGCCACATGGACCACTGTCAGGAATTAGCACTTTTCGAACTTAGCACTTAGAACATAGGATATAAAATTACTGTAGCACAAAATAACACATGTAGCACACAACCAGTAACTACTGGTAACAGGTAAGTACCACCTACGCAACCCTAACCACCTTAGGAAAATGTCACGCAGGGAACCAGGACCTCACTAGCACCACCTGTACTAGGAGAAAAACAACCACCTAAGTATCACAATACCTGTAGGGGGTATAAGCTCATTACACATGATGCATCACAACACATTCAGAGGTGTAAACACAAGGCACATGACGCATAAAACACATTCAGAGGTGCAGGTTAGGAACAATAGCGCAAAACTCACATTAGCCACCACCTGTGGCAGTCCGTAGGACAACTGGCCTCGTAGGGGGGCTAGGACGCCCTGTGTCCCAATGTCAGGGCAAGGCTGCACAGGCTGCACAAGCCAAAGTGTAAAGGCCACAACCTAAACGTTGCAGCTGCCCACTAAGTGCTGGGCAGCTGTGGGGACAGAGCCTGGGCACCACAGTGCCTCCTCAAACAAATATGCAGCACTCACGTGGAGCCTCCCAGGGCTCTAACCACACGCAATGCCCCCTAGAGCCTCGGTGGGCTCTGTAACCAATGTGGGGGGCAACGTTGGAGCGGCCCGCTGTCTTCCAGGGCCGCTCTTCCCCGTCGAACAAATGCCCCGTTATGGAGGCTCGCGCTCTCCACAACAAAGGAGTGCCCCGCTTCGGAGCGACCTTGCGCTTCCCACAACAAGGCTGTCCCCACTCACCGGGACTCCGGCGGCGCTTCCTCCTCTCGGCGTGGGGCTTCACCCGGGCCCCCTCCTGGGACCCGGGATTGGGTGCGGAGCTGACCGGCTCCGAACTTGAAGTCAGTCGTCCCCGTGCGGCGCTTCCCTTCCGGGCTTCGGCCCCGCCCACCCAAAGGCTGTCGGGATTCCCTTCCGGGTCATCGCAGGCAGCGCAGCGGACCAGGGATCCCGGCGGCCGCAGAAACTATGGGGTAGGCTCCCGATAATTTAAACAACACAATAAGCGGGGTGGGCACCCGCGAGGTACTCCACTACGGGGTAGGCTCCCGTTTCTTTAAGAATACGATGCGGCACAACGCGGGGTGGGCACCCGCTATCAGAACCGGCAAAAGCGGGGGAATCCCTACGTCGGGGTTCCCTCGCAGATTATCGTAGCGCCGCGCTACAGGCAACAATGAAGGCGCTCTTCAGGGAAAGCGCGTCTCGATGCTGGGGTCCCAAATAAAGCGCTCCTAGCGCTATAAGTCAAATAAAAGCGCTTCCAGGCACTTAGGGATACAGATACAGCGCTCCCAGCGCTTAGAGGAGAATAAAAACCAAGTCCAGCAAAGTTCTCCCCTGTATGCAGCAAGGCAGGGGGGCAAGGCTGGGCCCAGAGCCAGCTCACTGGGCCTCCAGGCAGGGAGGTAGTCCAAGTGGCGGTCCTCTGGCCCAGCAACAGCAGCAGCCCCCTCAGGCAGGATCCTGGAAGAGAACAACTTGTAAGGGGACACAGCCCCTTCTTATACACCTTTTCCCTTTGTTCTTGGTTCAGGGTGAGGGGGAAAACCAGTCGCAGCTGGTTGGGGAGCACCCTTGATGTGCTCAGCCCCTCACTCTATTCACTGGCAGGGCTAGGGTCATCAGTCGCACCACAGGGGGCGGAGCCAGCATTGTGTAGGGAAAGCCCTGCCCTATTCAGGTCCAAGGTGCACTCCTCCCCAGCCATCAGCATGCTAATCTCACACTCACCACTGGGGCAGACTCACCCAGACTCCTGGAGCCAGGCTCACCAGCCAGCTCCAGCCAATCACATGCCAGACACATTTTACACTAATATGCCAACTCCTAGAAGTGGCACTTCCGCACATGACATAATCACGCATTATACATCATTGCGAAGCATTCGATCACACGAGTCCGCACATACCAAACTCGAGCCTGCACACCCCACGCATCAGGAACTACCAGGGACACATACATTCCCCATGCATTCCTATGGGAGGGCAGGCCTGTCTCACCACATGCACTCAGAGTGCGCACGCACTTTACTCTGGGACACAGGGAAAGTGCGCAGACACCAAAAATCACTACCACCAGGTCACCAGTAAAAGCAAAAAAAGTTTAGGGGTGAACCTGCCAGAAGGGCCAAGTCCAACACAACCCCCTTCCAGCCAAAAACGCAGGGCAGACCAATCACCACCGTGATGGACTTCCCTGCTTTGGGCGATAGAACACGGACGCGGGCCCGCAACTGCAGGGACACCCTCCTGTTCTACGCCACGGTGAACCCATGGGATTCCTTCTGAAACCACTGTCCGGACCAACTAGGCTACCCCACTGGTACTCCCAAGCTGTCCGCGGCCAAGACCAGGCCCTAGGCCACCCAGGTGCCACCGGTCCTTGCCTAGTCACAGAGTGGGGGGTAGTAACCCCTGGCACATAGCGGCCATTCTCCACTCTTCCTGTCTGCAAGACAGGACTAGACTGCCACTGGTTCTCCAGCCTAGGGTCTGCACCCTAGCCACCTTTTCTTTCCGAGGAAGAGGATCCAATTTTACCATGGAAAAGATGGAAAAACCTATTTGACTCATACATTGTGGCCATTGGGGATGAGAAATTTTCAGCTTTTAGGAAGCAAGCCATTCTTCTTCACAATTTGGGTGTTGAGGGAAGGAATACTTATGACAGTATGGATTCAATCCCCATTGGTGGAGGTGACGGATCTCCCAGTGATGTGTATGAGATGTCCTTAGTAATGCTGGAGAAATATTTTGGTCCCCGCATCAACGTAGTCTTAGAAAGACATACGTTTTTTACTAGGGTGCAAGGTCCAGTGGAACGTGTCGGAAGTTATGTTGCAGCTAAAAAAACTCTTGCTCGCACGTGTGAGTTTGGTGACCTTTCGGATTCATTGGTGAGAGACCAATTAGTAAGGTGCACTAACAGTGTTCGTGTTCAAGAAAAGCTTCTCTCTAAAAATCCTTCTTTAACTGAAGCTGTAGCTATTGTGGAGGGAATGGAGAACACTTCCAAATGGGTAAAAGAGATTAGTAAGAACAAAGAAGATAAAGGTCAAAAATCCAGTGAAGTACATGCTATAGAGGAAGAGGAAAATCTAGAAGCTTACAACACCCTAGCGAAAATTTCTTCTTCTACCAGTAACAAGACACCCGTTGAAAAGGACACACGTGTGCGTGCTCCTTTTAAAAGTGTTCTTAATAAGGCAGAACGTGACAATCACCCTGTTGAGGGGGGGGGGGTAATGCTAGTGATAAGACTATTTCGTCTAGTCCCAAACCTAAGTGCATGAGATGTGGTAGCTTTTCACATTTCTCAAATTATCCACACTGTTTTGCGAAGGAGGCAGTGTGTAACAAGTGTGGCATTAAGGGGCATTACGCTAGAGTATGCAAGGGTTTGGACAAGAATCGCTCCTCCCAGAAAAATGTTGAAGTTGTACGCACTATTCTTTTGAATGTTAAGGCTGACAGTATGAAAATTGATGCTGATAGAGTAATTATGCCAGAATGTAAAATCATGGTTGATGGGTACAATTTTTCTGTCCTAGCTGATTCTGGTTCGCCTTTCACCATGATTGGTAATAGGCAATGGGATGAGTGTGTGGGTCTTGAGAATGTGACCTTGTTGACACCAGATATTAACCCTGTTAGTTATGGTGGTACTAAAATTAATGCCCTTGGTTATGTTGAAGCTCTTATCAAATTCAAGGATAGGCACACCATGGGCAAAGTGTATGTGGCTGAAAGAGGGGACAATTTGCTTGGATGGAGGCATCAATGGGATCTTGGCATTATGCTTAACCCTTGTGCGAAGGATCCCAAAGATCAGGTCATGTTGGTGGATTCCTGGGGTGCGAGTGATGAGTGCTATGATAAGTTCCCAGAGGTCTTCTCGGATGCCTTGGGTTGCCTTAAAGGGTTTGAACATCGTATTGTCCTGAAGGAAAAAGCTGTACCTTGTGTGCACAAGGTAAGGAAAGTACCTAACATGATGGTTGAGCCACTTAAGGCTGAGTTGCAGAGGTTGCTTGATTTGAGGAGATTGAGGCCTCAGAGTGGCTTGCGCCCATTGTTCTTGCCCCTAAGGATGGGGGTACAAGTGTCAGGATGTGTGTGGACCTGAGGGGACTGAACAAGTGGATTTGGGTTGATCGGCAACCTTTGCCTAACATATCTGAGTCTCTTAGTATTCTTAGAGGAGCTAAGATTTTCAGTGTGTTGGACCTCTCTTCGGCTTACCACCAAGTTGTGCTGCACAGGGATTCCAGACATCTTACATCTTTTGTGACGCCTTTGGGGGCTTATCGCTTTCTCCGAATGCCTTTTGGGTTGGCGTCAGCAGCAGCCTGCTTCCAAAGAGTCATGAAGATGGTGCTTGGGAAGATACCTAATGTTATGTTTCCCAAGATGATATCTTGATATATGGGAAGGATGAGAAGGAACATTGCTTGACTCTCTATACTGTGTTAGAGAAGCTGAGGGATGCTGGACTCACGGTTAAAAAACAGAAATGTCGAGTGGGATTGAGTTCTGTGACGTACTTAGGACACGTGATCTCAGGGGAGGGGATACAACCCAAATTAGAGCTAGCTGAATCAGTGGTGAAAGCTCCCGTTCCTCAAGATAAAGACCAAGTGAGATCATTTTTGAAGCTCGCCGAGTTCTACTCTAAGTTTGTTCAAGGTTTTGCAAGTGTAGCTGAACCCATCAGGGCTCTGCTTAAAAAGGGGACGCACTTTGCCTGGTCTGATGAGTGTCAGAAGGCTTTTGACGGTATAAAAGCTGAGATTGGCAAAATGCCCACTTTAGGACATTTTGATGTGAACTGTAAAACTGTTCTGACGACGGATGCTAGCCAA
Source organism: Triturus cristatus (assembly GCF_964204655.1). NCBI lineage: Eukaryota > Metazoa > Chordata > Amphibia > Caudata > Salamandridae > Triturus > Triturus cristatus. Next base: position 778,044,776 of record NC_140585.1, on the reverse strand, counting down.
AAAGGGCTGGGAGCTGTGCTCTCCCAAGTTGTGGATGGTGAGGACAGAGCTATTGCTTTTGCTTCCAAGGCTCTCAGGGATGCGGAGGTGAATTACTCCTGTATTGAAAGGGAGGCATTGAGGCAGTACAACACTTTAAATTCTATCTTTGGGGGATTCCCTTTTTGGTCCGAAAAGATCATCGTCCTTTAGTTCAAGTTTTCTCATGCCGCTGCAGTGAGAACACGACACCTAGGCTCAAGCGTTGGAGTGAGGGGCTTCAAGAGTTTAATTTTGTAGTTCGTTATATGCCAGGGTTGAGTAATAAATCTGCAGACTGTCTTTCTCGTCTGCCGGTTGGACAGACCTCAGATTGTAGTGAGGTTGAAGGTGTGTTTTGGGTTGCAGAGTCTGCCTTTTCATCTGAGGAATGGTTGGAGGGTGTAAATAGTGACAGAGATTTTGTCCTTCTTAAAGGGTGGATAAATCATGGGTGGCCTGATTATAAGAATCTGGATCCTGACATGAAACCTTTTTGGGGTGTGAGAGAGGAGTTGTCTTTTTGTTATGACAATCTTTTGAGAGGAGATAGAGTGATTCCTCCCACTGTTTTTAGGGACAAAATAATCAATCTTGCTCATGAAGGCCATTTGGGAAGGAGCTTAATGAAAGCTCGGGTGAGAGAGAAGTACTGGTGGCCTAGTATGGATCGCATGATCGAGACTGTGGTTAAGGATTGTCTATCTTGTGCTGCTAATGATAAGTCTCACACTCCCAGCAATGCTCCTTTGTCTCCTGTTAAGGTTCCTGAGAAGGTTTGGACGAAGTTGGGTTTGGACATAGTAGGCCCATTTGAACTCTTACCTTCTTTTGAGAGGTTTGTTATTTTGCTTGTGGATTATACTTCCAAGTGGGTTGTTACCAAGTGTGTGTCTGTGACTAACACGAAAACAGTAATAGATTTCCTTAAAGATGTTTTTGTTTCGGAAGGAGTTCTGAGGTTCTTAGTTACTGACAATGGGGTACAGTTTGTTTCTCATGAAATGTGCAATTTTCTTAAAGATTTTGGTATTGTTCACCAGAAGACAGCGTTATACTCTCCTCAGGCCAATGGATTAGCTGAGAGGATGAACAGGGTGGTTAAAGATTGTGCTCAGCGAGCTCTGGAATTGAAGGTGCCCTTTAGTACTATTTTAAGGTGCACCTGGTGGGCTCATCGCACCACACCAAATGCTGTCACGCTAAAGTCTCCCTTTGAGGATTTGAGGGGGAGGGAAGCTCCTTCCAAGTTAAATCCTAGTTGATTACCTCCCAGTGTTGGTACGAGTTTGTCTGCAGACATGAGACGTACCAGGGTTATTGATTACCAAGAAAAGTACAAATCTAGTTACGACTCAAGGATGAATGTGAAGTACAAGAAGTGGTGTGTCGGTGATCAAGTGCTTGTGAAGAATCCTAAACACACTTTTAAAGGTAGATCCGTTTTTTTGGGTCCTTTCACCATTGTGGCCATCAAGAAGAATGTGGTAAGAGTTGACACAGATTGCTGGTGGAGTATGTCAAGATTGGTCAAATATTCGGGTGGTTTTTGGAATGTGGGGGTTCTCAAGTCTATTGTTCCCAGACCCGCTTTGACTGATGGGGGTAAATTTGATAGCAAAAGTGTTCTTGATGGAAGGGGATTAAGGTCTCATTCTCCTAGGGGTAGGAGGGTGCCCATTAAATTGAAAGACTACGTGTTGTATTAAGGTTATTTTCATTTTCTGTGTTGTAGCCATATTGTAGCTATAGTAAAGAAACTTCATGTTGTGCTAAGGTTTATTTTCACCTGCTATGCTTTAACTTGATGATTGCTTGCAGAGTGTCATTTTTGGTAGTTATTTTGTTATGTTTTTATGAACCTGAATCTTGTTGTTGATATGTGTTATTATTTATTGGGAAGGGGATGTATTGTGATCTGTAATTCAGAATGCACTGTGTGTCATAGAATGGAGTGATGCATCGGATGATGTATCACTCATTCCAGAGAGCGAGAGCAAGGAGAGCTACGAGAGAAGTAGTTGGTGCTGTATTGCGGATCTGGTCTTTCTGTCAATAAACCTTTGACTACAACCTTCCAGGTGGACTGATCCTTCATTACAGACTTCTCGCACGGGACTCTATATAACTGCCGCCACTGGACTCAACCCTCCCTGGGGAGCCCAGAAAATTAAAAGTGCGCGCAGGGGACAGTCTACCCTCCAGAGCTACTTTGCCTCTGGTGGAGGCCCTCTCAGCCTCCTCTATCCTCTCCTGTGCCAAGACCCACTCAGTCTCTAGCTGTTGCTTCTTGACCTCCAGCTGCGCATTAGCCTGGGCATGCTCTAACCTGAGCTTTTCTAACACCAGCTGGTGCTCCCTTTCTTTCCTCCTATCTTCCCACTCCTCTGGGGACAGGGAAAGGGATGAGGCGCTGCCTCCTACGCTGGACCCAGCAAGGGACTCCCTACCTATGGGGTCTTCACTCTCTACTGGCGTGCAGGTACTGTTATCTTCTTCCTCCTCTTCTGAATCTTCAGGGCTCCCCACAGACCCACCACCCTCCAGGTGTGAGGCCCGGGCCCTTTCCGTACTGCGCTCAAGATCCCATTGACCCTTTTGCCATTGGATCAGGTTGCTTCTAAGTTTGGACTGAGTGTCTGACTCATCCACCCCTATGTCTCTCTCTCTACAGAACCTTTCCAACTCTTGCATACTGTACCAGGCTAGATCACTGAGATCAAAAGCAGGCTCCATTCTGGCGGACGTTCTGGTGAAAGGATTACACAGGGAACCTAGGGAACTGAGCTTAACAGGAGCGCACAATTCACCAAAGATTCAGCAAGCTCTCTATCCCAGAGAACTCACACTCACTTGTCTAGTGCCACACACCATTCATCCACACACAACCCTCCCCTCGGACTGGTAAGGCAGTTTCTACCACCCCTGATTCCTCAACCTGACCACAAGTGACACAGGTACCAACTCTGGGCGCAGGGCGGGGAACAAATGTACTGGACACTATTATGCTGCCACCACTGGATCCCACCCTTACTGGTGAATCCAGAAACACATTTCCACAGAAATGAGAAAAACAAACTTAGCACAATAATCCCTATACCATGTGAGTATCTAAATGCAGAGTTTTGTGGTGCAGCCAGTTGCTGCTGCGGTACAGCGCAAACGCAAGTCCAAATCCCACCGCTGATCACCAAAGTTAGAAATGGGATTTCTGGTTGGCTAGGGCTTGCACCAAAGCCAGGCAGAAACCACCACTCTAGTCAGGGCTGGGGAGTTACACGCCAAAGATAACCCCTGCTCACCCCCTTGGTAGCTTGGCTCGAGCAGTCAGGCTTATCCCGGAGGCGATGTGTAAAGCGTTTACGCGCGCACCCAGCAACAACACCCAAGGCCCACCACAAAAGAAACTCCACACAAGGTATTATAAAAATAGCCTTTGTATTATACCAAAACACATTAGATAATGTTCACACAATTTACACTGTGCCAACTGGCACTGGGCAGAATTTTACAAGGGATTATATGTACAGGGGACAGGGCCACATGGACCACTGTCAGGAATTAGCACTTTTCGAACTTAGCACTTAGAACATAGGATATAAAATTACTGTAGCACAAAATAACACATGTAGCACACAACCAGTAACTAATGGTAACAGGTAAGTACCACCTACGCAACCCTAACCACCTTAGGAAAATGTCACGCAGGGAACCAGGACCTCACTAGCACCACCTGTACTAGGAGAAAAACAACCACCTAAGTATCACAATACCTGTAGGGGTATAAGCTCATTACACATGATGCATCACAACCCATTCAGAGGTGTAAACACAAGGCACATGACGCATAAAACACATTCAGAGTTGCAGGTTAGGAACAATAGCGCAAAACTCACATTAGCCACCACCTGTGGCAGTCCGTAGGACAACTGGCCTCGTAGGGGGGCTAGGACGCCCTGTGTCCCTATGTCAGGGCAAGGCTGCGCAGGCTGCGCAAGCCAAAGCGTAAAGGCCACAACCTAAACGTTGCAGCTGCCCACTAAGTGCTGGGCAGCTGTGGGGACAGAGCCTGGGCACCACAGTGCCTCCTCAAACAAATATGCAGCACTCACGTGGAGCCTCCCTGGGCTCTAACCACACGAAATGCTCCCTAGAGCCTCGGTGGGCTCTGTAACCAATGTGGGCGCAATGTTGGAGCGGCCCGCTGCCTTCCGGGCCGCTCTTTTTCACCAAAAAGGAAAATTCCCCCTTAGTTGCCTCGGTGGGCTCTGTGACCAATGTGGGGGGCAACGTTGGGGCGGCCCGCTGTCTTCCGGGGCCGCTCTTCCCCATCGAACAAATGCCCCGTTATGGTGGAGTGCCTCTCGCGCTCTCCACAACAAAGGAGTGCCCCGCTTCGGAGCGACCTTGCGCTTCCCACAACAAGGCTGTCCCCACTCACCGGGACTCCAGCGGCGCTTCCTCCTCTCGGCGTGGGGCTTCACCCGGGCCCCCTCCTGGGACCCGGGACTTGGGTGCGGAGCTGACCGGCTCCGAACTTGAAGTCAGTCGTCCCCGTGCGGGGTGGGCTCCCGCCGGGGTGGAAGACGCGGCGCTTCCCTTCCGGGCTTTGGCCCCGCTCACCCAAAGGCTGTCGGGATTCCCTTCCGGGTCACCGCAGGCAGCGCGGCGGTCCAGGGATCCCGGCAGCCGCAGAAACTACGGGGTAGGCTCCCGATAATTTAAACAACACAATAAGCGGGGTGGGCACCCGCGAGGTACTCCACTACGGGGTAGGCTCCCGTTTCTTTAAGGATACGATGCGGCACAACGCGGGGTGGGCACCCGCTATCAGAACCGGCAAAAGCGGGGGAATCCCTACGTCGGGGTTCCCTCGCAGATTATCGTAGCACCGCACTACGGGCCACAATGAAGGCGCTCTTCAGGGAAAGCGCGTCTCGATGCTGGGGTCCCAAATAAAGCGCTCCTAGCGCTATAAGTCAAATAAAAGCGCTTCCAGGCGCTTAGGGATACAGATACAGCGCTCCCAGCGCTTAGAGGAGAATAAAAACCAAGTCCAGCAAAGTTCTCCCCTGTATGCAGCAAGGCAGGGGGGCAAGGCTGGGCCCAGAACCAGCTCACTGGGCCTCCAGGCAGGGAGGTAGTCCAAGTGGCTGTCCTCTGGCCCAGCAACAGCAGCAGCCCCCTCAGGCAGGATCCTGGAAGAGAACAACTTGTAAGGGGACACAGCCCCTTCTTATACACCTTTTCCCTTTGTTCTTGGTTCAGGGTGAGGGGGAAAACCAGTCGCAGCTGGTTGGGGAGCACCCTTGATGTGCTCAGCCCCTCACTCTATTCACTAGCAGGGCTAGGGTCATCAGTCGCACCACAGGGGGCGGAGCCAACATTGTGTAGGGAAAGCCCTGCCCTATTCAGGTCCAAGGTGCACTCCTCCCCAGCCATCAGCATGCTAATCTCACACTCACCACTGGGGCAGACCCACCCAGACTCCTGGAGCCAGGCTCACCAGCCAGCTCCAGCTAATCACACGCCAGACACATTTTACACTAATATGCCAACTCCTAGAAGTGGCACTTCCGCACATGACATAATCACGCATTATACATCATTGCGAAGCATTCGATCACACGAGTCCGCACATACCAAACTCGAGACTGCACACCCCACGCATCAGGAACTACCAGGGACACATACATTCCCCATGCATTCCTATGGGAGGGCAGGCCTATCTCACCACATGCACTCAGAGTGCGCACACACTTTACTCTGGGACACAGGGAAAGTACGCAGACACCAAAAATCACTACCACCAGGTCACCAGTAAAAGCAAAAAAAGTTTAGGCGTGTACCTGCCAGAAGGGCCAAGTCCAACAATTCCAGTACCAGCATTTTAACAATCATACTGCCATATACCATTGGTGACCCAGATGCCAAAAATGACTTCTAGTATGTCAGAGCTGCCATTTTATTATGGTTTCCTTCCCCCAACCCAACCTCCATCCCCAGTATGCCAGGGAAGCAGAGTTTTTAAACAGCAATCTGTAGATTGATCATGCTTCAGCCCACTCTGTCCCTCTTCCTTCTGTCATCGAGATCTAGGAGAAGCAAAGAGGGCTTCCCTGTGCACTGCAATGGTCATGGAAGCACAAAAGTCATGTTTTCATGAGCACTACTAAATTAAATATTTTCCAGTTGTTGGCAGAAGCAAGGAGCAGCGAATGTCAGCTTAGAGGAGGGGGGACTGCACTCTGAAGGCCCTGTTAAGCAGCCAGCACTGCTGTTGCTGATCATGTTATTTGTGAACTATTCTTGCACTATTTTTGTTCAATTTGTGTGTGGACGAAGCTTACACTAATCTTGTACATGTTATGAGGATTCCATGTTCCTGCTCATGCTGCCATGGAAAACCGTTGTTACACTCCTCTTTACGCTGTGAGTGTAGAACACTTAACTTACTGCTGCTCATGCTGCATGCAGGTGAAGCTTCCTCCATTGATAGACATGCTGTGTTGGATGGAAGCTCCAACTTTTTCTATTTTTGTTTTGTGTGGATGAAACATGGCTGCCGCAGATGTTGAGCAGGTGGAGGAAGTTTGTCCTACTCCCAATCATGCTCTGTGTTAATGAAGATTGCCTTTTTCTTGTTTTGTTATGAGGGAGGGCTTCTTGTGTTACCGCGCTTAAGCTGTGAGGATGAAGCCTGCAATGCTGCTCATATTGCTATGAATAAAGGAAGCTTTCCATTTATTTATTTATTTATTAATTGAATTTATTGAGCGCGACAGCTACGCATGAGGGTTTCCCGGCGCTAAGAGACAGATCAACAACATCAGGCAGAAGATTTAGAGATCAAAGAGCCAGGTTTTCACCGCTCTGCGAAATCGCATATTACAGTTTTCCATCCGAATGGCTAAAGGAAGTGAGTTCCACAGTCTGGGTCCTAAGTTCGCAAAGGAACCACCGCCCATTCTGATGAGTTTAAACTTTGGTACATTGAAGAGATGATGGGATGAGGAACGAAGTGAGCGAGCAGGAAAGTAGGGGCTGACAAGGGCCTGAAGGTAAAGGGGAGCTGATCCGATTTTGATCTTATGCATAAAGCTCAAAGCTTTAAACTTTATACGATTTTCAACATGAAGCCAGTGCAGCTCTCTCAGGCGTTCTGTAATATGGTCACGTTTCCGACAGCCACAGAGAAGCCGAGCTGCGGCATTTTGTACCAGCTGAAGGCGCCGTGTGATGGCCTTGGTAGACCCCAGGTAGAGCACGTTGCCGTAATCTAATCTCGAGGTTACCAAGGCATTCACAACAGATCTCTGGGTGTTTTTGGGGAGTATCCAAAAGATTTTACTTAGCCATCGTAGGATGGTAAAAAAAGTGGCTGCGACTTTGTTGACCTGATCTTTCATGGATAGTCCCCTGTCGATAATTACTCCCAGGTTTCGCACTTGTTCAGATGGAGTTGGTAGGGGACCCATGGTAGTAGGCCAATGTCTTAGGTTCCAGAGGTCGGGTTTGTTACCAAGGACCAGGACCTCAGTCTTTCCGCCATTTAATTTGAGTAAGTTGCTGTTCATCCATCCAGATATTTTGCTGAGTCCTGCTTGCAAAGGAGAAGGAACCGTGGGATCAATTTGAGATAGTGAAAAAACAATTTGTGAATCATCAGCGTAAGAGTAAAGGTTTAAGCCAGAACATTGTGCAACATAAGCCAAAGGTGTGACATATAAATTAAAAAGAAGAGGACTAAGGATTGACCCCTGGGGTACACCATGGGGGGAGGAGTAGCTCTTTGAGGAGGATGACTTAGAAAAGATTTGAAAGGTACGATCAGACAAAAAGGATGCGAGCCAGTCCAAGGCTTTATTGCCAATGCCGATGGCAGCGAGGTATTTGAGAAGGCTATTGTCTGTTACAAATTTTGAGAGATGAACATGGATGTGTCGTTCCAAAATTTTCGAAAATACCGGTAGTAAAGAATGGGACGGTAGTTGGCGGTCACCTTAGGATCTGCCAGCGGCTTTTTCAAGAGCGTGGTGACCATAGCATGCTTCCAACAACTGGGAACAGTTGCAGTATCAAGCGAGTGGTTTAACATTTTACAAATAGTGGAAAGATGTGAAGAATTCAGAGAGCGTAGTATCGGGGCGGGCAAAGGGTCCTGCGGGGATCCTGACTTGACTTTGCTAAATGTTTCTGAGAGAGTTTCCGGGCAGAGATCAGGCCAGGACAACAGTTGAGGCGAAGATGACACCAACGAGTTGACAGCCTCTTCCCTAGTCTGAGGAGAAATCGCGGAAACATTTAAGTTGCTTTGAGCAAGAATGTCATGATGTATATTCGTAATTTTAGAAATAAAGTACTGGGCAAGCTCATCGCATTTCGTGTTGGATAACTGGGGAGGTGTTGCCGTGGTCTGTGAACCAGCGAGCTCCTTCACCACGTTAAACAGAGTTTTTGATTTATTTATTGCTTCGTTGATAGTCTTATTGACGTGAATAGCCCTGGTTGTAGCACACGCCTTATGATAGCATTTCAGCTCTGTTTTATAGGCGGTATCAGATATAAGGGAGTAATCTTTCCTCCATAAGCGTTCTAATTTCTTACATTTAGATTTGTGCATGCGGAGCGTATCATTGTACCAAGGAGCGGGGGCTTTGTGGATTATCCCTTTCTTGTGGGTAGTGGGAAGACAGGTATTTATGGCTTCAAAAAGCCAATCATTAGCGGCACTGGCCATCACATCCATATCATTGGATGCGAATATATTTTCAGGCTTGAGATCAGTTAGGATTTTATTAAAAGCAGCAGAGTCGAACTTTTTCCAGTCCCTTTTCTGGTGCTGATCACGATCCTGTAAAAACCGGGTACGAACCGTCGGACGGAGCATACTCTCCGTCCGACGCGTACCCGGTCGTCAAAATATACCAACATGGAATTACGATTCGCACGGAAACACCATTTCCGTACGAATCGTACAAAACCCCGACCGACGAAAATAAACCTACAAATGCGATCCGGGAAAGCGCCGACGTGACATCGGGACGCACGCAGCCTGCCATTCACGAACCAGGAATTACGATTTGCACCGACGTCATCCCGCACGGTGAATATTTTCCGGCTGCCAAAAACTGCCGGGAAATCAGGACGACGTGAACAAGGAGTACCTGTAAGCGACGGACAGACATGGACCCGAACCTACGTGTCATCCCGGCCCTCATAGCAGTCGACCTCCTCTACAGGTTCCGATGCAGACGCCGCAGAAGGTCAGAACAACAAAGGGAGGGGGGAAAGGGGGGGGTGGCAGGACCAGGGCAGGCCACAAAACCCCCACCAAAGTCACACAGCACACATGCCCTGGATATACCTGACCCTCAGGCCCTGGTCACTACGAGGGGGTGGGGGCGTGTCCAGCTAAGCCAGCGACCGCCACAACGGAAGTTCTTGACGACACGAACCGGCAACACAACCAGACAGGTACGTCCCGTACCCACGCCTTAAGAGCGTGGGTACGAGTCGTACCGCGCCCACACCTACGTCACCCCAACAATGGCGGGACGGCTCGTACCCACGTGGCAAAGGCCTGGGTACGGGCCGCACAAGCATCACATAGCGTGGGGACGGATATGTACGGACCGTACCCCCACCCCGTATGCATGGAGCGTACCCCCAACCCCAACAGTGTAAGTACGACACGTACCCCCACCCGCGTATGCAAGGAGCGTACCCCCATGCCAACAGTGTAAGTACGACACGTACCCCCACCCACGTACGTATGGAGCGTACCCCCCACCCCAACAGTGTAAGTATGACCCGTACCCTCACCCGCGTGCGTATGGAGCGTACCCCCATCCCAACTGTGTATGTACGGACCGTACCCCCACCCCAACCGTGTATGTACAACCCGTACCCTCACCCGCGGATGTATGGAGCGTACCCCCCACCCCAACAGTGTAAGTACGACACGTACCCCCACCCGCGTATGCAAGGAGCGTACCCCCATGCCAACAGTGTAAGTACGACACGTACCCCCACCCGCGTACGTATGGAGCGTACCCCCCACCCCAACAGTGTAAGTATGACCCGTACCCTCACCCACGTACGTATGGAGCGTACCCCCCACCCCAACAGTGTAAGTACGACCCGTACCCCCACCCCAACCGTGTATGTATGACCCGTACCCTCACCCGCGTACGTATGGAGCGTACCCCCACCCCAACAGTGTAAGTACGACCCGTACCCTCACCCGCGTACGTATGGAGCGTACCCCCACCCCAACAGTGTAAGTACGACCCGTACCCACACCCGCGTACGTATGGAGCGTACCCCCACCCCAACAGTGTAAGTACGACCCGTACCCTCACCTGCGTACGTATGGAGCGTACCCCCACCCCAACCGTGTATGTACGGACCGTACCCCCACCTCGTATGCATGGAGCGAACCCACACCCGTGTATGTTCTAAGCGTACATATCCTGAAATAGGAGGGGTGTGTGCAGAGTCCTCCCAGCAGTGCCCAGACGCAGGAGGGGTGTGTGCAGAGTCCGCCCAGCAGTGCCCAGACACAGGAGGGGTGGGTGTAGAGTCCTCCCAGCAGTGCCCAGACACAGGAGGGGTGGGTGCAGAGTCCTCCCAGCAGTGCCCAGAGACAGGAGGGGTGTGTGCCTATCACTCCCATTAGTGCCCATAGGCAGGAGGGGTGTGTGCAGAGGCCTCCCAGCAGTGCCCAGAGTCAGGAGGGGTGTGTGCAAAGTCCTCCCAGCAGTGCCCAGACACAGGAGGGGTGTGTGCAGAGTCCTCCCAGCAGTGCCCAGAGACAGGAGGGGTGTGTGCCTATCACTCCCAGCAGTGCCCAGAGGCAGGAGGGGTGTGTGCCTATCACTCCCAGCAGTGCCCAGAGGCAGGAGGGGTGTGTGCAGAGTCCTCCCAGCAGTGCCCAGAGTCAGGAGGGGTGGGTGCAGAGTCCTCCCAGCAGTGCCCAGAGACAGGAGGGGTGTGTGCAGAGTCCTCCCAGCAGTGCCCAGAGACAGGAGGGGTGTGTGCCTATCACTCCCAGCAGTGCCCAGAGGCAGGAGGGGTGTGTGCCTATCACTCCCAGCAGTGCCCAGAATCAGGAGGGGTGTGTGCAGAGTCCTCCCAGCAGTGCCCAGAGACAGGAGGGGTGTGTGCCTTTCACTCCCAACAGTGCCCAGAGGCAGGAGGGGTGTGTGCAGAGTCCTCCCAGCAGTGCCCAGAGTCAGGAGGGGTGGGTGCAGAGTCCTCCCAGCAGTGCCCAGAGACAGGAGGGGTGTGTGCAGAGTCCTCCCAGCAGTGCCCAGAGACAGGAGGGGTGTGTGCCTATCACTCCCAGCAGTGCTAAGAGGCAGGAGGGGTGTGTGCAGAGTCCTCCCAGCAGTGCCCAGAGACAGGAGGGGTGTGTGCCTATCACTCCCAGCAGTGCCCAGAGTCAGGAGGGGTGTGTGCAGAGTCCTCCCAGCAGTGCCCAGAGACAGGAGGGGTGTGTGCAGAGTCCTCCCAGCAGTGCCCAGAGACAGGAGGGGTGGGTGCCTATCACTCCCAGCAGTGCCCAGAGGCAGGAGGGGTGTGTGCAGAGTCCTCCCAGCAGTGCCCAGAGACAGGAGGGGTGTGTGCCTATCACTCCCAGCAGTGCCCAGAGTCAGGAGGGGTGTGTGCAGAGTCCTCCCAGCAGTGCCCAGAGACAGGAGGGGTGTGTGCCTATCACTCCCAGCAGTGCCCAGAGGCAGGAGGGGTGTGTGCAGAGTCCTCCCAGCAGTGCCCAGAGACAGGGGTGTGTGTGCCTATCACTCCCAGCAGTGCCCAGAGGCAGGAGGGGTGTGTGCAGAGTTCTCCCAGCAGTGCCCAGAGACAGGAGGGGTGTGTGCCTATCACTCCCAGCAGTGCCCAGAGGCAGGAGGGGTGTGTGCAGAGTCCTCCCAGCAGTGCCCAGAGACAGGAGGGGTGTGTGCCTATCACTCCCAGCAGTGCCCAGAGGCAGGAGGGGTGTGTGCCTTTCACTCCCAGCAGTGCCCAGAGTCAGGAGGGGTGTGTGCAGAGTCCTCCCAGCAGTGCCCAGAGACAGGAGGGGTGTGTGCCTATCACTCCCAGCAGTGCCCAGAGGCAGGAGGGGTGTGTGCAGAGTCCTCCCAGCAGTGCCCAGAGTCAGGAGGGGTGGGTGCAGAGTCCTCCCAGCAGTGCCCAGAGACAGGAGGGGTGTGTGCAGAGTCCTCCCAGCAGTGCCCAGAGTCAGGAGGGGTGTGTGCCGAACACTCACAGCAGTGCCCATGAAATGCAAAGGGTGGAGTAGCCACAGATACCATGCCCACAAATTTCAGTCTGGTGCTCAAAGACCCTGCAGTACATGTACCACATGTGTGCGAGGCTGGGAGTATACGCATGCATAGCGCAGAAAAGAAAACATGTACACATGAAGTCATGGCAATAGTCCACATACACAAGTACAATGACTACCAAGAATGCCACGAATGATGCAGGTGGAGACATCGCTCAGCATGCATGTGCAAAGTAGAAGGAGTCCGTCACACACCCAGCTAATGTGCACACAGCTCTGCGCTAAATATTGGGAACACCCTGCAGGGAAGATGTCAGGGTACACAGAGGAAGGAATACACCTTTGGACAATTTCACCATGCAGCAACTGCTTACATGAACACAGAGACCTAGCTAACACCGTGTGATGGCACACAGATCCCAGGGTCCCCCCTATGACCAGCACACTACTACATTTCCCACACAACCAACACATGATCACCACCCAAAATCATGTAGCAGCCCCACCAACACCAATATCAGAAAAGCAGTAGTGTTCAAAGGAAACAAAAATGCCTTTAATCAGCAAGATAAAAATTGTATGTTCGTTGAAAGTTCAATATTTACAAAGCCCATAGGGCAGTCCAGAAGTCACAGCTGGATGGGGGACACAGTGGGATGCTTGTCCCCTAGCTTGCCTGCACAGTTACATTCCGTTGTCCTCCACAGGGGTGAGGGCATCATGTGGGGGGGAAGAAACAGGCACCGCAGGGACAGGAGGGTGAAGGGTAGGCGTCGTGGGTGCAGGGATGGAGGACTCCACCACAGGGGGTGGGGCAGGGCCAAAGGTGGAGGCCAGGAGCTCGCTGCACACCTCAGCCAGGTCCGCCAGGGAATCCCCTGCACCCGAACGAACCACAGGCCCCAAGGAGGGGGGGGGGGGTCAGAGGGATGGGTCGCAGCGCCACTGGGGGAGGGTGTAGACAGGGGGGGGGAATCAACCACCCTGACCGAGGACTTCCTTGACCGCTTGCGTGGTGGCGTCACTGTGGGGCTCAGGGACAGAGCAGCCATGAAGGAGTCTTTGGGGGAGATGTGGCCAGGAGAGCTGAGGGGAGGGGATTTGGAGGGAGTGGATTGGGTGGAATGCGGACTCCCACTCTGGCTGCGTGTCACACGTTTGCCCCCCGACCCAGTGGGTGTGCCTACTTCAACCTGTGTGTGCGTGTCAGGAGGTGTGCGGTGGACCTTCCCTGCTGGTGTGGTGCCTGTGTGTGTTGTGGTGGGCGCATGCTGACGTCTGGGTGTACGTGGGACAGGCATGGGAGGGGGAAGTGTGGATGGGGCAGGGGTAGGGGGTGGGACGTAGCGCTGCAGGAGACCCACTGCTGCAGTCAGTGTCGAGTCTATCGACCTCAGCAAGCTGCGTTGGTCAGCCTGCAATGAATGAATGCCCTCCAAGTATGCCTCCATGTTGTTGAGGACCTGGCTGTGGCCATGGAGGACATTAAGGATCGCAGCCTGACCAACCTGCAACTGCCGCTGGATGTCCACAGACTCGGCATTGGCGGCAGCAGTGGAGACAGGGGCAGGGGGTGCGGTGCCTGGCAGGAAGGAGACATGTGGTGACCGGGCACGTTGGGAAGGGACACGAGCAAGTGGGAGGCGGCTGATGGCAATGGAGGGGCGGGGCGAGATGTAGTGCCGCTGTCAGCTGCTGGTGCAGCCGTCGCCCACTCGGAGAGATCATCCTCGGACCCGTCAGCTTCATACTCTGTTGTGCCAGTCGACAGGTCCCCGGCTTCACTCTCCTCCGCCTCAGTCCCACTTGATGTGCCAGCACCGATGTCACCGCTGGCACTGGTGCTCGGTCCCTTTGCTCCGTCTGTGCCCATGTCTCCCTCCGTGTCCCCCGACGATGCTGTGGGCAGGGTGAAGAGACAGAAATTAATCATACACCTGTATACATATGTCACATGAGTCCAATCTACATAGGTCACAGTGCATAGCCTGAAACAAAAGAAGAGTTACATCTACAAAACAAGGTACATATGTAGGGCATGCAAGACACAGTTGTTTGACCCACCATGCCACCGAAAAACTATGGAGAGCATGACACAATAGCAAATGAGATGGAATGGAATTTTGACTGAGGAGCCCGGCCCTGGGGACAATCCAGCACTGCATCTGCACCACACAGCGTGGCAGGAAATAGGGATGAGCAGGGACCATATCCAGGAACAAGAGGCACATGCAGCATAGGTTAACCCCTTCAGTGCCCATGACGAGCTGGACTCGTCATGGGCCGCGGTGGCGCTGTGCCCATGACGAGTCCAGCTCGTCATAGACCCCGCCCGCTAATGCAACGGCCGGCACTGGGCGGGGAAAGGGGCGGGCACTGAAGGGGTTAAACTGAAAACATGCCCACCATGACTGGCCCACTGCACCTTGAGTGCATGTCCAGACAAACATCACACACTGGCCAGTCCTAGCAAGGAGATATCAGGTTGTGACATGAAGGCCATGGCCGCACCACCCACCCCCTACATGAGACTATTATTTGGAGACACAGGAAGCACTTACATCCCTTAGTCTGGGTGAAATACACATGGGATGCAACAAATCAAGGTTGCACACAAAATACCCAAGGTGCGCCTGTCCAAATAATCATGTACAAATGGGCATCATCAGATGATTGTAACAAGACACACAGGCAATGTCCACCGTGAGTATGAACAAGGAAAATCAGGTCAGTCTGTACAGTGGACACTTGTACTACATTTCACGTCAATATACATTTGGCCAGGGGACAATGGCACAGAGCACAACCTATGCTGTAGACACAGAGATTGTCAACATATTCAGATTACACACATGATACCTAGGAAAATATGCCCCTGGGGACAGTGGTGGCCACACAACTCCATGCTCCTGAATGGGAATGACTGCAACACACGCTACCATCCCCGCACTATGCGTACCGCACACTCATGCACATCATGTCACAGGCCACCACATAGGACATGCGTGCTGTAAGGCCTCACACTTGAGAGACTAACTCCCATGTCTGGACTCAGCATTAGTGCCAACTGACATGGAACCCACAAGACCAGAACTGGACAGGGCACAGGCAAGGTCCCAAAACATGTTACACACCACTCCCACACATGATGCTGCAGGCATTGTACACGTGGAGAAGGTGCCAGGCTACATAACCTTGTGACGGGGTGACTTCACACAGACCAGGGAACACATTGCAAGGAGGGGAAGGGAGGCAGGAGAGCACTGCAATACTGTGGGTAACAGGATCTGCACAGCACCATTAAACCCTGGCAGTGCATCCATGGAACAGTGCACTTACAAATGCTGGTGAAACACAACAAACACACATGTACCTACCCCCTTCCTGCTGCTGCATCTCCTGTAAGCGCCTGTCCAAGTCTGGAAATACCACCGCCAGCACACGCTTGTGGATGTGGGAAAGACGGCGGCGCCCGCGGTTCTTATGGCTCTCAGGTGAGTCCCCCAGCAGGACCCGTGCGATCCTCCGCGTCCAGCACCGGATATCCTGCCAGCGTTTCCTCACCTGGGACAGGCTCCGCCTCCGACCATCCGCACTCCTCACGGCACTGACGGCGGTCAGCCAGATCTGCTCCTTGGCAGAGGCGCCTACCTGTGAGGATGAACAAGTGACACTACATCAATACACCTGCAACATGTCACAGAGACACATATGGGAACAAATTAGCTGGTTAGAACAAGGCATGTCTTGCAGCCAACGCATTGCACCTTTGCCATAGGGACATACTCCTCTGGGGAAGGGCAAAAGCAGTACGTGCCAGTGAAAGTACACAGGTGGAATGAGGGCAAAGACACAATCAATTATCAAGGCTCACACTGTGCATCACACCCACCCATCCTGTCTCTGGGCACTGCTGGGAGGACTCTGCACCCACCCCTTCTGTCTCTGGGCACTGCTGGGAGTGATAGGCACACACCCCTCCTGCCTCTGGGCACTGCTGGGAGTGATAGGCACACACCCCTCCTGTCTCTGGGCACTGCTGGGAGGACTCTGCACCCACCCCTCCTGTCTCTGGGCACTGCTGGGAGTGATAGGCACCCACCCCTCCTGTCTCTGGGCACTGCTGGGAGGACTCTGCACCCACCCCTCCTATCTCTGGGCACTGCTGGGAGTGATAGGCACACACCCCTCCTGCCTCTGGGCACTGCTGGGAGTGATAGGCACACATCCCTCCTGTCTCTGGGCACTGCTGGGAGGACTCTGCACCCACCCCTCCTGTCTCTGGGCACTGCTGGGAGTGATAGGCACCCACCCCTCCTGTCTCTGGGCACTGCAGGGAGGACTCTGCACCCACCCCTCCTGTCTCTGGGCACTGCTCAGAATGATAGGCACACACCCCTCCTGCCTCTGGGCACTGCTGGGAGTGATAGGCACACACCCCTCCTGTCTCTGGGCACTGCTGGGAGGACTCTGCACCCACCCCTCCTGTCTCTGGGCACTGCTGGGAGTGATAGGCACACACCCCTCCTGCCTCTGGGCACTGCTGGGAGTGATAGGCACACACCCCTCCTGTCTCTGGGCACTGCTAGGAGGACTCTGCACCCACCCCTCCTGTCTCTGGGCACTGCTGGGAGTGATAGGCACCCACCCCTCCTGTCTCTGGGCACTGCTGGGAGGACTCTGCACCCACCCCTCCTGTCTCTGGGCACTGCTGGGAGACATCAGGCATCCCCCCCCCGGGACCCCCCCTACAGTACATAGCATGTGTGTCACACCTGGACACAATGGCAGAAGTCACAGTCACCAAAAAAGGGACACAGTCTGTGCTAGTAGCTCTGCACTCACCTAATACCCTGGTCGCCCATACAGCAGGGGGTACTGTGGGAGGATCACATCCAGCAATGCCAGGTTCTCCTCCAGGGTGAATGGCTGTGACCTCTCCACAGACCTTGACATGGTTCCAGGGAATCACGAGCAGCAGCAGTGTGGTAGATTGGAAATATGTGCAGGCAAGTGCTCCCTCATGGGACCTGGCTGCCTTATATCTGCCTTGCTGTCCTGTTTCATGCACAGGAGTACAGAGTGATTGGTCACTCACATTTGCATCCTATGTTTCCTCCAATCCCTTCAAACCTAGCACAGTCAGTGGTTTCTTATTGTGTTTTTTTCTTCAGCATGATGTCAACCCCACAGACACATTGCAACAAAGTAGATTCATTCCAACTGACTTCTGCTGTGCACCTTCCAGAACAAATTCAAAGTTAAAACTTGGTCTCCATGACAACCAGCATGCATGTAGGCCTTAATACTTGTCCCTCATGTGTCCCCTATGTAAAATTGAGCTTCACCCACAGGTACGGTGCGTTCCGGGCCCCTTGGGCACCCCAAATGCATAGCAACGGCCCGTACACGCGTGCGTACGTTCACTATCACCATGGGTGTCCTCGCGTATGCGTACTCGTACTGTTACGGCCCGTACACACGCCTGTACGCTCACTATCACTACGAGTACGCATACGCGAGGACACCCATAGTGATAGTGAACGTACAGGCGTGTGTACGGGCCGTACCAGTACGAGTACGCATACGCGAGGACACCCATAGTGGTACGGCCCGTACACACGCCTGTACGTTCACTATCACTATGGGTGTCCTCGCGTATGCGTACTCGTAGTGACAGTGAACGTACAGGCGTGTGTACGGGCCGTACCACTATGGGTGTACTCGCGTATGCGTACTCGTACTGGTACGGCCCGTACACACGCCTGTACGTTCACTATCACTATGGGTGTCCTCGCGTATGCGTACTCGTAGTGATAGTGAACGTACAGGCGTGTGTACGGGCCGTACCACTATGGGTGTACTCGCGTATGCGTACTCGTACTGGTACGGCCCGTACACATGCCTGTACGTTCACTATCACTATGGGTGTCCTCGCGTATGCGTACTCGTAGTGATAGTGAACGTACAGGCGTGTGTACGGGCCGTACCACTATGGGTGTACTCGCGTATGCGTACTCGTACTGGTACGGCCCGTACACACGCCTGTACGTTCACTATCACTATGGGTGTCCTCGCGTATGCGTACTCGTAGTGATAGTGAACGTACAGGTGTGTGTACGGGCCGTACCACTATGGGTGTACTCGCGTATGCGTACTCGTACTGGTACGGCCCGTACACATGCCTGTACGTTCACTATCACTATGGGTGTCCTCGCGAATGCGTACTCGTAGTGATAGTGAACGTACAGGCGTGTGTACGGGCCGTACCACTATGGGTGTACTCGCGTATGCGTACTTACTGACCGTACACACGCCTGTACACTCACTATCACTACGAGTACGCATACGCGAGGACACACATGGTGATAGTGCACGTACAGGCGTGTGTACGGGCCGTACCACTATGGGTGTACTCGCGTATGCGTACTTACTGACCGTACACACGCCTGTACGTGCACTATCACTATGGGTGTTCTCGCGTATGCGTACTCACTGACCGTACACATGCCTGTACGCTCACCATCACTATGGGTACACATACGGCAGCACTCCCATAGTGATATGGGAACGTACACAGGCCCTCTTAGCAGCAGTACGGCGGTTTTCACACATCACAGTGGTGACAGGCAGCACACAGGAAGGAATAGGGCGGACATACTTGTCCATGGATGGACATCAAGGCATTGTCTGGGCAGTACTACATGTGTGGGGCACAGGAGTGACAGGCTGTGATGTGGCACATTACTCCAGAGTCGAGAAGGCACCAGATGTATGATGAGATGTGTACAGATGTAATGTGTGACGTGCAATGTGTGCCAGGCATGCCCTTGACTCCTTTGACATGTGTGCAATGCATGTCGTACTGCACACTTGTGATGAGCGTCACTGGCATGGCACGGACACCAACACAAGGAAGTGTCCCCTGATGCCCGGTACAGGGGCTACCACACCTGACTTGTCACTACCCACGGTGCACGATGTGACTATGTCATGTATGTGTGGGGGTTTCCCATTAGGTTGATGTTGGAGCACCCTCAAAAGCTGCAGCTGTTGCAGCAACCAACATGTGTCTGTGTGTAGATTGACATTGCACACTGTTCTGCACACCATGCCACATGTGGTATCGGATGTGAGGTGCGTATGTATGCATGGGACACGGAGTAGCGTAACAAGGACATGTCTGCATCCTCTCTATGAATGTGTGGTGAGTCATGACATGTGCACCTTCATGGCAAGGTGTGTTGGCTGCCCTAGTGTAATGTCATGTGACCGGTGGCTCTAGTGTTCCGCTACCAGTCTCTGCAATCAACATCCTACTTCTGCTGATGTGTGGGTGTATGTCACTCCTGTCTTGCATCTGGCTGTTCACTTGCACTGGGACACAGCTAATCCCATGCCATGGCATGTGGAGGTTCTCAATCTCCGTGTGTAGCTGGGTCTTGGTAGGAGTATCACCTGCCAGCCATACGTGTCCAGGGCATGTGGCACATACCTGACTCCGTATGTAGCATATGTGTATAGACAGATTAACATGTGCTCAGTACAAATTATTTGTTGTTGTGGTGCACTCACCCTTCCTTGTCACTTCCAAATTACTGCAGAGCACCGCCTCTTCCCCGAGCAATTCCGGACTTGGCTGCCATGCGGGAGAATGATCGTATCCGGTGCTACCGCTTCCCCCAACGGTTGATTCTGGAGTTGACGGCGAGACTGGCACCACACCTGCAACCGCTGCACAGGTATCCTACGGCACTGACACCCAAGCTGAAGGTAATAGCAGCCCTACATTTTCAAGCCACGGGTACCTTTCAAAACACCATAGCTCATGTTGGTGGCATGTCCCAGAGCATGTTCTGCCGTGTGCTGCATGATTTCTTAGAGGCCATGTTGATTCACCTGGATGACTTCATACATTTTCCTACCCCAGAAATGTTGACTGGGGTCAAGCGTGGATTCTATGCCCTGGGAGGGATGCCCCATGTCATTGGATCCATAGATGGAACACATGTTGCTTTGGTACCACCACAGGCACAGGAGGTAGCGTACCACAATCGCAAGCACTACCACTCCATCAATGCCCTTGTGGTGTGTTTGTCCAACATGGTGATTTCACATGTCTGTGCTCGTTTTCCAGTATCAGCACACGATGCCTACATCATGAGGCGTAGCAGAGTGCCTGAAATGATGACGCAGCTGCGCAACGAACGAGCATGTGTTGTTGGTGGGTACACTCTGTCTGTCCTGTATTTTGCGTAGACTACCAGCACGACCGCTTCTCCTGTTCTAACGATGTCCATGTGCTTCCCATATAGGGGACGCTGGCTATCCCAACATGCCATGGCTGATCACACCTCTCCGCAACCCCATCACGCCGGCCCAGCTCCGCTACAACACCGCCCATGGCCGGACAAGGCGAGTGATAGAGAGGACGTTTGGCCTGCTGAAGAGCCGATTCAGGTGCCTACACAAGACCGGCGGCGCGCTCCCATATGCCCCGGCAAAGGTCTGCAAAATCTTCATGGTCTGCTGCATGCTGCACAACATGGCAGTTGAGAAAGCTGTGCCACCCATCCTGGATCAAGATGACGAGGACCATCCACCCGTGGAGGACGAAGGGCTTGGCAATGGGGCTAGTGATGTGGAGGATGTGGAGCCGCAAGAGGACATCCGGACTCGGCTCATACGCGACTTCTTTGCTTAGTGGTGAGTACCAGTGTCTGAGTGTGCACGCATTGGTCCCCGTGTGGCATGTGTTGTGATGTGTGTCTCCACCTGCATGTATGGCACGTGAGTCAGAGGTGTGTGTGGGTGTGTCACTGGAGTGATGGTGCCAGTGATGGTTGTATTTCCTCAGTCATAATTGTGACCTAGCATGTTGTCATCCATACATGTGTCGAGTACATACACATGCAAGTGGCTGTGCTTTTTGTGGCTGACTTCTTGTGTGTCTCTCTTCCCCAGGTACTTGCGCATGCCGTCTGCTGCTTGCATTGTTGTGGCACTGCTATTCCTCATGGACACGTCATCGTGTGCTGACTCAGCGTTACAGGCACGGACACGTTTGGAAGTCTCCTTGGGGTAAGGGATGCATCAGGGGTGTATTGGGTGTGGCAGTTGTTCACGATGTATGCACACTGCCCCTGTCGATGTTTGGTTCCTCTGCAGCCATGTAGCATCACCATGGTACACATGACATGCAGCTGTGTACACCTGAATAGATGGTCAGACTTGTTGACAGTCATCAGTGATGGGATAGTGGATTGTGATGATGGCATCAATGTGTGTAACACTGCCCTCGGACACATACGGTTTGCATTGGCTTGACATGGTGTGGGACTTCAACATCAGCGGATCAATGGTGTATGGCAGTCTCTCCGTGAGCAGCTGTGGGTGTTTAGCTGTTAGCCGACACTTGTGTGCCACTTCCATGGCTATCACGCATTTGTGCTGCAGAAGGGGGGTGCCAGTGTTGGACCCACATGTTACTCCACATGAAGTGTTCATGTGTACTTCAAGTTGCCTCTGCAATCCCGAAAACATGACTAATAAAGGTGTCCCTATGCCTCCAAGGTGCCTCTTCTCAGTCAATGCTGGTGTGTTGCCACGGTGCATCCAGCATGTCTGGCATGGTTTTCCCTGATAGTGGCTATGTGTCTATGTGTCGAGTAGCAAGATGCAAGCTGTGTGTGTGGGATGAGAGTGTGTATTGTGCATGATGTCCATGACTGTGTGGGTATTGTGACATGTGCCATCCCCATGCATCCAACGTTGGCCAGGCCCCCATTATCTGCATCCACCGGACTCAAGCTTGCAGGACATGGTTCTGCCACCTGTCTACACATACCTGGGTGCCCCCCAGGACACTGGACAGGATCCCTGACCTCTGCGCATTACTGTTGCTGTACTCAATGTGTCTGTCAGCACGGTTGTGCGGCCACCCCCTCAGCTGGTTGGGCCCATCACGGGTGTGTATGGTGCTCCATGTCTGTCTTGCCTAATACACTGTGACCCGTGTGTCCTGTGCCAGACTCAGGCCCCAGGGTGTGGATGGTTGAAGTCAAAAGAGAACTCAGGCATGTTTAGACTTTACAAGACACATGTAAGGTAATAATGCAACCAGCAGGCATCTTCTCTTCATGGTGTGACTTTTTATTTTAGTGGGGGGGGGGTATGACATGAGGGGCTTTCCGGGTGTTTGGAATCCAAAGTTCAGTGGGGGAGTTGGTGTCCTTGCCATTGGAAATCCTCAGAGTCCATGCCACAGTCTTTGTCAACATTGGTCAGACAGTGACCAGCAAGGCCATGTGGCAGAGAATATCTTTTGATGCTGTGCTGCTGTTGCTCCAGTGGGCCAGGTGCCAGGCCAGGTGTCCTGGGAGATGGTGCTGTAGCGCCGACCCTCGCGGTCCTTTCCGTGGACGACCAGGCCTCCTGCGGGGACCCTCAGAAGCAGGCCGTGACGATGTTTGGCATGCTCCATCGGATGTTTCCTCCTCCTCCTGATCCCTCCCTGTGGGTGGTGCTGTTCTACGCCTTCTGGCACAGGGAGGGTTGCCCATGTTGTCGGCCATCCGACGGAGTGTATTGTGAATTCCCGTGAACACCGTCACGAGCTCAGCCTGTCTGTCCTCCATCCTCCGTTGGTGTTGCAGTAGACAGGCATGTTGCTGGGCCTGCTGGGTCTTGATCTCATCGAGGGTCCCCTTCATCTCATTGAGGGTGGACACAACCTGGGCCATGCCCGTGGTGTCCTGCCGGTATGTGTCCAAGATGTTTCGGACATGGGAATATACCAGTTCCCCAGCCAACTGGTCAGGCTGGCGCCTCCGCCGTCCTCCACTCCCACCACCCCTGCCAACTTGCACCTGGCCTGCCCTTGTGGGCACATCGGGTCTCCGGGACCCCTGAGGGGTGGCATTGGCGTTGTCGCCTGCCTCCTCCTGGGTGCCCGGGACACCGTGTCCCTCCTGGCCAGCCTGGCTGCTTTGTGGTGGTGGGGCAGGGATCCTGGGTGTCTCCTGGGATGTGGCAGGAGTGGGGGTGGTGGTTGGCCCCGTTGTACCTGACGCAGGTGCTGCAGGTCGTTGGACACCAGAGGGGCCAGGTTGGTCGGGGTCGTCCACAGAGTGGTGAGAGTTGTCGCTGCCGGTGGGATCGGCCTCCCGCAGAGCCGGGTCCTGTGAGTCTTCCCCCCCAGTGTTGGGGGGTGAACCACGAGGTTGACCTGTGTGTGAGAGAGACAATGTTAATTTTGGTCCATGCAACATCCATGTTTCATCAGTTTCAAAGTTGGAACATTTCCTCTGGGAATTAGGATCTGTCTTGCATTCCACTCACAGTGCACTTGTGCATGGGTGTGTCCCTTGGGCACCACTTTGGCGCCTTTAGCTATGTGTGGCACAGTCTTACTTGCTGCGTCAAGTGTGACTGCAGTCAGCAGTGGAGTGGGCAGGTGTGGCGAGCCATGCATTGGCGCCTTCCGTGTTGCACTGTACGTGGGCACATGGAGTGGTTCCACACACTTAGATAATGCAGGTAGCTGTCGTTGTGCTCGTGCACAGGTTGTGACATGGCCCTGTGTTTTGCCATGGAGGAGAGGGGGGGTGCTGGCACTGGCCACCCTTGTCTACATGCACGCAGTCCACCTGCTGACGAGCAGACATTCCCACACACCACAAGGCTGATTTGCTCTCCCTGTGTCTCCTTCCCTCTGTGTCCCCCTCTCCCTCCCTCTGTGTCCCCCTCTCCCTCCCTCTGTGTGTCAGCCTCCTCCCTCTGTCCGTCTTCCTGTGTCTCCCTCCCTCTGTGTCCCCCTCTCCCTCCCTCTGTGTCGCCCTCTCCCTCCCTCTGTGTGTCAGCCTCCTCCCTCTGTCCGTCTTCCTGCGTCTCCCTCCCTCTGTGTCCCCCTCTCCCTCCCTCTGTGTCCCCCTCTCCCTCCCTCTGTGTGTCAGCCTCCTCCCTCTGTCCGTCTTCCTGTGTCTCCCTCCCTCTGTGTCCCCCTCTCCCTCCCTCTGTGTCCCCCTCTCCCTCCCTCTTTGTGTCAGCCTCCTCCCTCTGTCCGTCTTCCTGTGTCTCCCTCCCTCTGTGTCCCCCTCTCCCTCCCTCTGTGTGTCGGCCTCCTCCCTCTGTCCGTCTTCCTGTGTCTCCCTCCCTCTGTGTCCCCCTCTCCCTCCCTCTGTGTCCCCCTCTCCCTCCCTCTGTGTGTCAGCCTCCTCCCTCTGTCCGTCTTCCTGTGTCTCCCTCCCTCTCTGTCCCCCTCTCCCTCCCTCTGTGTGTCGGCCTCCTCCCTCTGTCCGTCTTCCTGTGTCTCCCTCCCTCTGTGTCCCCCTCTCCCTCCCTCTGTGTCCCCCTCTCCCTCCCTCTGTGTCCCCCTCTCCCTCCCTCTGTGTGTCGGCCTCCTCCCTCTGTCCGTCGGCCTCCTCCCTCTGTCCGTCTTCCTGTGTCTCCCTCCCTCTCTGTCCCCCTCTCCCTCCCTCTGTGTGTCGGCCTCCTCCCTCTGTCCGTCTTCCTGTGTCTCCCTCCCTCTCTGTCCCCCTCTCCCTCCCTCTGTGTGTCGGCCTCCTCCCTCTGTCCGTCTCCCTGTGTCTCCCTCCCTCTCTGTCCCCCTCTCCCTCCCTCTGTGTGTCACCCTCTGTCACCTTAGCCCAGCTTCCTGGGCACACACTGTTAGCAGTTCTTTGAATGGCCCTTGGATTGTTGCTGTGAGTTTGTTTCTGATCTCCAGGCACCCATTGGGTGTAGTGTCTGTGTCTGCGCTGCTGCTGTGGTGGTGTGTGCTGCCACTCTTTCACAGTGTTGGCTGTTCATTAGCTGCTGTCATGTGCAAAAACGTGCCTTCACCCCCATGTGTTAATGCAAGGCGTCCGCGATTTGCTGGCAAGTCTTTTCTGTGTGGGGACACAGTGTTTGTCTGGCTGTGACCTAGGCCATATGGGCAGAGGGCATTGTTGTCTGCTTCTGAGTTGCACTATGTGATTTTTGGGGCCCACCCTCCCGCCATCCGGGTTACCGTGTCATGTGTTGGTGTCTTCTGTGGCCTGTGACTTGACATTGTCCAGCTGGGTGCATGGGGCATGGTGGCGCCAGTGGCATGTGCGTGTTCATGGAGTGTGGTTGAGTCATGCGATAGCTTGGGGTGGTTGCGTGCCTGTTTGTGAGTTTGGTTGTGGATGACGTTCCCCCCATGTGAGGTGCGTTGTTTGTGTACTCACCCGGGTCTCGGAGTCCTCCTAATCCCTCCACTGTCTCCACCGGCAGTATGGCCATAACCCTCTCCTCCCAGGGATGGTAGTGTACGGGTCTGCGGGACGGCCCTCCTCCAGTGACGTTGGCCTGGGTGTGTTCATCCGTCATCTTGGCTCGGACCCTCCTCCGCAGATCGTACCACCTGGCTTGGCATTCCTGCTTGTTCCTTCTGGTGTCCGCAACAGCATTCACAGCATCGACGATGGTCTGCCACATGGCTGTTTTTTCTGACATGCTGGTCTGTCTGACCAATGTTCCAAAGAGGTGTGGCTCGACTCTGAGGATTTCATCGACAAGGACCTCCAACTCTCGGTTACTGAACTTTGGATTCTTGTTAGAGGGCATGGTGAGGGGTGTGGGTGTGGATGGTGGTGGGTGTGTGGGTGTGGTTGTGCAGGTGTGTGTGTGAATGTGATGAGGGGGTGTTTGTGAAGGTGGTTGTGTGAAGGTGTGCAAGTGTAAGGTGTGGTAAAGCTTCTAGTTTGGTTCTGTAGGTTGTCTGTGGGGTCTGGCAGCAGTGAGTCTGTTGCAAAGGCTCATGGTTTGTGTGTTTGGGCCCTTTTTATTGGTCCATTGGTGGGTGTGGCTGTGTTTGAAGTTTGGGTGGGTGTGTTATAAGGAGTGGTGGTGTTTGGGCCCTCTGTTTGTTTTTGGCAGTTGCAGGTCAGTGAATGTGTTGTTTTAGTGGTTGTTGGACATGTTTAGTGGCTTTGTGCCATTCGAATGGTGTATTCTTGTGTTGTTTTGTTTTGTCCTGGTTGTGTACATGCGTTTTTAGCGTGTGTACGGGGTGTACATGGTCCATTTTGTTGTACAGTGCTGTCCTTGTGTGTGGCTTGGTACGACTCGTACATGCGGTTGTGATGTTGGGGCCTGGGGTGCGCTCCGTACTTAGGAGGTTGTGGTGGGGGTGCGACTCTGACGTACACGGGTGTACATACACGGGTGGGGGTACGACTCTAATGTACACAGGTACACATACACGGGTGGGGGTATGACACGTACAGGGGTGTACATACACGGGAGGTACGACACGTACAGGGGTGTACATACACGGGGGGTACGACACGTACAGGGGTGTACATACACGGGGGGTACGGCACGTACAGGGGTGTACATACACAGGGGGGTAGGACACGTACACGGGTGTACATACACGAGGGGGTACGACACGTACACGGGTGTACATACAGGGGGGGTACGACACGTACAGGGGTGCACATACACGGGTGGGGGTATGACACGTACAGGGGTGTACATACACGGGGGGTACGACACGTACAGGGGTGTACATACACGGGGGTACGACACGTACAGGGGTGTACATACACGGGGGTATGACACGTACAGGGGTGTACCTACACGGGGGTATGACACATACACGGGTGTACATACACGGGGGGTACGACACATACACGGGTGCACATACACGGGTAGGGGTACGACACGTACAGGGGTGTACATACACGGGGGGAACGACACGTACAGGGGTGTACATACACGGGGGGTACGACACGTACAGGGGTGTACATACACGGGGGGTACAACACTTACACGGGTGTACATACACGGGTGGGGGTACGACTCTAATGTACACGGGTGCACATACACGGGTGGGGGTATGACACGTACAGGGGTGTACATACACGGGGGGTACGACACGTACAGGGGTGTACATACACAGGGGTACGACACGTACAGGGGTGTACATACACGGGGGTACGACACGTACAGGGGTGTACATACACGGGGGTACGACACGTACACGGGTGAACATACACGGGGGGTACGACTCGAACGTACGGGGGCTAGGGGGAGTGTTGGGCGCGTATGCGGGCACATGTCTCCATGGTTGCTATGGGAGTTCGGTGCGGACGGTGTTTTTTCCATACGGTTGTAACATCGGACGCACGGGATGGATCGTGATTCCTCGGTCGGACTTCACTTTTCACATTTGTACGGTAAATCGTCCGAGGACGTGTTGGACACATTTTCCGACCCGAGGACGTGTGGGGAATAATTCCCGATGCGATTCGTATGGTCTTTTTCCCATGCGAATCGTAATTGGCAGTTTGTACGGCACTTGTACGATTCGTACGGTAAAAAGACTGGATACGAGTCGTACGGGGAATTTTTTTACCGGATCGTGATCGGCACCTCTGTGTGTTAGTATCAGGTTTGTGAGTAGGTGTGTTCTCATTGTTAGTGACGGTAAATTTAATTAAGAAATGATCAGACCAAATGACTGGCACCACCGCGGAACACTTGACATGGATACTATTAGAAAAGATTGGGTCTAGGAGATGTCCGCCCTTGTGGGTGGAGCCCTTGTTATATAAAAAGAGATTCATGGAAGCAAGGTCCGCAATGAGGTTGCAGGCCAGACTGTCATTACGGTCGTCCAAATGAACATTCAGATCACCGACGACGAAAAAGTTACTAGATGTAGATAGAGCCGAGGCTATGAGTTCAGAAAGTTGTAACTGCCATGTGTTAGCAAGACCTGGAGGGCGATACACTTGTAGGCCCGAAAGGGTGGTTTTAGGTTGGAGAGCCAGCTTAAAATACACTGCCTCACAGCCGTTTAACGGAGCAGGATCAAGATGGCATTGATAAATATTTTTAAATATTATTGCCACACCGCCTCCAATTTTCCTGGGGCGATCGTGCCTTACAATCGCATATTGAGCAGGGAGGGCTTCTGCCATGTCTGGTCCGGAACTATCGCGTAGCCACGTTTCTGTAATAAAAAGTGCGTCAGGGGATTCATCTGTGAGAAGATTGAAAATCTCACGTTTGTGTTTGGGCAGGGAACGGCAGTTCAAGCTGAGGAAGGTATAACTTAAAGGGGAGTGAGTTCCTACTCGGGAAGCTAGGCTACAACATCGTTGTGGAGTATCCAGATGGAAGGAGCAATGAGGGCAGCATTGTGGAAACTGATCTAGCATATTAAAAGTAGCTTTCGGATGATCCCTTGTAAGTCTAAGAGCGAGGATCTGATCAGCGTCATAGCATAATAGAGGGCACACAATTTGACCAGGCGGTATGGCCCCTGGGCCCGAAAGGGCGTGGACGGGCGCAGACGGGCTTGCTTTTGGCGCACCTTTGGTGCGCTGACGGCGCGCCCGCTGCGCCCGTCTGCTGCGCGTACGGGGAAAGCACATTATTATTAGGAAGGGAGATGGAAGGGACGTGGCCTGTTGGAGGGGGGCGTGGCCAGTGGCCTCTGGGGAATGGCGGCGAAGATGTTGTGGCCCGCTGCAGCTATGCAATCAGCTGCGCGGGACTGCCCAGAGCGTAAATAGTTAAAGTGCAAGTGCCCAGGAGGGGGAAGTGAGCAGATAAAAATACAGTTAATACAACAAATTTAAAAGTAAATGCAATTTGCGCTTTCTCCCGGCTTCCGCCACAGGAGTTCGATATGCCTCTGCCTCGCGCTCGCATTCAGTGCGTTTGAATGACTTTGGCGGGGGCGTGGCCTGTTGGAGGGGGGCGTGGCCAGTGGCCTCTGGGGAATGGCGGCGAAGATGTTGTGGCCCGCTGCAGCTATGCAATCAGCTGCGCGGGACTGCCCAGAGCGTAAATAGTTAAAGTGCAAGTGCCCAGGAGGGGGAAGTGAGTAGATAAAAATACAGTTAATACAACGAATTTAAAAGTAAATGCAATTTGCGCTTTCTCCCGGCTTCCGCCTCAGGAGTTCGATATGCCTCTGCCTCGCGCTCGCATTCAGCGCGTTTAAATGACTTTGGCGGGGTGCGTGGCCTGTTGGAGGGGGGCATGGCCAGTGGCCTCTGGGGAATGGCGGCAAGGATGTTGTGGCCCGCTGCAGCTATGCAATCAGCTGCGCGGGACTGCCCAGAGCGTAAATAGTTAAAGTGCAAGTGCCCAGGAGGGGGAAGTGAGTAGATAAAAATACAGTTAATACAACAAATTTAAAAGTAAATGCAATTTGCGCTTTCTCCCGGCTTCCGCCTCAGGAGTTCGATATGCCTCTACATTCCTCTACACTATGTGTGTTTTAGAGAGGGCTGGTAATAAGGATTTGACTGACTCAACCATATGAATGCTGAGTATCAAAGGATGTCTGATGCACGAAAAGTGTCTCTTGCCAACCTCTGCAAAGGCTCTTTAGTCTGCTGCACTGTTGACGTGTTCTTGCAGCAAATCTGTCTGGACCTTGGTATAAAGAAATGAGATGGAGTGGATAAGCTTTTATTATGTGATAGAAGTCTTTATTAGATGTTTATTATTGATCTATATGTAGCTTGCATAGCTT
Source organism: Triturus cristatus (assembly GCF_964204655.1). Taxonomy (NCBI): domain Eukaryota; kingdom Metazoa; phylum Chordata; class Amphibia; order Caudata; family Salamandridae; genus Triturus; species Triturus cristatus. The sequence continues at coordinate 778,014,945 of NC_140585.1, read as the reverse complement.
TCTGATTGGTCTAATTGCCCTGGCATAGTTTTCCCCCTCTGTACTGGCATCATTTCTTTATTGTTGCTAGTTGATGAGACCGTTTTTCCCTTAAAGCAACTTATATGAGGTATGAAAGTTCCAAAATATCTGTAGTTGACAAAGATTCTGAAATCTTTGCAGACTGTTGGCGAGATATACTACTATACTGGTCGCAAAAACTGGTTGCAAATTGTGCATTATTATAGTGGGAATAGTATTGTATTTAGCAAACCTTCCTATGTACCAATAGGTTAGTTAGCTTATTAGCAGGAATTGCAGTGGATTACAGAGCAACATGCCCAAATATTATTCACTAGGAAGGCTGAAATTTGTTACCCCTTACAATTGTTTCCCCTTACAAAGACAGAAATGCTGGCAAAGGATTTTGCACTTCCAAATAGATTTTTTTAAGCAACCTGATTTTCCTTAAAAGACCTGGGGCCTCTGCCTACTCACCCGAAATCTGCCACTATTATTCCTAGACAGGAAGGGGTCCAAAGGGACCCCGAGGCCGTTGTAAATCAGTTACCTCGTCATTGGTTTATGAACAGAGTTACATGTGCAAACCATTGATATATATGTTATAGATTTGCACATTGAAATTGTAAATTGTAAAACGTATAGTGGAGTTTGGGAGTTACCTTCCTGGGACTTTTCCACAAAAATACTGCATTGAAATACGTTTGGGGAACGACCTGATTAAAAATAATGAAATTAAAAAAACCTTGCTGGTCAGTTAATGGGTTCTCATACTGGTATATTTTGAAAAAAGCTCAAATTATTGTAATTTTCCACCTAGAACATTTACATTTTTGTACATTGCTGCATGATGCATTCCTGCCACCAGAGAGCACTATGAATGAGAAGGTACCAAGACTAATAGATCAGCTACTATATTAAAATCCTAATTTAATGGTTCTGTTGGATTTTTAATAAATATTTAGAAAAAGTACATTTTTGAAAGTTAGCTTTTTCCTACAGTAAGCTCCCGGGGGCTAATTTGCATTAGCCTAACAGTAGCTACCCAGCCAGTGCTTGACCTTAAGAAGATGTCAAAACTGTTCTCAGAGCAGAAGAAACAATGGTCTGTGTGTCGGGAGATGTTTTTCTTCTCCTTGCAAGAAGACATGTTAGGGAGGACCCAAGTATTTAATTGACTTGTAAAGGGCCTTGCCTTTCAGAATTAAATGTAAGATGAGACCTGGGAAAAGCAAATATTTCTTTCTCCAGCAAGGCTTGCTTCAATCCCAATGGGAAAAAAGCTACCACCAGAAGCAGTTTTGAGTAACCACAAAGGAGTCAACAACTAATTTCCCTGGGCACACCTCTGGGCAGGTACACAGGCTCGTCACAAGGGAAAAAAGGTTTCCCCACTGTGGATTTTATGGGAACTGCTAAAAAAGTGGGTAGGATTGTCAAGGAAACTATTACCCTATTGGTCAGGAAACAGCCAGGTGTCACCCCCAACCCATTAGATAGTGCAAACCATAAATGTGCCACCCAAGGCCCCCTACACAGAACACTTTTTGGACCTGAGGAAGAACAAAAAAAGGGCTGCACTTTATGTTTGTGACCGCTAAAAAGAACTGAAGAGCTGGATCTACTTCTTCTTTTAACAGAGATAAATAACTGGACACCTCGGGTCAGTTGGCTGACCTTCTGTGAGCATACAGAGACACAATCTTCAAGAGGACTTTTACTTGAAGTCCCCCCGGACCAGTTTCAACTGGACATGCCTGTTCCCTGATGGTGGCCTCTGGTGGGTCTGGGGGTGATTCCTCATCCCTAAGTGCTGTCCCTGAGGTCCTGAAGCCTTGGAAGAAACAAGGATGTGCTTCTTCAGAAACCTTGAAAGGTTTGGAATTAGAAAATATTTGGGCGTCCAAGACCTCCAGAGCCATCAGGTGGACCTTGCAACAAAGGTGTCTGAATTTAGGGCTTCATTAGGATGGCGGTTGGCATCCATTCAGAAAAGGGACCGCCCAAATACAAGTCAGTGGTCCTGCAGTCCAAATAAGGATGCGACAGCCACCAATGTCAATTCTATGCATTGTGGCGGGTGCTGCAGGCTGCAGCACCCGCCGCAGTGCATAAAATAAATCTGGAACATATCCCTGCACTACGTGACAGGTACCATGCGGTGCCTGCCACATGGTGCAGGGATATGCAGGAGGGCACCATAGGCACCCCCAAAACTGAGGCCCAGGAGGGTAAGGGGGGCCCGCTCTGTCCCTTTCTGCCTGCCTTTTCATTGCAGGTTCACCGCCATGAAAGGGCTGGCAGAAGGGAATATCTTAATGCCTAGCGCAGTGCCTGGCAGGCACCGCCACCATTGTAGGCAGTACTCCGCCTCCGATGGACCTACAGGCTCCTTGAGCCAGTCAGATCCGTGGAGGTTGGTCTATCCGCCCGCCATCTAAATGAGGCAGGCGGGAAAAATAATTGCGGTGGGGTTGCCACCGATGGGCTGTCATCATAATTGGGCCCATAGTTGGATATAACTGCTGGAGGATTTTGAGATCCTAAAAAATGACTAAGGGCCTGATTACGAGTTCTGCAGTACCACTGCGGCGACGGTCCGAAGAAGACTGCTGCAGCGGTGGCTTTCTCCTCCACATTATGATGTCAACAGTGGCACTGCTGCGGTGTTTCTGATTGCGGTAAATGTTTTTTCATATGTGTTGATGTATATGTGCATATATTGACTGCATAAGTGTTGAATGTACACATTTCATGACTCTCGAAAAAATACCTACCACCAGTACTTCCCCATTGCCGGAGTCTGGACCAAGTGTGCCCAGTCCAGTCAATGTGGAAATGTTACAACGTGGATGTACCAGAATTTCGGTGCCAACAGGGGTGTTTTAGATGCTGCTGTAAAGGGGGGACCTTGAGGAAGGGTTCCACATCGGACACTGAAGGGAAAAAATTGAAATGGGTGAGTATACACCCCAAATCCTTTGATTCTGATGACTCAAAGCAGATGGTCTTCCTTCCATGGTCGGCTCATCAGAAAGCAACTTGCAATAGGTTTATGCAGTGTCCTGCTGGACAAAGCAGCCCTTCCCTGTGAGCTGTACATACTCTACTCCCTACCTTTCAAATAAAAGCACAACAAAAAACCACACAGCTACTCACTCTTCTCATGCTGGAGGCACAGTGACAGGTCAGACATAAAGAAGGACAGTCTGTCTGCACTGTACTTATCAGCTTTTGGCCTAGCAGCATCAAGGCCCAAACATACACCTCGTGAAAGGTGGTACCAGAACTTGGAGAAAGACTTGACTTCAAAGGGCTCATACATTCCTGTACTTGCTCTCACCTGCAATAGGAGATATCTCCTCAGCCCTGAGCCATGCCTACCTGCTCACTACCATGATTGGCACTGAGTGGACAATGCCCACCAGAAAAAGGTATGAATATGAATTAAGTATCTTGAATCTTAGCCCCCTGCACCCTCCTGCAGTTGCCTCCAGATAGTAAGTATTCCACAGTACCTCAATGACACACTAGAAAATAGTGGATTCACTTTGATGTGTGAGGGAGAGGGTTGCAAACTTTATGAAGAAAAGAAGTGACACACATTGAGGTTCGAGACCCTGTACTCAAGAGCAAAACGCTCACTAGTTCCGCCAGAACACCAAGAAGAATGAAGGGAAGATCATGTTGGACCAAGGCCAAATTCCACCATCATAAATAAATCCTACCAATGACTGTGAATGCATCTACCAACACAAGCAAGCCTCTGAATTGGAGCATTGACGAAATGGTAAAGCTCATCCGGAAAACCAAGAGTAAGCAGCTTGTGAACTGAGCCTCCACCACACACTTCCCAATGCAAATGTCCAGACACAGTCATCAGCTGTCTAGGAAACCAGGACATGCGTACCAAGATTTACAGATCCCTTGCCCAAGTAGAAGGCATGGAGCACCATCAACTCCCCAAGTCACAAGTCAACGCGGTCTTTCTTGCCGAACACGGCTTGGACTACTGAATCATCTTTTTTATTTCCTGCGCTTAAGTATTGTTATCATCGTCTTTATATACATCACAACTCTACATAAGTGTTCCTATTAGATGGTTGCTTCTTCTGCAGGAATTCACTACTCTTACTATGTTTGGATTATTTTTCTGAACCAAATTATACCTTGATAAATCCCATAGCCGGGCTACACGTATTGGGCGCACTCTTGTTTTTGTTTGAAGAAGAATAAAAAAACAAAAAGGATAAAGAACACTGTCTGATTATTATTGTGTACCTGATTGATTTATTATAAATATATTTTCCATTCTTTATTCATGTTACCTCTCTAATGTAAAAAATGCTGTAAGAAGACCCTGGATCTCTTTTCTACACATGCTCATGCCTTCACTCACCTCAGGATAAATGATGGATGTGAGCGATGATGTCCTGTTGCAGCCAGCAACAATTTGTCCATGTGCCCACTGTTGTCCTCCCGAATGACTTGATAGACTCAGCTGTGCCCCATTGGTTTTGTAATGCTTTCCACCATTTGAACTTGTCTGTCTTTTCTTTGGTTTTTGGGAGGAAATTAGTGTCCTGATAGACACATCAGGAAGCAGTCCCTTCCTTGGGGCTGTACATACACCCACCCCACACTCATCCATCACAGGCATGACCGGCCAGATGACACTGCTAATAAAAGGCCGGAGAGCTTGAGTCCAGGGACAGTTACACCACAACAGCCATGTGTTTGTGTTGATTATTTTCTTTCCTAGGGCCCACAACAGATCAGGCCAATAAATCACAGCATTTAGCAAAGCTGCCTTCATTACCACATCAGGAGTTGACACCAATCTCCACTTTTGTGAAAATCAAGAAAATAAATACTGATAGATTTCTTTGTGTAGTTAAATATTACAATTTCAAAAAGTAACTTGATTTCTGGACAGGAAAGTAAATTATATCTCAGGGCTTTTTGTTTAGAATCTTGAAGGAGCACCCCTTGCACAAAATGGTTCAAGGAAGAAAGAGCTTAGGTGTGAGATGGAAGCCTTTTTGATTTCCAGATTTAGGGCTTTCTTATTCACACAATAGGTGCCAAATTCTGTTTGTGAAGATAAAGGGGTTAAAAAACGGTTTGCTCTTCCACACAGAATAATGATGTCGCTGCAGTATGCATTCCTGTAACTGGTAATAAATGCAAGGACATAGATACTGTTGATAAGAAATGAAATATAGCTTTATATTGCTATCTATGCTACACTTTTAAGTGAAAGAAGGGCATCGCTGCAGACACTCAATTGATATTTGCAAGACATGTAAACAACATACTGAGTCAAAGATTACACCACAAACCACATCTGACATGGGGGCTTATTTACAAGCACATTGCGCCGCCGGTGCATCGCTTTTTTTGACACACCTGCAGTGCAATGGGCTTGCCCATATTTACAAGCCATGTAAAATCGCCCTGAGTGTCTTTTCATGGCCTTGTAAATATGGGCCCCTTTCAATCATTACTCTGTGTGAAAGGGGCATTCCATGGGTGCTGCTGTGGGTGTTCCCACACAACATCCATGTACCGTGACGCATTCCCAGAATTACAACATTTTGTAAAACTAGGAATACATCAGAATCCTACACCTCCCCAACTCAAGGCGTAGGAAATGGCTCAACAAGGAGAAATACTATTATTTCTCCTCATTTTGTCCTCTGTCTATGTGTGATGCATTGTGCAACACTCATAAAAAGAGAAAAATGCCATTAATGATTGTGTTTGTGCAGGAAAGTATCACTTTGTGCACCAAAACAATCATCCCCGCAGCACAGGCACCCTTGTTCCATTTTGCAAGGATGCCTGCGCTGGCACATGGCAGCCAACTGCGCACCAGCGCAGGGAAAACACAGGGATGCTTCGTACTGATAGCAATATGACGCATACCTGTGCTTTGAAAATGACTCAGCAGAGCGCAGCTAAAGAGCTTGCGGCCAGCGCCTTTTTCATGTAGGTGAGGTCCTAGGTTCATAGTGTTAGTGTGTGGCCCACAGAGGCAAGACAGTTGATCATTTTAGAAGTGTTTCTTGGTAGGGTGGGCAGAATGTTTAATTACGCCTTTGGGATTTGGCAACTCCGCATGTCTCGTGTAAAGTGAATTTCCTGCCAAATTCCATCAATCGCCGCATCTGCAGCTACAGAAATAAGAGCTTTGAACTCCCTTAATGCCATTTTCTCACACGGGTGGTCACAGCTGGTTGCAAGTGGTAAGAGGGCTGCTTCTCGAGTAGATGTGTTACTGTTGAAATAGATTTTCTACTTTGGTGGCAGCAAAATCAGCTTGAAAGGAAGTGCACTCTTGCGCATTGCATGGTACTGTTTGCGCTGATTTTTAATGGCTGCTCATTTGACAGGTGCTAAATTGCAGTGCGAATTGCATATTTCCACCCATTTTTTAATACCCCCGTGGAATTCCACAGAGGAAAACTCTGAGAGTTCCGCCCACCCCTATTCCATTGCAGGATAAGAGCCCTCTATGTATGTCTCTCCTTTGTGAGTTTCTGTTTTAAATGTAATGCTGATTTGCATATTTTTTTCAGTATACTCTGTTTCTGTATTTATGTTGCTTTTCAGGAGTTCACTTACATTTATATTAATTTATGGATTTCTGTGATGAGGTCATATTGGCCCATGTGTTGAAGGCCTCATAAGTTTTCATCTTCTTCTGACGAGGAGATCTTTTTAGTCAGTCCCTCCGAGGCACCTGCTCTCAGGTTATTCTTCGACAACGTGGCCTGGAAGCCAGCAGATTTGGACATAAACGCCCTCATGAGAAAAAAACCACCCATTGCTATGTGTCTCTATTCTGGTAGCAAGAAAAGTTCACACCGAGAAAAGTGGGGCTTTGCATTTGCTTAAATGCTTCAGTATGTCAGTTTCCATTCAAACAAAAGGTGACATTTTACGTGCTATGAAAAATACCGCAACTTTTCTGCAGTAACTTTCCTGCACTGTCAACATTATGCACAAACAGAAATATCATACCATATGTCCCTAACACTAGACCAGATTAAGGGCTTCTAGTTGAAAACGTATGCAATTAAAATTAGAGTCTTGCACGACCTCGGCTAACCTTTCTCATGAAAACGTGTGCAATGTAGCCTCTCTGCAAAAACCTTCACTCATCAGATAGCTGCCTGCTAAATGTTCAAGGGCGGATTTACTAACATTTTGCATTATGGATGCATCACTTTTTTGGTGCAGCCAAGACACAAAAAAATTATTTGTGATTTACAAAGCGACACAAATCAGATTTGCATGGGTTTGCATTGGATTTTTCCCAAAAAAGTGACACAAGATAGCACATAGTGCTGCCTTGCATTACTTTGCGTTAAGGAGGCGATCCATAGGTGGAACAATGGCGTTCCCATACATTCACCCATGGACTTTGGTGCATTCCCATATTTACTAAAGTTAGTAAAACTGGAAATGCATCAAAAAGCTACACCTCTCTGAAGCAGGCGTAACGAGGCGAAATATCTTTCTTTCTTCTCTTTACCTCCGCTTTCTATCCATGCTGCATTCTGCAGCACACATAGAAACAGGACATTGCCTTTAAGGACTGTTTTGTGCAGGATCACTTCCTGCACAACAATAATCCTGCCAAAGAAGCAGGCACCATTGTACGATAGGCTCCACGGTTCAAGTGCTGGTGTCTAACTGATGATTATAGTGCCAAGGTGCATTGAGGATGAGGGTTGGCCACAGAGGCAACCACATTTCCCACTTCTTTCTTCCTTTGCTGAAGCAAGAAGGAATCTGGAAACTTTGTAATCTCAGAACCTCCATGATAATTGAAACTCTATCTCTGTCTTATTGGCTGACCTTTTACAACCATGAATTGAGTGGGCATTGATTGCCAGTTGGCATATGCCCAATTGGCCAACTCACTACACATTCTTTGGACTTGAACCGTGAGCTGTCAATTCAAGTCTGTAGATTTCAGAGCTGCTGGCTCCCCGCCTGTTTAACTAATTGCTAGACAACCATAAACAGAGAGCTAAGAACAGCTTCCCACGACCATAGATTTTAGTGAGTCTTCTAGACGTGCTAATCAGTGCATTAATAAGAAAGATTTCGGAGTGGTACCACCTAGACTCAATGCAGGCAAGTGTATAATAAATGTAACATGTTGAAATTCTGTAAGGCAACACAGTAATCTCTAAAAGTGTACGAAACAGAAAAAGGTGCCTATGATTATTAGATCTGGAAACATGTAAAGATTGGAGGGCGGCAGGAGGAAAGAAGATCTGGGAAACACAATAGAAGGAAGAAAGGAAGCATATATTACCACTTGCACTCTATAACTGAGATCTTATCAGGGTAGTCATATAATTTCTAATGGCCGTGGGCCAAATTTACCATTGCATTGTGTTGCCCTTTCATCACAAGTGGTCTCACAAGTGCAAAGCTATACCTAAGTTAAATTTACCAAGCAACGCAAGGCCACCTTGTGTGGCCCTGCCTTGTTTGGTAAATCTAGAGGAATGCAAGGCAATGCAAGTCACTGCCTTGCGTTGTTGTACCCTGCCAAGGCATTCAATGGATGGAATGTGGGTCTTCCAATGCATTCACCCATGGATTTTGGTGCATTCTCAGATTTGCCAATGCTGGTAAACCTTGGAATGCCTCAAAATTTTACGCGTTCCCAGAGGAGGTGCATCAAGGAGAAATATCTTTCTTTCTCATTGTTGTTTCCGCTTTCTAAGTTTGCTGCATTTAGCAGCAAAATTAGAAAGAGGAAACAGCCTCAAATTATTTTTTTGTACTCAAGGATGTCTCGTCCTGCACAAAAACAATCCTACCTGCAAAGCAGGCACCCTTGCACCATGGCACTAGGGTGCCTGCATTGGCACTAAGCAGTAGATTGTGTGCCAGTGCAGGCAGAGAGTAGGAATGTACCATATCTTGATCGATATGGTGCATTCCTGCCCTCTTACTTTCACACAGCATGGCGGAGCAAGTTTTCTTGTTGCATTGCGAGAAAGAATGATAAATCTGGCCCTGCATCTGGAGTATCGTGATCACATTTAGAGGCCTTATCACAAGGTGATAATTATGGATTTGGAAAAGTCAATAGATGGTACATTATTTAAAGCACAGGGAAAATATGGAAGGAGTACTTTTAAAGTCACGAGAGAGCTAAAAAAAACATTTATAATTTTGGAAGACTCCTTGTAAAACTCAGTCATGTGTTGCAAATAGAAGGGCAAGATTAGAAAAATATTTTTTTATAGGAACAATAGTGGACAATTCTAATCGAAAGGTAAGGACGGAATAATACAGGAAGTAAAAAAAACAGCGAAACAGACTGCAGAAATAAAAACTGAAAAATCACATGTAAGGCTGGAGACCATGAAGAGCAAGCAGAGAAATGGATGGACTAGCTAGGCGTGGTAAGCTTTATGTTTCCTGTGTCTTTGTCATTGGAGATATCTCTTGTGGGCCACTGAATAACAAGAATTGATGGGGCCCGGATGCAGAGTGTGATGAGGTTCCTCTGAGACTCCGATGTCGCACAATTATTATTGGGCTTGGACCCTGAAGAACAGACCCCCCCACTACCCCAACTCTGCAGAGGCTGCAGGGGCCTGCTTCACCCCTGTTTCACACACCATGAAATGTAGATTGAAACTTAGGGCCAGATGTATGTAGATAATCATTTGCGACTACCAAATAGCGATGTTTGAGATTCGCTAATAGGAAATCAAAAACACCTATGTACGAATGTGTGGTTTACACATTTTGTGATTCCCAGTGGGTCGCAAATAGACCTGCCTCATGAATATTAAGGAGGTAGGACTCGGTTTACAACCCGTTGAAAATCACAAATATCACCGGGATGGTTGCCTGCCTGTGATTGCTCTTAAATAAAACAATCTTTTTTTTTTTTAAATCCAGCCCTGTTTTCCTTAAAGGAAAACGGGGTGTGTTTTAAAAAGAAAAATGAAAAGTCTTCTTTTCAGTGTTTAAGAGTAGTCTGTGGTCCCTGGGGCCACTGCCTGCTCTTGAAAAATGTTTATTCAAACATTCGCAAAGAGGGTGGAGATCCCTTCCCATTTGCAAATAGATTACCAACTACTTGTAAATGGAGTTAAAATGCAAATGCTTTGCGAATGCATTTCAGTCGCAAAACATTCACACTTACCACTGCAATTCAGCATTAGGAAGGACTGCCCTTGTCACACCTCTACCTAATACCGAATCCCAAACCCAATTTGTGATTCGGTAATAGGTTACCAAATCGTAAATAGGAATGTGAACATTTCAAAAAGCTTTTTTTGCGTACGCAAATGGACAGATTCTGCACATTTTTGCAAATACAAAAACGCTTTGTACATCTGGCCCTTCCTGAGGGACAGAAAGAAGCAATTAATGGTCAACTTACTGGTATGATCGTCATTTGTACTGGTTAATATTAAACAGAGCAGGCCCGCCAATTTGTGCTGATTTTCTCGTTCTAAACTTCATAGCATTTTCATGACCTCATTTCAAGGCAAAATCATCTACAATAGGACTTAACAACTTGCCACTTTGCAAACCATGCAAGCTCTGACTGCTTCCCCCAAGCTGGGTGCCTTATTCTATTAACATGCCAGGTAGCCCACGCTTGAAATACCATCAGCTCAGAGGCTGAGGGAAGAAAAGAATAATTTGCAGTTTGTCATTCAGATGTAATGTCTAGCAGAGTTGCCGGGAGGCAAATTATGCCTCTGGGAACTCCGATTTCCGTAGTAAAATTGGCAATTCCCATGATCAAGCGTCTGAGAAAAAATGTTCTTTCCTGCACTTTTTTAAAAGTATCCTGCACAGTGTGCAGATGACAACAGCGACTTGGCTCGAGTTTGACCTCCCCCTTCATTAGCGCTGCACGAGAATCGAGATGTGAGCTCTGCCACTTCGGAGTTCAGGTTGAAGCAAGACGACGTAGGGGTCCCGTTTTCTGAGGTTAACATATGTAATGCGCTTAAATGCATGAGGGTGACGTTCCAACGAGAGCAGCATGTGCCGGGTGTCTGTCTGCAAGGTACTGTGTTCTACAGCTCAGTAGAGAAGGTCAGGTGAATTGGCCGGTACAAGAATTGCAATCATAGATTAAAAAAACACACACAATCATGGTGTGTCAGGGGGTCATGCTATGTCGATATATAATAACTAGAAGGCAGATCAAGGTGCTCTTTTTGTCACAGTGTCATGAACAGTGTGGTTGTTCTAAATAGGAAGCTTATTTCGTCAGAACATCTGCTTAAAAAGGAACGAACTAACATGCAGAATTCTATCTAATCGTAACGAGTAGTTAGAATGGGAAAAATAGAACAGGAGCACGGCCTGTGTGCTCCCGAGTGCACAAAAGATAACAAATATTGGGACTAAGCCAGGCATACACTCACATTCTGAACGCAGGATTTAAAGTCACATGTCGCAGGAAATCAGGCTATTGATTGAGAAGGTGGAAGCCCCACTCAGACAGCAACCACAATCCTTGTCAAGGTGAACCACAAAAATCACTAAATTAACCCTTGCTTAACCCTCAGGTAGCTTGGCACAGAGCAGTCAGGCTTCACTTAGAGGCAGTGTGTAAAGTATTTTTGCAGCACACAGACAGTAATAAAGTGAAAACACAACAGATTTTTTTTTAAACCAATCCAGAAAAATTGGACAAGTGAGAAAAAATAAAATGATACCAGAATGGCAAAAATCCAATCAATAGAACCAGAGATATTCAATTTAAAAATGTAAGGTAGATATGGTGCCTAAAAGCATAAAGTGCCACTCATGGTCATCTGGGCGTGCTAGACTGGCTGAAAGTAACAAGTTCAGGCTGACCACGATGGAGTGCGAGCCGGATACAGGGACCAGGTTAGTCCTACTGAAAACGTTAACTTCTCAAAGTCTGGCATGAAGAGTTCTGTTCCCAGTGTAGGATCCTGCAAGGAGCAGGAAGAGGATCGCAGATGGTCATCACTGTAGCATGAAGGGCAGGCAGGGAGGCACTGGCTGTAGTCGCTGTAAAGCAATGAGCCAGTTGATGAGTCAGGTTCACAAGAGGTTCGCGTTGACTGTCATTATGGGAGGCAGAGTTTCAGCCTAAACGGGCCTGTTCGCAGTTGCAAAGACGCATCAGAACCAGTCAAACACTCACACCCAGTCAGGCACAGGGTCAGACTGATTTGCATATGGCCATGTCTGAACTGGGGTGGCAGAGTGGGCTAAAGAACGGTGATGGATCAAACCCAGATCTGTTGACTGGGTGTGAGTGTTTGATTGGTTCTGATGCTCCGTCCATCACCACCCCCTTTTGTACCGCTTTGTTCGCCATAAATTGGCAGGGTATGCTCAGACGTGAGTCCCTTGCACACTTTGCCACTGGATTCAAGCCAGCCTGGCTGAAAACGGCTGAAATGCCAGAAACCGGTCCTGGGAAGCTTGTTTCCGGTCCAGGGAAGGCATGGCTTGGCAGTTCGGGCTGGACTGTTCCCATGAGGCACAGGGTCAGACTGATTTGCATATGGCCATGTCTGAACTGGGGTGGCAGATTGGGCTAAAGAACGGTGATGGATCAAACCCAGATCTGCTGACTGGGTGTGAGTGTTTGATTGGTTCTGATGCTCCGTCCATCACCACCCCCTTTTGTACAACTTTCTAAAACTGGCATCTCCAGGATTGTGACATAATATTAGACTTTACCAATGAAGAGGATTTTAAATTACAATACATTTGAGTCTAAACAGTATCTCTCTATCTGCTTCCAATCCAAAGTTAGAACTTATCAAATGTAATAAGGCAACCCAGTGAGCAACCCAGTGTTAGTCAGTGGATGGATAGCCTCATAGCAGTAAAAAATAACTTATTTGGGGGGGGGGTGAGGGAACCCTCCACCAAGCCTTGGTAAAGCCCCTCAGCCCTCAGACCCTGTCGCTCTGGGCTGTGTTCAGTTTTTTGGGGGGGGTGGGGACATTCAGCACCCCTTTCAGTGCCATACTAAGGGGACCCCATCCCCTAGGGCTGTAAGTATGGCTTCCGACTCTCAAAGGCTCAGTATTGCTCCTGCAGGCAGGATCAAAGTTGTGGTTTTGTTCCCTGCCTGCAAACGTGGACAGGGAAGATTGTTTGCTACTGTAATGGCATTAGTGTAACAATGTGCTCCCTCAGGGCGGGAGCAAACATGTTGCCAGCTCCTGCCATCATCTACAATGTGCGCTGGACAGGGGGCCAGCAGGAGCTGCTGGGGCCCTGTGGCTGCCTCTGTGCCCCTCAAGATGCGGGTGCCCCGGTGGGCACCAGGGCACTCACAAGAGGAAAAAAAGGCCATTTTCAGTCAGCAGAGCTGCCAGGCATTTGGGGTCCCCATGTGAGCACTGAGGTACCAACAGTGGATGCTGTCTGGGGAGTCAGCAGGGCCCACGGGGGCCCTGGGGCTCCCTACACAGCTCCCAACAGGACTGGGACACCCATAAAAATATTTAAACATATACATAGAGGACAAAGAGCTGCTCATTTATTATTCAATGCTACATGAAGGAGCACCCCTTAGTGCAATTTATGGCTATTTACATATATTTTCATGCCTGGTGGTGCCCTAATCTGGACAAGGGCACAAACAGCATTTTATTTAGTGTTGTGGGGGGGGGGCTGCAGAGAGTAAACTAGCCCCCAGAATACTTCAAACATTAACTCAATGATATCTGGGGTCTAAATAACATGACCCAGGAAAGGGTGATCATTTTTTAGGCATTTAGAGAGGTGCAGCTTTTGTTCTTCAGCTTTGGAATGCAGGGATACCTTATGGCTGCAAAATGTGACTCAAGGAGTGCAAAAAAAGGAGTCTCAAACATGCTTGTTATTATTTTGATTACAAATGCTTTATTTAATTTTTTATTGACAGACCTCACAATGACAAAACCAATGGACCTGCTTTTATATATTAACAGTGATGTATGCCAAACAACTTTTAGAAATTCACTGAAAAACAAAGACTAAAGTGACAGCTATAGTTAGGTATTCAAAAAAGTACAAATTCACTGTAAAAATCTAAAGTTAAAGTGATGTTATAGCAAGCTGGCAATGTCAGTTGAAACATTACAAGTTAAACTACAACAAACACTAAATTGACTAGTTGTGGCTAACTGTAGTAACTTTAATTTGAGCCCTAATGTAACTATAACTCAACCCCTTGCCATCCACTATGAATACCATCACATAGTACATCACCCATGACATGTTATATGACATCATGTTCACATATGTGAAACTTGTCATGGTGCTGGATGAATAAATCTATTGATTCTGCAACTTCACCCTGAGAGAGCATTATCTTTTGGCTGTTGGACATATCTATGGGTCTGTATGTAGGTGTGTGAGTGGTTCTATGGATGAGTGAGTGGATGTGGTAGTGTCTGTACTGGTGAGTGAGTGGAGTATGAGTGGCTGTATGGGTGAGTGGCTGTTGGGTCTGTGACTGGATATGTGAGTGGCTGTATGGATGACTAAATGGCTGTTTGAGTGGGGTTTTGACTAATTGATTTGTTGTGTGAGTAGCTGTATTGGAGAATGAGTGTCTGTGTGAGTGTTTGTATGGGTGAGTGAGTACACATGTGGGTGCTTGTATGGTTGTGTCATTGGGTGTGTGGGTAAATGTATAGGTGGGTGAGTGGGTGTGTGAGTGAGTGACAGTAATGGAGAGTGAGTGGATGTCTGAATGACTCTATGAGTGAGTGATGGGGTGGATACGTTTGGTTAAGTGAGTTGGTGTGTGAGTGGCTGTATTAAATGAGTGAATGTCTGTTTGAATGGCTGTATGGATGAGTGAGTGTATGTGTGAGCACTTGTATGGCATTTGAATGAGTATGTAACTGGTTGTGTATGTGTGTGAGACTGGGTGTGTGAGAGGTTGCATGGGTGAGTGCGTGGCTTTGTTGAGAGGCTGTATGGGTGAGTGAGTGGGTATGAGAGTGGCTGCATAGTTGAATACGTGGGTTATGAGTAGCTGAATGGGTGAGTGTTTGGCTATATGGGAGAATGACTGGTTATAAGTAGCTGTATGGGTAAGTGAGTGGTTGGGTGCAGAGACAGAATATCGAATCACAAATATCGAGTTGCAAAAATATTGAGTTGCAAATATATCCACTTAAGATGAGTAATGTCGATTTAATTTATTTTAAAGTGTTTAATATTGTTTGCAAGAATATAGTTGTTAAGAATATAATTTGTTATGTATTTTAGTATATATTTTATATGTATGTGTTGTATGTGTTTTTGTATAAGAATTGTTTGTATTTTTAATATATGTGTTACATTTTTTGTAGTTATTAATTGTTTTTTATTTGAATTTTGCATTTCAGGTTCTGTAGCTGGTTGTGGGTTTATAGGGGAATAGGTTGGGAAGTAATTTAATTATATTACATTCATTGATTATTTTTTATTTATTAATATTTGTTTAATTGAGATGTTGTAGTGTTAAATGTGTAAAGTAATTTATTATTAGTTAATATTTGGTTGTTAATTAATTTAAAATATTTAATGGGTATTTAATTATGGTATTTCTGTGTAATTAAATTTAGGTGTGTGTTGTGGTGTTTATAGGTGTTAAGGGTGGGAAGTAATTTGTATTTAAGTAATTTTTGTATAGTTGTTAATTAATGTTAAGTATTTGATATGTATTTTGGGTCATTCTAAATTTTTTAGTCTGTTGTTTTTACTTTTAAAAGGGTAAAGGGTATTAAATACATTTTAATTACTTTATTATTAGTTGTTAATAGTAATAGTTTTTAATTTATAAATATGTTATAATTGGGTTTTATTATTTTAGAGTTTAATTTAGGTTTGTGTTTTGGATATCATAGTGTTAAAGTATGTGTAGTCAAAATTTGTATAATTTTTTTCTATTAATAATATTTTTTAAATTGCTTAAGTAAATATATTACTTTTGGGGAAAAAATAAATTAAAAATGTTGAAGTGTTTTGTAATTGGTGTGGTGTTATAGGGTAGGAAATATAATAAATACATTTATGTAATAATTAATTTAATTGCTTGAAAATATTTTGTGGTTGAAAAGAATTGTTTTAAATAAATGTATTTATTATTTTATATTACATATTATTTGTAAGCTTTTTATATGTAATTAACTATAATAATTTTTCTTTTTATATATTTAATATGTTTGATTTTTCATTTAAAATATTGTTTATTTATTTTTCGGATTTATTTTAAATTTTTAATGTTTTTATTTTAGTTTTAACTGTTTGAGTGTGAATAGTAATTTTTGTCTTTTCACTATCCAACACTTTCCCTAACGTTGCACCTACTGGAGTGGCAATAGTATTTTTACCTCTTCGCTATCCAGCACTCTTCCTACTGTTGCACTCACTGGAGTTGGAATAGTAATGTTTATACCTCCACTATCCTACACTTTCTCTACTGTTGCACTCGCTGGAGTGGGGATAGTAATTTTTCCCCTCCGCTATCCAACACTTTCTCTACTGTTGCACTCACTGGAGTGGGAATAGTATTTTTTTCCTCTCTGCTATCCAACACTCACCCTAATGTTGCATTCACTGGAGTGGGAATAGGAATTTTGACTCCTCCGCCATCCAACAGTTATTCTACTATTGCATTCAGTGGAGTGGGAATATTAAATTTTACCCCTCCGCTATCCAACACTTTCCCTACTGTTGCACTCTTTGGAGTGGGAATAGTAAGTTCTTTCCCTCCGCTATCCAACACTTTTCCTACTGTTGCACTCACTGAAGTTGGATTAGTAAATTTAATTATTTTCTATCCAACACTTTCCCTACTGTTGCACTGATTGTATTTGGAAATGTAAGTTTAAATATTTTTTTAATAGTTTCATGTTTATTATAGAATATTTTTTTATATTTACATGATTGAGATATATATATTATCTTTATATAATTTTAAAAAATTTAAATAAATTAGAGATAATAGTTTATTAATGATTTTAAAGTAAATATGTATATGTATACATTATGTTTGTGTGTTTATCTTTTTTTTAATTAAGTTTATTTGTTATATTTAGTTAAACTGAATATTACATTTAATTTATTTGGTTAAATTCAATATTAATATTTAATATATTTTATATATATTATTTTATTATATATATATATATATATATATATATATATATATATATTACCTACTGGCGGTCGCCAGTAGGTAGTTATAGTTAGGACCCCTTTTCCATAGGAAAACCTCAACATTCTATTTTGAATAACTTTGGCGCCGGTCGATGAATCCTCGCGAATTTCTCAAAATAGGTGGGGCGCTACGCTCCGCTCCTACCCTGAAAGTCTCGGGGGGATCCGTCAAGCGGGGGCTGAGATAAAAGGGGGGTCCCAAAACGCGTTTTCCCCATGCATTTTTCCATAGGACCTTTAGAACGAGCTACAGCCCGAACGGCTGAACAGAATTACTCGAAATTTGGCAGAGAGGTAGTCCCTAGGTCAAGGAAGTGCCTTTTGTAGGTTTGGTGTAAATCTGTTCAGTAGATTCTGAGAAAATAGCCTTTAAATCAATATATATATCTGAGCCCGCTTACGGTACGCTTACCGTACGCTTACGGTAAGCTTACCGTAAGCGTACGGTGGCGTGCGCGAGCGCGATTCTGATTGGCTCTTAGATCTTAGTAAACATTCGAATCGGCCGAAACCAGGAAGCGGCGGCCGCCATTTTGTGTATTTCACTCAGAAAAAAAAGAGTGAAAACAAGAAAAGGGGGCAATGAGGAGAGTTACAGACCCCCTTACATTTGTGAGGGGGTCAAAGAAGGACTGTAAAGTACAAAGAAAACATTTATTGATTTTAAAAAAAATCACGGGGTACGCGTACGGTAAGCGTACGGTAGAAAAAAAAAAAAAAAAAAATGAAAATCAGATTTAAGTGTTTAGATATTAGGGGGCTCTAAAAAGAGCCGTTGTGTTTATGAAATGATTTTTTAGTGGTACCTACAAGTAAGTACCGATGCAGAGTCTAAGGTTCAAGAGGAAGACTCTGTTCCCTTCATCATTGAAGTGCACACCATCTCCTCTATAAATGTCTTGCATGTCATAACGCAAGTTGTTGTGGTAAATGGCACCCATACCATAGTCACGGAGGAAAGCAGAAACAGATTTGTTGACGTGCTTTCTTGCTTTGTCATCGCACCGCGTGCCCACCGTGCGTGCACGGCACTAACAGCATAAAGTGGGCGCGCGGTGCGCGAAGCGCACCGCGTGCTCACTGTGCGCGCACGGTGCGCGAAGCGCACCGTGCGCGCACGGAACGAACTGCGTTAAGTGGGCGCGCACGCCACGAATGGCGTAAAGTAACTTAGCATTTAAAAAACCGTACAAATTCACTGAAAAAACCATAGGTTTCACACACGTTATAGTTAGGAATTAGCATTTAAAAAACCTTGCAAATTCACTGAAAAAACCATAGGTTTCACACATGTTATAGTTAGCGGAAATTTTACTGATAAAAAACCAATGAAATTCCCCCGTTATAGTTAGTGCAGGCAACTATAACTCACGCGACCGCAATCTTCTGCTGATGACATATGTGTCTTTATGAAAAAAAAATATTTGTAATATATGTATAGCTAAAAATGTATGGAAGAAGACATGGGCAAATAAGTGTCTAAATACAGTATTAGCATCAGCAGAGGATTGCGGTCGCGTGAGTTATAGTTGCCTGCACTAACTATAACGGGGGAATTTCATTGGTTTTTTATCAGTAAAATTTCCGCTAACTATAACATGTGTGAAACCTATGGTTTTTTCAGTGAATATATATATATATATATATATATATATATATATAGATATAAATGTAAAAATGTAAATTTGATACTTGTATAGCGCACTACTCACCCGCAAGGGTCTCAAGGCGCTTGTACGAATACCGCTGTGGAACCCATCCTGGCTTTCCCTGTGAGGCTTCCACTCCTGGGCACCCCCAAGGTGGAGGCCAGGCATCCTTAGCGTTGTGGGGGCCGTTGTGGAGATTAAGCAAGCTATTGCCCAGAGTTGCAGAGTGGGACTCCATGATTGGAATAGGCACCGAGGCGAGAATTATCAGGTCCGTGGAATTTTTGAGCCCAAGACCCGCCAAGGCGGGGAATTGAACCCTGGTCCCGGGTTAGACATCTGCATCAGGGTCTGCCGCTCTAATCATTGAGCCACACTTCTTGAATATATATATATATACATATTCAAATCAATATTTGTTACATCTATATTTTTTAAATTGATATCTTTGATTCAATATTTTTGTACTTACCTGTTTAGGTATGGAAGTCGATATTTTTGTACTCTTAGGTGCCGATCACAATCCGGTAAAAAATTCCCCCGTGCGACTCGTATCGGGTCTTTTTACCGTACGAATCGTACAAGTGCCGTACGAACTGGCAATCACGATTCGCATGGTAAAAAGTCCATACGAACCGCACTGGGAATCATTCCCCACACGTCCTCGGGTCGGAAAATGTGTCCGACACGTCCTCGGACGATTTACCTTACAAACGTGAAAAGCCAAGTCCGACCGAGGAATCACGATCCATCCCGTGCGTCCGAGCGTACAACCGTATGGAAAAAACACCGTCCGCACCGAACACCCATAGCAACCATGGAGACATGTGCCCGCATACGCGCCCAACACTCCCCCCAGCCCCCGTACGTCTGACACGTACCCCCCGTGTATGTATACCCCCACCCGTCTAGGTACACCCCAGTACGTTCCAGTCGAACCCCCACCCCAGTACGTGTCATACCCCCGTCAATGTACACCCCCCCACCCCTGTACGTGTCGTACCCCCGTGTACCCCCACCCCAGTACGTTCCAGTCGTACCCCCACCCCTGGACGTGTCGTACCCCCCGTGTACCTACACCCAAGTACGTTCCAGTCGTACCCCCACCCCAGGACGTGTCGTACCACCGTCAATGTACACCCCCCCACCCCTGTACGTGTCGTACCACCGTCTATGTACACCCCAGTACATTCCAGTCGTACCCCCACCCCAGTACGTGTCATACCCCCCGTGTACCTACACCCCAGTACGTTCCAGTCGTACCCCCACCCCAGTACGTGTCGTACCACCGTCAATGTACACCCCCCACCCCTGTACGTGTCGTACCCCCCGTGTACCTACACCCCAGTACGTTCCAGTCGTACCCCCACCCCAGTACGTGTCGTACCACCGTCAATGTACACCCCCCCACCCCTGTACGTGTCGTACCCCCGTGTACCCCCACCCCAGTACGTTCGAGTCGTACCCCCACCCCAGGACGTGTCGTACCCCCCGTGTACCTACACCCAAGTACGTTCCAGTCGTACCCCCACCCCAGTACGTGTCGTACCACCGTCAATGTACACCCCCCCACCCCTGTACGTGTCGTACCCCCGTGTACCCCCACCCCAGTACGTTCCAGTCGTACCCCCACCCCAGTACGTGTCGTACCCCCCGTGTACCTACACCCCAGTACGTTCCAGTCGTACCCCCACCCCAGTACGTGTGGTACCACCGTCAATGTACACCCCCCCACCCCAGTACGTGTCGTACCCCCCGTGTACCTACACCCAAGTACGTTCGAGTCGTACCCCCACCCCAGGACGTGTCGTACCCCCCGTGTACCTACACCCCAGTACGTTCCAGTCGTACCCCCACCCCAGTACGTGTCGTACCACCGTCAATGTACACCCCCCACCCCTGCACGTGTCGTACCCCCCGTGTACCTACACCCCAGTACGTTCCAGTCGTACCCCCACCCCAGTACGTGTCGTACCACCGTCAATGTACACCCCCCACCCCTGTACGTGTCGTACCCCCCGTGTACCTACACCCAAGTACGTTCCAGTCGTACCCCCACCCCAGTACGTTCCTGGCGCACCCCCAACACAACCTCCTAAGTACGGAGCGCACCCCATGCCCCAACATCACAACCGCATGTACGAGTCTTACAAAGCCACACACAAGGACAAAATCGTACAACCAAATGGCCCATGTACACACCGTACACACGCTCAAAACGCACGTACACAACCAGGACAAAATAAAACAACACAAGAATACACCAGTCGAAAGGCACACAGCCACTAAACATGGCCAACAACCACTTAAATAACACAATCACTGACCTGCAACTGCCAAAAACAAACAGAGGCCCAATACACCACCACTCCTTATAACACACCCACCCAAAATTCAAAAACTGCCACACCCACCCATGGACCAATAAAAAGGGCCCACACACACAAACCATGAGCCTTTCCAACAGACTCACTGCTGCCAGACACCACAGAACCAGACTACAAGCTACACCACACCTTACACTTGCACACCTTCAAACGACCACCCTCACAAACACCCTCTCATCACATTCACACACACACACAACCATCCACACCCCCCCCCAACATCCACACCCCCCCCACACCCACACCATCCCCACCCACACCCCTCACCATGCCCACTACCAAGAATCCAAAGTTCAGTCACCGAGAGTTGGAGGTCCTTGTTGATCAAATCCTCAGAGTCGAGCCACAGATCTTTGGAACATTGGTCAGAAGCACCAGCCAGGCAGCCAAAACAGCCATGTGGCAGACCATCGTCGATGCTGTGAATGCTGTTGCGGACACCAGGAGGACCAAGCAGGATTGCCAGAACAGGTGGTACGATCTGCGGAGGAGGGTCAGAGCCAAGAGGCAGGAGGAACACGACCAGGCCAACGCCACCGGAGGAGGGCCCTCCCGCAGAGCCGTACAGTACCATCCCTGGGAGGAGAGGGTGATGGCCATACTGCCGGTGGAGGCAGTTGAAGGAGTAGAAGGACTCCGAGACCCGGGTGAGTACACAAACAACGCACCTCACATGGGGGGAACTGCAACCACAACCAAAATCAATAACAGGCACGCAACCACCACAAGCCATCGCATTACTCAACCACACTCCATGAGCAGGCACATGCCACTGCTGCCACCATGCCCCATGCACCCAGCTGGACAATGTCAAGTCACAGGCCACAGAAGACAACAACACATGACACGGTAACCCGGATGGCGGGAGGCTGGGCACCAAGAATCACATAGTGCGACTCCAAAGCCGACAACAATGCCCTCTGCCCATATGGCCTAGGTCACAGCCAGACAAACACTGTGTCCCAACACAGGAATGACTTGCCAGCAAATGGCGGACGCCTTGCATCAACACATGGGGGTGAAGGCACTGTTTTGCACATGCCAGCAGCTAATGAACAGCCAACAGTGTGAAAGAGTGGCAGCACACACCACCACAGCAGCAGCGCACAGACACACAGCAGACAAAATGGGTGCCTGGAGATCAGAAACAAACTCACATCAACAGGCCAAGGGCCACTCAAAGATCTGCTAACAGTGTGTGCCCAGGAAGCTGGGCCAAGGTGACAGAGGGTGACACACGGAGGGAGGGAGAGGGGGACACAGAGGGAGGGAGAGGGGGACAGAGAGGGAGGGAGAGGGGGACTGAGAGGGAGGGAGACGGACAGAGGGAGGAGGCTGACACACGGAGGGAGGGAGAGGGGGACACAGAGGGTGGGAGAGGGGGACTGAGAGGGAGGGAGAGGGGGACAGAGGGAGGAGGCTGACACACGGAGGGAGGGA
Source organism: Triturus cristatus (assembly GCF_964204655.1). Taxonomy (NCBI): domain Eukaryota; kingdom Metazoa; phylum Chordata; class Amphibia; order Caudata; family Salamandridae; genus Triturus; species Triturus cristatus. The sequence continues at coordinate 777,992,270 of NC_140585.1, read as the reverse complement.
GAGGGGGACACAGAGGGAGGGAGAGGGGGACAGAGAGGGAGGGAGAGGGGGACTGAGAGGGAGGGAGACGGACAGAGGGAGGAGGCTGACACACGGAGGGAGGGAGAGGGGGACACAGAGGGAGGGAGAGGGGGACAGAGAGGGAGGGAGAGGGGGACAGAGAGGGAGGGAGACGGACAGAGGGAGGAGGCTGACACACGGAGGGAGGGAGAGGGGGACAGAGAGGGAGGGAGAGGGGGACAGAGAAGGAGGGAGACACAGGGAGAGCAAATCAGTCCTTTGGTGTGTGGGAATGTCTGCTCGTCAGCAGGTGGACTGCGTGCATGTAGACAAGGGTGCCCAGTGCCAGAACCCCCCCTCTTCATCATGGCAAAACGCAGGGCCATGTTCCAACCTGTACACGAGCACAAGGACAGCCACCTGCATCATATGAGTGTGTGGATCCACTCCATGTGCACATGTACAGTGCTACAAGGAAGGCGCAAACGCATAGCTCGGCACACATGCACACTCCACTGCTGACTGCAGTCACACTTGACGCAGCAAGTAAGACTGTGCCACACATAGTTAAAGGGGCCAAATTGGTGCCCAAGGGACACACACATGCACAAGTGCACTGTGAGTGGAATGCAAGACAGATCCTAATTCCAAGAGGAAATGTGCCAACTTTGTAACGGATGAAACATGGATGTTGCATGGATCAAAATTAACATTGTCTCTCTCACACACAGGTCAACGTCGTGCTGCACCCCCCAACCCTGGGGGGGAACACTCACAGGACCCGGATCTGCAGGAGACCGATCCCACCGGCAGCGACCACTCTCACCACTCTGCGGACGACCCCGACCGACCTGGCCCCTCTGGTGTCCAACCACCTGCAGCACCTGCGTCAGGTACAACCGTGCCAACCACCACCCCCACTCCTGCCACATCCCAGGAGACACCCAGGATCCCTGCCCCAACACCACAATGCAGCCAGGCTCGCCAGGAGGGACACGGTGTCCCGGGCACCCAGGAGGAGGCAGGCGACAACGCCAATGCCACCCCTCAGGGGTCCCGGAGACCCCATGTGCCCACAAGTGCAGGCCAGACGCAAGTGGGCAGGGGTGGTGGGAGTGGAGAGCGGCGGAGGCGCGAGCCTGACCAGTTGGCTGGGGATCCGGTATTTTCCCATGTCCGTAACATCCTGGACTCATACCGGCAGGACACCACGGGCATGGCCCAGGTTGTGTCCGTCCTCGAGGGGATCAAGGTCCAGCAGGCCCAGCAACATGCGGAGCTAATAGCCTGTCTACAGCTACACCAACGGAGGATGGAGGACAGACAGGCTCAGCAAGTGACGGCGTCCCAGGGGATTCACGCTGAACTCCGTCGGATGGCCGACACCATGGCCGACCCTCCCTGTGCCAGAAGGCGGAGAACATCACCACCCACAGGGAGGGATCATGAGGAGGAGGAGGAAACATCCGACGGAGCATCCCAGACGTCGTCACGGCCTGCTGCTGAGGTTCCCCGCAGGAAGCCGGGTCGTCCACGGAAAGGACCGTGAGGGTGGCTGCTACATCACCATCTCCCAGGACACCTGGCCTGGCACCTGGCCCACTGGAGCAACAGCATCACAGCATCAAGAGACATTCTCTGCCACATGGCCCTGCTGGTCACTGGCTGACCAATGTTGACAAAGACTGTGGCATGGACTCTGAGGATTTCCAATGGCAAGGACACCAACTCCCCTACTGAACTTTGGATTCCCTAATCCCGGAAAGGCCCTCACTTAGCCCCCCCCCCCCCAATAATAAATCACACTATTAAGAGTAGATGCCTGCTGGTAGCATTATTACCTAACATGTGTCTTGTACAGTCTAAACATGCCTGAGTCATCTGTTCACTTCAACCATCCACACCCTGGGGCCTGAGTCTGGCACAGGACACATGGGTCACAGTTTTCTAGGCAAGACAGACATGGAGCACCATACACACCCGTGATGGTCAGAACCAGCTGAGGGGGTGGCCGAACAACCGTGCTGACAGACACATTGAGTACAGCAACACTCATGCGCAGAGGTCAGGGATCCTGGCCCGTGTCCTGGGGGGCACCCAGGTACGTGTAGACAGGTGGCAGAACCATGTCCTGCAAGCTTGAGTCCGGTGGATGCAGAGAATGGGGTCATGGACAACGTTGGATGCATGGGGATGGCACATGTCACAATACCCACACAGTCATGGACATCATGCCCATTACACAGTCTCAGCACACACACACAGCTTGCATCTTGCCACTCGACACATTGACACATAGCCACAATCAGGGAATACCATGCCAGACATGCAGGATGCACCGTGCCAACACACCAGCATTGACTGAGAAGAGGCACCTTGGAGGCATAGGGACACCTTTAATAGTCATGTGTTTGGGATTGCAGAGGCAACTTGAAGTACACATGAACACATCATGTGGAGTAACATGTGGCTCCAACACTGGCACCCCCCTTCTGCAGCACAAATGCGTGATAGCCATGGAACTGGCACACAAGTGTCGGATAATAGCTAAATACCCACAGCTGCTCACGGAGAGCCTGCCATACACCATACATCCGCTGATGTGGAAGTCCCACGCCATGTCAAGACAATGTTAACCGTATGTGTCCGAGGGCAGTGTCACACACATTGATGCCTTCATCACAATCCACCATCCCATCACTGATGACTGACAACCAGGCAGCCCATCTATTCAGGTGTACCCAGCTGCATGTCGTGTCCCATGGGGATGCCACATGTCTGCAGAGGACCCAAACCCCGACCGGGGCAGTGTGCACACATCGTGAACAACTGCCACACCCAATACACCCCAGATGCATCCCTTACCCCATGGAGACTTCCAAACGTGTCCGTGCCTGTAACGCTGAGTCAGCCCACGATGCCATGTCCATGAGGAATAGCAGTGCCACAACAATGCAACCAGCAAACGGCATGCGCAGGTACCTGGGGAAGAGAGACACACAAGAAGTCAGCCACAAGAAGCACAGCCACTTGCATGTGCATTTACTCGACACATGTATGTATGACAACATGCTAGGTCACAATTATGCCTGGGGAAATACTACCATCACTGCCACCATCACTCCAGTGACACACCCACACACACCTCTGACCCACGTGCCATACATGCAGGTGGAGACACACATCACAACGCATGCCACACGGGGACCAATGCGTGCACACTCAGACCCTGGTACTCACCACTAAGCAAAGAAGTCGCGTATGAGCCGAGTCCGGATGTCCTCTTGCGGCTCCACATCCTCCACATCACTAGCCCCATTGCCAAGCCCTTCGTCCTCCACGGGTGGATGGTCCTCGTCATCTTGATCCAGGATGAGGGGCACAGCTCTTTCAACTGCCATGTTGTGCAGCATGCAGCAGACCATGAAGATCTTGCAGACCTTCGCCGGGGCATATGGGAGTGCGCCGCCGGTCTTGTGGAGGCACCGGAATCGGCTCTTCAGCATGCCAAACGTCCTCTCTATCACTCGCCTTGTCCGGCCATGGGCGGTGTTGTAGCGGAGCTGGGCCGGCGTGATGGGGTTGCGGAGAGGTGTCAGCAGCCAAGGCATGTTGGGATAGCCAGCGTCCCCTAAATGGAAAGCACATGGATATCGTTAGAACTGGCGAAGCGGTAGTGCTGCTCGGCCAAACAGAATACAGGACAGACAGACTGTACCCACCAACAACACATGCACGTTCGTTGCGCAGCTGCATCATCATATCAGGCATCCCGCTACGCCTCATGATGTAGGCATCGTGTGCTGATCCTGGAAAACGAGCACAGACATGTGAAATCACCATGTTGGACAGACACACCACAAGGGCATTGATGGAGTGGTAGTGCTTCCGATTGCGGTACGCCACCTCCCGTGCGTGTGGTGGTACCAAACCTACATGTGTCCCATCTATGGACCCAATGACATGGGGCATCCCTCCCAGGGCATAGAAACCACGCTTGACCTCAGTCATCTGTTCAGGGGTTGGGAACTTGATGAAGTCATCCAGGTGAATCAACATGGCCTCCAAGAAATCATGCAGCACACCGCTGAACATGCTCTGGGACATGCCACCAACATGAGCTATGGTATATTGGAAGGTACCCGTGGCAAGGAAATGTAGGGCAGCCATTACCTTCAGCTGGGGTGTCAGTGCCGTAGGATACCTGTGCTGCGGTTGCAGGTGTGGTGCCAGTCTCGCCGTCAGCTCCAGAATCAACGGTTGGGTGAAGCGGTAGAGCCGGATCCTGTCATTCTCCTGCATGGTGGCCAAGTCTGGAATTCTTCGGGCAACAGGAGGCGCTCTGCAGTAATTTGGAAGTGACAAGGAAGAGTGAGTGCACTACGAGAACAACTCATGTCTACTGAGCACATGTAAATCTGCCAATACACACATGCCACATAGGGATTCAGGCATGTGCTACATGCCCAGGACACGTATGGATGCAAGGTGACACTCCTTCCAAGACCCAGCTACACACGGTGATTGAGAACCTCCCCATGCCACGCCATGGGAATAGCTGTGTCCCAGTGCAAGTGCACTGCCCGACGCAAGACAGGAGTGACATACACCCACACATCAGCAGAAGTGTGATGCTGATTGCAGAGACTGGCAGCGGAACACTTGAGCCACAGGTCACATGACATTACACTAGTCCAGCCCACACACCTTGCCATGAAGGTGCACATGTCATGACTCCCCACACATTCCTTGTGAGTTTGCTGACATGGCCTTGTCACGCTACTCCGTGTCCCTTGCATACATGTGCACCTCACATCCGGTAACACATGTGGCATGGTGTTGGGAACAGTGTGCAATGACAATCTACACACAGCCACATGTTGGTTGCTGCAACGGCTGCAGCTTTTGAGGGTGCAACAACATCAACCCGATGTAAATCCCGGACACATATATGGCATAGTCACATTGTGCACTGTGGGTAGTGATGAGTCATGTGTCATGACCCCTGTACCGGGCATCATGGGACACTTCCGTGTGTTGGTGTCCGTGCCATGCCAGTGACGCTCACCCCAAGTGCGCAGTCCCACATGCACACATGTCAAAGGAGTCAAGGGCATGCCTGGCACACATTGCACCCTCACACAGTACACATGTACACATCTCATCATACATCTGGTGCCTTCTCCACTCAGGAGGCATGTTCCACATCACAGCCTGTGACACCTGTGCCCAACACATGTGGTAATGCACAGACGATGCCTTGGTGTCCATTCCTGGACAAGTATGTCCATCCATGGACAAGTATGTCCGCCCTATTCCGACATGTGTGTCGCCTATCACCACAGTGATGTGTAAAATCCGCCGTACTGCTGCTGAGAGGGCCTGTGCATGTTCCCAAATCACTGTGGGAGTGCTGCCGTATGTGTACCCATCGTGATGGCGAGCGTAGATGCGAGTGTACGGTCCGTACCACTACGGGTACGCATACGCGTGCAGACCCATAGTGATAGTGAGCGTAGATGCGAGTGTACGGTCCGTACCACTACGGGTACGCATACGCGTGCAGACCCATAGTGATAGTGAGCGTAGATGCGAGTGTACGGTCCGTACCACTACGGGTACGCATACGCGTGCAGACCCATAGTGATAGTGAGCGTAGATGCGAGTGTACGGTCCGTACCACTATGGGTCTGCACGCGTATGCGTACCCGTAGTGGTACGGACCGTACACTCGCATCTACGCTCACTATCACTATGGGTCTGCACGCGTATGCGTACCCGTAGTGGTACGGACCGTACACTCGCATCTACGCTCACTATCACTATGGGTCTGCACGCGTATGCGTACCCGTAGTGGTACGGACCGTACACTCGCATCTACGCTCACTATCACTATGGGTCTGCACGCGTATGCGTACCCGTAGTGGTACGGACCGTACACTCGCATCTACGCTCACTATCACTATGGGTCTGCACGCGTATGCGTACCCGTAGTGGTACGGACCGTACACTCGCATCTACGCTCACTATCACTATGGGTCTGCACGCGTATGCGTACCCGTAGTGGTACGGACCGTACACTCGCATCTACGCTCACTATCACTATGGGTCTGCACGCGTATGCGTACCCGTAGTGGTACGGACCGTACACTCGCATCTACGCTCACTATCACTATGGGTCTGCACGCGTATGCGTACCCGTAGTGATAGTGAGCGTAGATGCGAGTGTTCGGTCCGTACCACTACGAGTACGCATACGCGTGCAGACCAAAAGTGATGGAGAGCGTAGGCATGCATGTACGGGCCGTTGCCATGCATTTGGGGTGCCCTAGGGCCCCCACACGCACCGTACCTGTGTGTGATGCTCCAAATTACATGGGGGACAAGTATTAAGGCCTACATGCATGCTGGTTGTCATGGAGACCAAGTTCAAAATTGGAAATTGTTCTGGAAGGTGCACAGCAGAAGTCAGTTGGGATTTGTCTACTTTGTTGCAATGTGTTTGTGGGGCTGACATCATGCAGGAGAATGAAACCGATAGAGAACCCACAGACTGCTAGGTTTGAAGGGATTGGTGGAAACATAGGATGCAAATGTGAGTGACCAATCTCTCTGTACTCCTGTGCATGAGACTGGGCAGAAGGGCACATATAAGGCAGCCAGGTCCCATGAGGGAGCACTTGCCTGCACATCTTTGCATTCGTCGACCCAGCTGCTGCTACTGATTCCCTGGAACCATGTCAAGGGCTGTGGAGAGGACACAGCCATTCACCCTAGAGGAGAACATGGCTCTGCTGGATGTGATCCTCCCACAGTACTCCATGCTGTATGGGCGACCAGGTTATCAGGTGAGTGCATAGGCCACTGCCACAGACTGTCCCTATGTGGTGACTGTGACTTCTGCCATTGCGTCCAGGTGTAACACACATGCCATGTACTGTCGGGGGGGTCCCAGGGGGGGGGTGCCTGATGTCTCCCAGCAGTGCCCTGAGACAGGAGGGGTGGGGGCCTATCACTCACAGCAGTGCCCTGAGACAGGAGGGGTGGGTGTGGAGTCCTCACAGCAGTGCCCTGAGACAGGAGGGGTGGGTGTGGAGTCCTCACAGCAGTGCCCTGAGACAGGAGGGGTGGGGGCCTATCACTCACAGCAGTGCCCTGAGACAGGAGGGGTGTGTGCAGAGTCCTCCCAGCAGTGCCCTGAGACAGGAGGGGTGGGTGCAGAGTCCTCCCAGCAGTGCCCTGAGACAGGAGGGGTGGGTGTGGAGTCCTCACAGCAGTGCCCTGAGCCAGGAGGGGTGGGTGTGATGCACAGTGTGAGCCTAGATCATTGATTGTGACATTGCCATCATTCCACCTGTGTACCCACTGTGGCACGTACTGCTTTTTCCCTCACCAGGGGATGATGTCCCTATGACAAAGGTGCAATGCGTTGGCTGCATGACATGCCTTGTTGTTACCAGCTAATTTGTACCCATATGTCTCTCTGTGACATGTGGCTGGTGTATTGATGTGGTGTCACTTGTTCCTCCTCACAGGTAGGCGCCACTGCCAAGGAGCAGATCTGGCTGACCGCCGTCAGTGCCGTGAGGGGTGTGGATGGTCGGAGGCGGCGCCTGGCCCAGGTGAGGAAACGCTGGCAGGATATCCGGTGCTGGACGCGGAGGATTGCACGGCTCCTGCTGGGGGACTCACCTGAGAGCCACAAGAACCGCGGCCGCCGCCGTCTGAGCCACCTCCACAGGCGTGTGCTGCCGGTGGTCTTTCCAGACCTGGAGAGGCGCTTACAGGCGATGCAGCAGCCGGAAGGGGGTAGGTACATGTGTGTTTGTTGTGTGTCACCGGCATTTGTAAGGGCACAGTTGCATGAATCCACTGGCAGGGTTTAAAGGTGCTGTGCAGATCCTGTTTGGCCCAGTATAGCGCTGTGCCCCTGCCACCCTTCCCCTCCTTGCAATGTGTTCCCTGGTCTGTGTGTAGTCACTCCTTCCCAGGGTAATGTAGGCTGGCGCTTTGTCCACGGGAACAATGTCTGTAGCATCATGTGTGGGGGTGGTGTGTAACAGGTTGTGGGACCTTGCCTGTGCACTGTCAAGTTCACTGCATGTGGGTTCCATGTCAGTTGGCACTGATGCTGACTCCAGACATGGGAGTTGGTCTCTCATGTGTCATGCCTTACAGCGCGCATGTCCTATGTAGTGGCCTGTGACATGATGTGCATGACTGTGCGATACACATAGTGCAGGGATGGTGACGTGTGTTGCTGTCATTACCATTCAGTAGCATGTAGTTGCGTGCCCACTACTGTCCCCTGGGGCACCTTTTCCTCAGTGGTGTATGTGTCATCATGAACGTGGCCACTGTCAGTGTCTACAGCGTAAGTTGTGCTCTGTGCCATTGTCCCCTGTCACCATGTATATAGACGTGCTAATTTGTACAGGTGTCCACTGTGCAGCCTGACCTGATTGTCCTTCTTCATACTCACAGTTGCCAGTGCCTGTGTGTCTTGTTATACTCATCTGAGGATGGGCACTGGTACCTCATTATTTGTACAGGCGCACCTTGGCTGTTTGGCGTCCAATCTTGCTTTTTGCCTGCCCCTGTGTGTATCACCCAGACCATGAGATGTTGGTGCCACCTGTGTCTCCACAATTTGCCTCGTGTAGGGTCTTGTTGGGGCGGGCAATGCCTATGTGTTAAATCCTGATTACCACTTGCTGGGTCTGGGCAGTGTGTGATGTGCCTGGACACACACGCAATGTGCAGTGACCGAGTCATGTTGTGCATGTTTTCAGCATTACCTATGCAGCATGTGTCTCAAGTTCATGGATATGGTCCCTGGTCATCGGTATTTTCGCAAACGCTGTGTGGTGCAGATGCAGTGCTGGATTGTCCCCAGGACCTGGGTGCTATGTCAGACTCCTTTTCCTGTGTTTCGCTATTGTCTCATGCTCTCCATGGTATTTCAGTGGCATGGTGGCTCAACCAACTGTGTGTTGCATGCCCTACATCGGTACCCTGTTCAGTAGATGTTAGGGATCTTCCTTTTCAGGCCATGCAATGTTACCTATGTAGATTGGACTCATGTGACAGATGTGTACAGGTGTCTGAATAATTTCTGTCTCTCCACCCTGCCCACAGCATCGTCGGGGGACACAGAGGGAGACATGGACACAGACCAGGCGGAGGGACCGAGCACCAGTGCCAGCCGTGACATCGGGGCTGGCACATCGAGTGGGACAGAGGCGGAGGAGAGTGTGGCCGAGGACCTGTCGACTGGCACATCAGACTACGAAGCTGACAGGTCCGGGGACGATGTCTCCGAGTGGGCGGAGGCTGCACCAGCAGCTGACAGCGGAACAACACCTCGCACCGCCCCCTCAGTTTCCACCAGCCGCCTCCCACTTGCTCGTGTCCCTTCCCAGCGTGCCCGGTCACAGCATGTCTCCTTCCTGCCAGGCACCGCGCCCCCTGCCCCTGTCTCCACTGCTGCCGCCAATGCAGAGTCTGTGGACATCCAGCGGCAACTGCAGGTTGGTCAGGCTGCGATCCTTAATGTCCTCCATGCCCACGGCAAAACCCTCACCAACATCGAGGCTTTCTTGGAGGGCATTCATTCATCGCAGGCTGACCAACACAACTTGCTGAGGTCCATCGACTCCACACTGACTGCAGCAGTGGGTCTCCTGCAGCGCGACCTCCCCCCACCTACCCCTGCCCCATCCACACTTCCCACTCCCATGCCTGTCACACGTACACCCAGACGTCGGCATGCACCCACATCAACGGACACGGGCACCACACCAGCAGGGAAGGTCCACCGCACTCCTCCTGACACGCACACACAGGGTGAGGTAGGCACACCCACTGGGTCGGGGGGCAAACGTGTGACACGCAGCCATAGTGGGAGTCCGCATTCCACCCAGTCCACTCCCTCCAAATCCCCTCCCCTCAGCTCTCCTGGCCACATCTCCCCCAAGGACTCCTTCATGGCCGCTCTGTCCCTGAGCCCCACAGTTACACCACCACGCAAGCGGTCACGGAGGTCCCCGGTCAGGGTGGTTGAGTCTCCCCCCCTGTCTCCACCCTCCCCCGGTGGCGCTGCGACCCATCCCTCTGACCCCCCCCCCTCCTTGGGGCCTGAGGTCCCTTCGGGTGCAGGGGACTCCCTGGATGACCTTGCAAAGGTGTGTAGTGCCATCCTGGCCTCCGCCTTTGGCACTGACCCACCCCCTGTGGTGGACTCCTCCATCCCTGCACCCACAACGCCGCCCCTTTGCCCTGATGTCCCTGCGGTGCCTGTTGCTCCCCCCCCCCCCTGATGCCCTCACCAGTGTGGAAGACGATGCCATTTGACTGTGCAGGCAAGGTAGGGGACACGCATCCCACTGTGTCCCCCATCCAGCTGAGAATCATTGACTGCCCTATGGGCTTTGTGAAGATTGAACTGCCTGCGATCCACGGACATTGTGCTCCTGCAGAATAAAGCTTAATTTTGTTTTCATTATCACACTACTGCTATGCTGGTATTGGTGTTGGTGGGGCTGCTACATGGTTTTGGGTGGTGTGTAAGGGTTTGGGTGTGTGGGATATGTAGTAGTGTACTGCTCATTGGTGGGACCCTGTGATCTGTGTGCCATCACAAGGTGTTGGCTAACTTTCTTTGTTCATGTAGGCAGTTACTGCATGGTGCACTTGTCCAAGGGTGTATTCCTTCCTCTGTGTACCCAGCTTTCTTCCCTGCAGGGTGTTCCCAATGTTTAGCGCAGAGCTGTGTCTACATGAGCTGTGTGTGTGACGGAGCCCTTCTACTTTGGCCATGCATGCAGGGCCATGTCTCCACCTGCGACAATCGTGGCATCCTTGGTGATCACTGTACTTGTGTGTGGAGTCTGTTGACATGAGTTCATGGGGACATGTTCCCTTGTAGCCAGTATGCATGTGGATAATTCTGGCCTCACACACATGTGTTACACCCCTCCAGTCTCAGGGCACTGCTGGGAGGACTCTGCACCCACCCCTCCTGTCTCAGGGCACTGCTGGGAGGACTCCACACCCACCCCTCCTGTGTCAGGGCACTGCTGGGAGGACTCTGCACCCACCCCTCCTGTGTCAGGGCACTGCTGGGAGGACTCTGCACCCACCCCTCCTGTGTCAGGGCACTGCTGGGAGGACTCTGCACCCACCCCTCCTGTGTCAGGGCACTGCTGGGAGGACTCTGCACCCACCCCTCCTGTGTCAGGGCACTGCTGGGAGGACTCCACACCCACCCCTCCTGTCTCAGGGCACTGCTGGGAGGACTCCACACCCACCCCTCCTGTGTCAGGGCACTGCTGGGAGGACTCCACACCCACCCCTCCTGTCTCAGGGCACTGCTGGGAGGACTCCACACCCACCCCTCCTGTGTCAGGGCACTGCTGGGAGGACTCTGCACCCACCCCTCCTGTGTCAGGGCACTGCTGGGAGGACTCTGCACCCACCCCTCCTGTGTCAGGGCACTGCTGGGAGGACTCCACACCCACCCCTCCTGTCTCAGGGCACTGCTGGGAGGACTCCACACCCACCCCTCCGGTGTCTGGGCACTGCTGGGAGGACTCTGCACCCACCCCTCCTGTGTCAGGGCACTGCTGGGAGGACTCTGCACCCACCCCTCCTGTGTCAGGGCACTGCTGGGAGGACTCCACACCCACCCCTCCTGTCTCAGGGCACTGCTGGGAGGACTCCACACCCACCCCTCCTGTGTCTGGGCACTGCTGGGAGGACTCTGCACCCACCCCTCCTGTGTCAGGGCACTGCTGGGAGGACTCTGCACCCACCCCTCCTGTGTCAGGGCACTGCTGGGAGGACTCTGCACCCACCCCTCCTGTGTCAGGGCACTGCTGGGAGGACTCTGCACCCACCCCTCCTGTGTCAGGGCACTGCTGGGAGGACTCCACACCCACCCCTCCTGTGTCAGGGCACTGCTGGGAGGACTCTGCACCCACCCCTCCTGTGTCAGGGCACTGCTGGGAGGACTCCACACCCACCCCTCCTGTCTCAGGGCACTGCTGGGAGGACTCCACACCCACCCCTCCTGTGTCAGGGCACTGCTGGGAGGACTCTGCACCCACCCCTCCTGTGTCAGGGCACTGCTGGGAGGACTCCACACCCACCCCTCCTGTCTCAGGGCACTGCTGGGAGGACTCCACACCCACCCCTCCTGTGTCTGGGCACTGCTGGGAGGACTCTGCACCCACCCCTCCTGTGTCAGGGCACTGCTGGGAGGACTCTGCACCCACCCCTCCTGTGTCAGGGCACTGCTGGGAGGACTCCACACCCACCCCTCCTGTCTCAGGGCACTGCTGGGAGGACTCCACACCCACCCCTCCTGTGTCTGGGCACTGCTGGGAGGACTCTGCACCCACCCCTCCTGTGTCAGGGCACTGCTGGGAGGACTCTGCACCCACCCCTCCTGTGTCAGGGCACTGCTGGGAGGACTCTGCACCCACCCCTCCTGTGTCAGGGCACTGCTGGGAGGACTCTGCACCCACCCCTCCTGTGTCAGGGCACTGCTGGGAGGACTCTGCACCCACCCCTCCTGTGTCAGGGCACTGCTGGGAGGACTCCACACCCACCCCTCCTGTGTCAGGGCACTGCTGGGAGGACTCCACACCCACCCCTCCTGTGTCAGGGCACTGCTGGGAGGACTCTGCACACACCCCTCCTGTCTCTGGGCACTGCTGGGAGGACTCTGCACACACCCCTCCTGTCTCTGGGCACTGCTGGGAGTGATGGGCACCCACCCCTCCTGTCTCAGGGCACTGCTGGGAGGACTCTGCACCCACCCCTCCTGTCTCAGGGCACTGCTGGGAGGACTCTGCACACACCCCTCCTGTCTCTGGGCACTGCTGGGAGTGATGGGCACCCACCCCTCCTGTCTCAGGGCACTGCTGGGAGGACTCCACACCCACCACTCCTGTCTCAGGGCACTGCTGGGTGGACTCTGCACACACACCTCCGATTTCTGGATATGTGCGCTTGGCACATACACGGTGGGGTTACGCACACTGCATTAGAGGTGAGGGTACGAGTCTACTGACACTGGTGTGGTGGGGGTACGCTCCGTACGTCCGCGGGTGTGGGTACGGGTCGTACTTACACTGTTGGGCAGGGGGGTACGCTCCTTGCATTCGCCGGTGGGGGTACGGGTCGTACTTACACTGTTGGGCAGGGGGGTACGCTCCTTGCATTCGCGGGTGGGGGTACGGGTCGTACTTACACTGTTGGGCTGGGGGTACGCTCCGTACGTCCGCGGGTGGGGGTACGGGTCGTACTTACACTGTTGGGCTGGGGGTACGCTCCGTACGTCCGCGGGTGGGGGTACGGGTCGTACTTACACTGTTGGGCTGGGGGTACGCTCCGTACGTCCGTGGGTGTGGGTACGGGTCGTACTTACACTGTTGGGCAGGGGGGTACGCTCCTTGCATTCGCGGGTGGGGGTACGGGTCGTACTTACACTGTTGGGGTGGGGGGTACGCTCCTTGCATTCGTCGGTGGGGGTACGGGTCGTACTTACACTGTTGGGCAGGGGGGTACGCTCCTTGCATTCGCGGGTGGGGGTACGGGTCGTACTTACACTGTTGGGCTGGGGGTACGCTCCGTACGTCCGCGGGTGGGGGTACGGGTCGTACTTACACTGTTGGGCTGGGGGTACGCTCCGTACGTCCGCGGGTGGGGGTACGGGTCGTACTTACACTGTTGGGCTGGGGGTACGCTCCGTACGTCCGCGGGTGTGGGTACGGGTCGTACTTACACTGTTGGGCAGGGGGGTACGCTCCTTGCATTCGCGGGTGGGGGTACGGGTCGTACTTACACTGTTGGGGTGGGGGGTACGCTCCTTGCATTCGTGGGTGGGGGTACGGGTCGTACTTACACTGTTGGGGTGGGGGGTACGCTCCTTGCATTCGTCGGTGGGGGTACGGGTCGTACTTACACTGTTGGGCAGGGGGGTACGCTCCTTGCATTCGCGGGTGGGGGTACGGGTCGTACTTACACTGTTGGGCTGGGGGTACGCTCCGTACGTCCGCGGGTGGGGGTACGGGTCGTACTTACACTGTTGGGCTGGGGGTACGCTCCGTACGTCCGCGGGTGGGGGTACGGGTCGTACTTACACTGTTGGGCTGGGGGTACGCTCCGTACGTCCGCGGGTGTGGGTACGGGTCGTACTTACACTGTTGGGCAGGGGGGTACGCTCCTTGCATTCGCGGGTGGGGGTACGGGTCGTACTTACACTGTTGGGGTGGGGGGTACGCTCCTTGCATTCGTGGGTGGGGGTACGGGTCGTACTTACACTGTTGGGCTGGGGGGTACGCTCCTTGCATTCGTGGGTGGGGGTTCGAGTCGTACTTACACTGTTGGCATGGGGGGTACGCTCCATGCATTCGTGGGTGGGGGTACGGGTCGTACTTACACTGTTGGGCAGGGGGGTACGCTCCTTGCATACGCGGGTGGGGGTACGGGTCGTACTTTCACTGTTGGGGTGGGGGGTACGCTCCTTGCATACGGGGTGGGGGTAGGGTCCGTACATATCCGTCCCCACGCTATGTGATGTTTGTGCGGCCCGTACCCAGGCCTTTGCCACGTGGGTGCGATCCGTCCCGCCATTGTTGGGGTGACGTGTGTGGGCGTGGTCCGACTCGTACCCACGCTCTTCAGGCGTGGGTACGGGACGTACCTGTCTGGTTGTGTTGCCGGTTCGCGTGGTGACGGACTTCCGTTGTGGCGGTCGCTGGATTATCAGGACACGCCCCCACCCCCTCGTGGTGACCAGGGCATGGGAGTCAGGTATGTCCAGGCCATGTGTAGTGTGTCACTCATGTGGTTGTTTTGTGGCCTGCCCTGGTAGTGCCACCCCCACCCCACCCCACTTTCCCCCCTCCCTTAGTTATTCTGACCTTCTGCGGCGTCTGCGTCGTAACCTGTAGAGGAGGTGGACTGCTATGAGGGCAGGGATGACTCGTAGGTTCGGGTCCATGTCTGTCCGTCACGTACTGGTCCTCCTTGTTCGCGTCGTCGTCTGTCCGTCGCGTACTGGTGGTCCTTGTTCGCGTCGTCCTGATTTCCCGGCAGTTTTTGGCTGCCGCAAAATATTCACCGTGCGGGGTGACGTCGGTGCGAATCGTGATTCCTGGGTCGTGAATGGCTGGCTGCGTGCGTCCCGACGTCAGGTCGGCGCTTTCCCGGATCGCATTGGTAGGTGTTTTTTGTTCGGTCGGTCTTTTTTACGATTCGTACGGTAATGGTGTACCCGTGCGAATCGTAATTCCATGTTTGTATATTTTGACGACCGGGTACGCGTCGGACGGAGAATATGCTCCGTCCGACGGTTCGTACCCGGTTTTTACCGGATTGTGATCGGCACCTATATGTTTTTCCCGATATTTTGAACATCAATATTTATGTCATCCATATTCTATCAGTGAACAGAGTGGTTGTATGAGTTGCTGTAGGAGTGAGTAAGTGGGTATGTAAGTGGCTCCAAGGATGAGTGAGTTGGCTTGTGAGCACTTGTATGGGTCTGTGAATGGGTATGGTAGTGGTTTTATAGTTGTATGAGTGGGTGTGTGGGAGGTTGTATAGGGGTATGAGTGGGTGTGCAAGTTGTTCTGTGGATAATGTCATCACTTATTTGATGAAACTGACCATGTCATGAGTGATGTAAAGTGAGGGCATTAGCAGTGCATTACAGGGGTGTAAGTTCTAGTTAGCTTAGGTAGCTATAACTGCTGAATTTCACTGGTTTTGTATGAGTGAAATCAGAGCATAGTTTATTTTAAATTTAAGTTCCTAACTACAATGTCCCTGTAATCTTTGTTTTTCTCCAGTGGATTTCTGTGTCTTTTTTAAATTATATTTCCTAACTATAACATCCCTGTAGCCTATGGTTTTTTTAAATGAATTTGTAAAGTTTTTTAAATTTTATTTCCTGACTGTAACTAAAAATCCCTGACACTAAGGCCCTAATTATGATGTCGGGTGGAAAACCATCCGATGGCTCGTCAGAGGCTTTTCGCCCTACATCATGGGATTCGGTATGACTGCCGCATAACAATACTGGTGGTCGGAGGGAAAATCGTGGGGGAATTCTGCTCCACTTCCGAAGGGCTCACAAGCCCATCATGGCTGTGGTGGAATAGTAATCCTAAAATGACAGTGGAGCCAACCTCGGCTCCGCCGTCGGGATCGCTATGTCGCTTTCTGCCTGCCCTGTCATGGCAGTCCCCCCGCCATGAAAAGGCAGGTGGAAAGTGACTTTGGGGGCCTCTAGCAGGGCCCCCTTTCCCCATGCCTTTCACTATAAGGGCATGTGCAGGCACCGCATGGTACCATGGTACCTGCCAAATGGTGCAGTGATGTTTTTGTTGCAGCTTGTGCTGCAGCCCTTTTTCGGCCACCGCTCAAGCTGCAATAGGAAAATGGATGTCCGACTGCCGATAGGGTGGTCGCATCCCACTGCTGTGGGTGGAACCGCTGAATAATAGGTGGTTCCATTGCACTATGGTGTCAGTCAGACAAATGTCTGACCGATACCGTAGCAGAATGGAACCGCTTGACTATTAGTTCGACATCGTAATCAGGCCCTGTGTAAGTGAGTGCATGAATGTCTCCATGGGTTTATGAGTGTCTGAGTAATTTTGTAAGTGGGTGTGTGAGAGTATGAGTGAGGTTATGAGTGGGTATATGAGTGTCTGTGTGGGTCTGTGAGAGAGTGTGTGAGTCAATGAAAGGGGATCAGCAGTAAACTCCACTCCGCCAACAGGGTTTGCAGAGTTTTGCCACACTGTGCTCTGTGGAGTTCGCCAAAAACTACGTCAAGCACCAGCAGAGCGGACTTTACTTTCTCGTTTACCCCTGACTTCATCTCCCAAAACAGTAGTGTGCCATGAGGCCCCTTTCAAGAGTGGTTGAGAAAAAGGGCAGGGCCTCCAACGAGGACTGACCAATGTGACTGTGGGGGACTTACTTTTGGGAACAAAAGGGATTCTTGGCCCCCCAATGACCCTCAGCAATGAAGGAGACTATATCTCCCAACCAGTAGTGCACCCGGAGGCCCCTTTGCAGAGTGGTTGAGAAAGGGGGCAGGGCGTCCAATGAGGTCTGAGCATTTCCACTGCGGGGGACTGACTTATGGCAAAAATAGAGGTTCTTGGACCCAAACAATCCTCAGCAACCAAGGGGACTTCATCCCCCAACCAGTAGTGCACCAGGGGGCCCCTTTGCAGAGTGGTTGAGAAAGGGAGCGGTGCCTCTGACAATGTCTGAGCAATCCGGCTGTGAGAAACTAACTTCTGGCAACAATAGGGGTTCTTGGCCCCCAACAACCCTCAGGAGTCAAATGGGACTTCAATCCCCCAACCAGTAGTGCACCAGGGGGTGCCTTTGCAAAGTGGTTGAGAAAGGGGATGGGTTCTCCAACGAGATCTCAGCCTCTTTCTGCTCATTTCTGACCTTTATTCTGCCTCTTTATGCTTGTTTCTCACCTTTATTTTGTCTCTTCCTGCTCATTGCTGACCTCTATTGTGCCTCTTTCTACTTGTTGCTGACCTATATCCTACACCTTTCTGGTAATTTCTGACCTTTATTCTGCCTTTTTTCTGCTAGTTTCTTGCCTTTTTATGCTTGTTGCTGACCTTTATTTCGCCTCTTTCTGCTTTTTTCTCACCTTTATTCTGCCTCTTTCTTCACATTTCTTACCTTTATTTCACTTGTTTCTGCTCGATGCTGACCTTTA
Organism: Triturus cristatus; assembly: GCF_964204655.1. Taxonomy (NCBI): domain Eukaryota; kingdom Metazoa; phylum Chordata; class Amphibia; order Caudata; family Salamandridae; genus Triturus; species Triturus cristatus. The sequence continues at coordinate 777,974,503 of NC_140585.1, read as the reverse complement.
TTCTGCCTCTTTCTGCTCATTTTTCACATTTATTCTGCCTCTTTCTGCTTGTTTCCCAGGACCATGGGGGGAGCCTTAAGGCACCCGCGGTCCGAGCTGGCTTCCCACCTCCTGCAGCAGCTGGCATTGTTGTTTCATGGAGGGTGCTGCTATAAAGGCAGCTCCATCTTTGCAGGAGCAAACTGTTTCCTCTCTTTCCCTGCCCAAATGTCTCTGGACAAGGATAGAGATGAAACCGCCGCTTCCAGTGGGCATGGGTACTTTGTTTGCTTTAGCATGGTGAATGCTGTCAAAGATCCCGCCAAGCAAAAGCAAATAGCTATGTCCAGGGGTGGGCACATAGCAGGACCCGACCCTGGGGGGTGGTCATCCGCAGTGCATGTATAGCTCCTGGAGGGGGTCGCGCATTCCCCCTCCTTTGTAGTTTACGGGCTGGCCCCAGGAGGGTGGTGGTACCAGGGGCCCTCTAAAGCCAGGAAGGAGGGCTGTGCAGCCACCTCCCACTTTTTTTTTAATGGTATTTTGGACCCAGGGAGGTGGTGGTCCTCGGGGCCCGGTGGGGTCTGCACAACCCCTCATTACGCAATGCAAGCTGCAGGGAGTTGGTGGTCTCCAGGTCATAAAAATGCCCAAGGAGGGGAGCCTTGTTTAATCCCTTACTTTCAATTTTGATTAAGTTCACATGCCCCAGGACCTCACCATTCCGAAGGCTCTAATCTAAAGAACTGCGGAAGACCACCTTTGTTTTTTTAAAAAAAAAAATCACAAATTTGTGAATTTCACTAATTTACAAGCAATTTGTAATTTTGTTTAGAAATGCTTTTATGCCATGACGGGTTTCAGGAAAACCCCAAGGTCAAGTGTTGGGGATCTAAGTATTCCTACCCTTCCCAGTTTCTTTTTTAAATATTATTTGTGGGACTAGGCTGAAGCCGAGTCGATTGCCACCGATACTTCCTGGTTGAGGTGTTGCCAGCCAATCAGAGCTCTGAATTTCCCTGCATAAACTCATTATAATTCACGAATCCCCGCAGTCACAGATATCACTATCTCAACAACTACTGAACGGATTTACACCAAATAACAACTAAAAGTGTGATCTGCATAACCAAATCTATCTTTCTGCCAAATGTGGTGTAAATCCATTCAGTGGTTCGGGCTGCAGGCTCGACTACGAAGGTCCTAGGTGAATTAACATATATAAACAAACACCAAAGGGACTCCCGACCTTGCAGGGCAGCTTTAGTGAACACGGGGATGGAGCATCCTGCCATATTGCCAACACAAAGAGAAATTCCGAAGCACAGCTTGGTAATGAGTAGGCTTTAATATATCACAGTGCAGCAATAGTTAATTGCTCTGAATCTCCTTCCTCTGACATGTTTTGGCTGGTAGCCTTAACCCCTTCGCTGCTAGGCCTTTTCCCCTCCTGTGCTAAGCCTTTTTTGGGCTATTTGGAGTAGTGCGTGCTTAGGCCCCTGTAACATTTTGACCACATTAGGAATCCACGCCAAATTTGCGTCCTTTTCTTCCAGCATCATGCGGACTCTAAAGGTAGCCAGGGTTTGTGGATTCTCCTAGAGGGTTCCCAGAAATTAGTCAAAATACAGCAAAATTTAGTTTTTTGTGATAAATGGGGAAAAGTGGCTGCAAATGAAAGCGTCTGGGTTTATCTCTGCAAACGATATCAAAAAAGGGTTTGTGGGGCTGAAATCACCTTTTCTCCAGCTTTTAGGGAATGACAGATTTTTGTCAGAAATCCAACTTTTTTTACACAGTTTTGACATTTTTCTGGGACATACCCTATTTTTGCAATTTTTTGTGCTTTCAACCTCATTCCAGATAATGGTAGAAATGGGTAGAAAAGCAATAATGGATCTTGGAAAGCTATACATTTTTGAAAAGTAGACAAAATTCTAAATTCAGCAAGGGGTCATTTGTGGAGATCCATCAAGGTTTCTTTATAGAGACTAACAGTTAAATATAGGAAAAATTAAAAATTAGTTGAAAAAAGCAGCCTTTTGTGTCAACGTTTTCACCTGTAACTTCTTCTAATTATGACATCTCTTAGAAAGCAATGTACCGTTACATCCGCTGGACTTTCCTGGTTGTGGGGATATATAGGACTTGTAGGTTCACCAAGAGCCCAACGAACCCAGAGTAAAAAACTGAGCAGCATTTTGTAATGGTTTTTTTTTTAGTTCCGGGTATATACCAATTATAGTGTGAAAATGTATACATGGAAAAATTGGTATGAAAGACACCTATGTATTTCTGAAATGGGAACAAATTACAGAGTTTAGAAACAGTGCATATTTGCACATTTTCGAAATTGGGAATACTCATACTTGCATGACAATTATTGGTCATTTTTCAAAATGACTTTTTTTTTACACAGTGTCTTTCATTTGGAAGGGAGAAATGCATCAAAAATCAATAGATAATAACAGTTGCTTTACAAATCTGAACTACCCTAAGTCCCCCGATAAAAATGGTACCTCACTTGTGTGGGTAGGCATAGTGCCCACGACAGGAAGTGGCTCAAAACCTAAGGTGAACACAGCACATTTTCACACTGAAAATTTACACATTTTTTGCGAAGAGTCTAGCTGTAGTTTTTTAACCCTAGCCCTGCCGGCACCTAGGGAAACCTAGCAAACCTATACATTTTTGAAAACTAGACACCCAGGGGAATCCAGGATGGGGTGACTTGAGTGCCTCCCACCATGGTCTGTTATCCAGAATCCCTTGCAAACGTAAAAAAATGACAAAAAAAACACATTTTCCCCACATTTCTTTGATGGAAAGTTATGGAATCTGCGTGGATCCACACATTTCCACCCACCCCGCGTTCCCCAAAGTCCTACGAGAAAAATGGTACCTCACTTGTGCGGGTCGACCTAGTGCCCGCAAAAGGAAACGGCGCAAAACACAACGTGGTCACACCTCAATTTTGCGGTGAAAAATGACCCTTTTTTGGCAAAGTGACTAGCTGTAGTTTTTGAACCCTAGCCCTGCCGGCACCTAGGGAAACCTAGCAAACCTATACATTTTTGAAAACTAGACACCCAGGGAAATCCAGGATGGGGTGTCTTGAGTGCCTCCCACCATGGTCTGTTACTCAGAATCCCTTGCAAACGTAAAAAATTGACAAAAAAACACATTTTCTCCACATTTCTGTGATGGAAAGCTCTGGAATCTGCGTGGATCCACAAATTTCCACCCACCCCGCTTTCCCCAAAGTCCTACGAGAAAAATGGTACCTCACTTTTGTGGGTCGACCTAGTGCCCGCGAAAGGAAACGGCGCAAAACACCACGTGGTCACACCTCAATTTTGCGGTGAAAAATGACCCTTTTTTGGCAAAGTGACTAGCTGTAGTTTTTGAACCCTAGCCCTGCCGGCACCTAGGGAAACCTAGCAAACCTATACATTTTTGAAAACTAGACACCCAGGGGAATCCAGGATGGGGTGACTTGAGTGCCTCCCACCAAGGTCTGTTACCCAGAATCCCTTGCAAACATAAAAAATTGACAGAAAAAACACATTATCCCCACATTTCTGTGATGGAAAGTTCTGGAATCTGCGTGGATCCACAAATTTCCACAAACCCCGCGTCCCCCAAAGTCCTACGAGAAAAATGGTACCTCACTTGTGCGGGTCGGCCTAGTGCCCGTGACAGGAAACGGCGCAAAACCCAACGTGGTCACACCTCAATTTTGCAGTGAAAAATGACCCTTTTTTGGCAAAGTGACTAGCTGTAGTTTTTGAACCCTAGCCCTGCCGGCACCTAGGGAAACCTAGCAAACCTATACATTTTTGAAAACTAGACACCCAGGGGAATCCAGGATGGGGTGACTTGAGTGCCTCCCACCAAGGTCTGTTACCCAGAATCCCTTGCAAACGTAAAAAATTGACAAAAAAAACAAATTTTCCCCACATTTCTGTGATGGAAAGTTCTGGAATCTGCATGGATCCACAAATTTCCACCCACCCTGTGTTCCCCAAAGTCCTACGAGAAAAATGGTACCTCACTTGTGCGGGTCGGCCTAGTGCCCGTGACAGGAAAGGGCGCAAAACGCAACGTGGTCACAAATCAATTTTGCAGTGAAAAATGACCCTTTTTTGGCAAAGTGACTAGCTGTAGTTTTTTAACCCTAGCCCTGCCGGCACCTAGGGAAACGTAGCAAACCTATACATTTTTGAAAACTAGACACCCAGGGAAATCCAGGATGGGGAGACTTGAGTGCCTCCCACCATGGTCTGTTACCCAGAATCCCTTGCAAACGTAAAAAATTGACAAAAAAAAAACATTTTCCCCACATTTCTGTGATGGAGAGTTCCGGAATCTGCGTGGATCCACAAATTTCCACCCACCCCACGTTCCCCAAAGTCCTACGAGAAAAATGGTACCTCACTTGTGCGGGTGGGCCTAGTGCCCGCGACAGGAAACGGCGCAAAACGCAACGTGGTCACACCTCAATTTTGCAGTGAAAAATGACCCTTTTTTGGCAAATTGACTAGCTGTACTTTTTGAACCCTAGCCCTGCCGGCACCTAGGGAAACCTAGTAGACCTATACATTTTTGAAAACTAGACACCAAGGGGAATCCAGGATGGGGTGTCTTGAGTGCCTCCCACCAAGGTCTGTTATCCAGAATCCCTTGCAAACGTAAAAAATTGACAAAAAAAACACATTTTTCCCCACATTTCTGTGATGGAAAGTTCTGGAATCTGCGTGGATCCACAAATTTCCACCCACCCCGCGTTCCCCAAAGTCCTACAAGAAAAATGGTACCTCACTTGTGCGGGTCGGCCTAGTGCCCGCGACAGGAAACGGCGCAAAACGCAACGTGGTCACACCTCAATTTTGCAGTGAAAAATGACCCTTTTTTGGCAAAGTGACTAGCTGTAGTTTTTGAACCCTAGTTCTGCCGGCACATAGGGAAACCTACCAAACCCACACATTTCTGAAAACTAGACACCCGGCGGCTTCCAGGGAGGTATGGCTTGCGTGGATCCCCCAACGTTTCCTTACCCAAAATCCCCTGCAAACCTCAATTTTAGCTGAAAAAATCACTTTTTTCACACATTTTGGTGTGGGAAAGTTGTGGCATCACCGGGCTCACACAAATTTACCACCACCCAGCGTTCCCCCAGGTCTCCCGGTAAAAATGGTGCCTCACTTGTGTGGGAGGCCCAAGTACTCGCGGCAGGCAAGGGCCCAAAACGTTGTGAGGCGACATCAAAATGGCCTATCGCAAAACCACCTTGTTTTGCAAGGGGGGTCACTTGGGTTTTTGGCCCGGTGCTCGGCGGCCATCTAGGGAAACCTACCAGACCCATGCATTTCTGAAAACTAGACACCCGGCGGCTTCCAGGGAGGTATGGCTTGCGTGGATCCCCCAACGTTTCCTTACCCAGAATCCCCTGCAAACCTCAATTTTAGCTGAAAAAATCACTTTTTTCTCACATTTTGGTGTGGGAAAGTTGTGGCATCACCGGGCTCACACAAATTTACCACCACCCAGCATTCCCCCAGCTCTCCCGGTAAAAATGGTGCCTCACTTGTGTGGGAGGCCCAAGTACCCGCGGCAGGCAAGGGCCCAAAACGTAGTGAGGCGACATCAAAATGGCCTATCGCAAAACCACCTGGTTTTGCAAAGGGGATCACTTGGGTTTTTGGCCCGGTGCTCGGCGGCCATCTAGGGAAACCTACCAAACCCACGCATTTCTGTAAACTAGACACCCGGCGGCTTCAGGGAGGTATGGCTAGCGTGGATCCCCCAACGTTTCCTTACCCAGAATCCCCTGCAAACCTCAATTTTAGCTGAAAAAATCACTTTTTTCACACATTTTGGTGTGGGAAAGTTGTGGCATCACCGGGCTCACACAAATTTACCACCACACAGCGTTCCTCCAGCTCTTCCGGTAAAAATGGTGCCTCACTTGTGTGGGAGGCCCAATTACCCGCGGCAGGCAAGGGCCCAAAACGTAGTGAGGCGAAATCTACATTGCCTATCAAAATGTTTTTTAGGGCCCTTGCCTGACGCGGGTACTTGGGCCTCCCACACAAGTGAGGCACCATTTTTACCGGGAGACCTTGGGGAACGCTGGGTGGTGGTAAATTTGTGTGAGCCTGGTGATGCCACAACTTTCCCACACCAAAATGTGTGAAAAAAGTTATTTTTCCAGCTAAAATTGAGGTTTGCAGGGGATTCTGGGTAAGGAAACGTTGGGGGATCCACGCAAGCCATACCTCCCTGGAAGCCGCTGGGTGTCTAGTTTTCAGAAATGCATGGGTTTGGTAGGTTTCCCTAGATGGCCGCCGAGCACCGGGCCAAAAACCCAAGTGAACCCCTTGCAGAACCAGGTGGTTTTGCGATAGGCCATTTTGATGTCGCCTCAATACGTTTTGGGCCCTTGCCTGCCGCGGGTACTTGGGCCTCCCACACAAGTGAGGCACCATTTTTACCGGGAGACCTGGGGGAATGCTGGGTGGTGGTAAATTTGTGTGAGCCCGGTGATGCCACAGCTTTCCCACACGAAAATGTGTGAAAAAAGTGATTTTTCCAGCTAAAATTGAGGTTTGCAGGGGATTCTGGGTAAGGAAACGTTGGGGGATCCATGCAAGCCATATCTCCTTGGAAGCCGCTGGGTGTCTAGTTTTCAGAAATGCATGGGTTTGGTAGGTTTCCCTAGATGGCCGCCGAGCACCGGGCCAAAAACCCAAGTGACCCCCCTTGCAAAACTAGGCGGTTTTGCGATAGGCCATTTTGATGTCGCCTCACTACGTTTTGGGCCCTTGCCTGCTGCGGGTACTTGGGACTCCCACACAAGTGAGGCACAATTTTTACCGGGAGACCTGTGGGAACGCTGGGTGGTGGTAAATTTGTGTGAGTCCGGTGATACCACAACTTTCCTACACCAAAACGTGTGAAAGCATTGTTTTTTTCAGCTAAAATTGAGGTTTGCAGGGGATTCTGGGTAAGGAAACGTTGGGGGATCCACGCAAGCCATACCTCCCTGGAAGCCGCCGGGTGTCTAGTTTTCAGAAATGAATGGGTTTGGTAGGTTTCCCTAGATGGCCGCCGAGCACCGGGCCAAAAACCCAAGTGACCCCCCTTGCAAAACCAGGTGGTTTTGCGATAGGCCATTTTGATGTCGCCTCACTACGTTTTGGGCCCTTGCCTGCCGCGGGTACTTGGGCCTCCCACACAAGTGAGGCACCATTTTTACCGGGAGACCTGGGGGAACGCTGGGTGATGGTAAATTTGTGTGAGCCCGGTGATGCCACAACTTTCCCACACCAAAATGTGTGAAAAAAGTGATTTTTCCAGCTAAAATTTAGGTTTGCAGGGGATTCTGGGTAAGGAAACGTTGGGGGATCCACGCAAGCCATACCTCCCTGGAAGCCGCCGGGTGTCTAGTTTTCAGAAATGCGTGGGTTTGTTAGGTTTCCCTAGCACCGGGCCAAAAACCCAGGTGACCCCTCTTGCAAAACCAGGTGGTTTTGAGATAGGCAATTTTGATGTCGCCTCACTACGTTTTGGGCCCTTGCCTGTCGCTGGTACTTGGGCCTCCCACACAAGTGAGGCACCATCTTTACTACTAGACCTAGGGGAACACTGGGTGGTGGGATTTTTGTGTGAGCCCGGTGATGCCACAACTTTCCAACACAAAAATATGAGAAAAAAGTGTTTTTTTCAGCTAAAATTGAGGTTTGCAGGGGATTCTGGGTAGGGAAACATTGGGGGATCCACCCAAGCCATATCTCCCTGGAAGCCCCCGGGTGTCTTCTTTTCAGAAATGTGTGGGTGTGGTAGGTTCCCCTATGTGATGGCTGCGCTAGGGCCCTAAATCCACAGGTAGGCATATTGCTAAAAACAACTCGGTGCCTAGTTGACTTTCTGCCACCGGGGGGGGGGCATCGGGGGGAGGGGAATGCCCCGATATGCCCCCTAGGGGGGCAGAAACAAAACACTGTGGCTATTTTTTGGGGGGTGGGGGCATTGGTATGCCCATTCTGGGCAGCCCCCACCCCCACACATAAAAAAAGCCAGCGTAATCGTTGGCGTCCAGTGCGCTTTTTGCCCCCCCAAGGGGGGCAGATTGAGGGCTACTGCCCCTATCTGCCCCCCCAGGGGGACAGAAAGTCCACTAGATGGCCGGGATTTTTTTGGGCAAATTTTAATTAGGGTGGGGGTTGTTCAAAACGGACATGCCAATGCCCCCACCTTAATTAAAATGTGCCTAAAAAAATCCCTGGTGTCTAGTGGGCTTTTTGCCCCCCGGAGGGGCAGATTGGGGACTACTGCCCCATCTGTCCCCCAGGGGGGCAGGAAGGCTGTAATTTTTGCAGGGAGGGGGTGGGGGCATGGGCATGGCCGTTTTGGGCAACCCCCACCCTAATTAAAATTTTCCCCAAAAAACTCCCTGGCGTCTAGTGGGCTTTTCGCCCCCCCAGTGGGGCAGATTGGGGGCTAATGCCCCCATCTGCCCCCCAGGGGAGGCAGAAAGTCCACTAGGTGCCAGAGAGTTTTATGGGTACATTTTAATTAGGGTGTGGGTTGCCCAAAACGGGCATGCCAATGCCCCACCCTAATTAAAATTTTCCCCGAAAAATCTCTGGCGTCTAGTAGGCTTTTTGCCCCCCCGTGGGGGCAGATTGGGGGCTACTGCCCCATCTGTCCTCCACGGGGGGCAGGAAGGCTGTAACACTTGCAGGGAGGGGGTGGGGGCATGTGCATGTCAGTTTTGGCCAACCCCCAAACTAATTAAAATTTGCCCCAAAATAATTCCTGGCGTCTAGTGGGCTTTTTACCCCTCCAAAAGGGCAGATTGGGGGCTGATGCCCCCATCTGCCCCCCAGAGGAGGCAGAAAGTCCACTAGATGCCAGGGAGTTTTTGGGGCAAATTTTAATTAGGGTGGGGGCTGCCCAAAACGGGTATGCCAATGCCCCACCCTAATTAAAATTTGCCCCAAAAAATCCCTGGCGTCTAGTGGGCATTTTGCCCCCCAGGGTGGCAGACTGGGGGCTACTGTCCCATCTACCCCCCAGGGGGGCAGGAAGGCTGTAATTTTTGTGGGGGTGGGGGCATGGACATGCCCTTTTTGGGACCCCCACCCTAATTCAAATTTGCCCTAAAAAAATCCCTGGCGTCTAGTGGGCTTTTTGCCCCCCCGGCGGGGCAGATTGGCGGCTAAAGCCCCCATCTGCCCCCAGGGGGAGCAGAAAGTCCATTAGATGCCAGGAAGGTTTTTGGGCAAATTTTTATTAGGTTGGGGGCTGCCCAAAACGGGCATGCCAATGTCCCCACCCTAATTAAAATTTGCCTAAAAAATCCCTGGCGTCTAGTGGGCTTTTTGCCCCCCTGGTGGGGCAGATTGGGGGCTACTGCCCCATCTGCCCCACAGGGGAGCAGGAAGGCTGTTATTTTTGAGGGGAGGGGGTGGGGGCATGGGCATGCCCGTTTTGGGAGCCCCCACCCTAATTCAAATTTGCCCCAAAAAAACTCCCTGGCGTCTATTGGGTTTTTTTGCCCCCCGGCGGGGCAGATTGGGGGCTAATGCCCCCATCTGCCCGCCAGGGGGGGCAGAAAGTCCACAAGACACCGGGGAGTTTTTTGGGCAAATTTTAATTAGGGTGGGGGCTGCCCAAATCCCTGGTGTCTATTGGGCTTTTTGCCCCCCGGGGTTTGGGTCAGATTTGAATCATACAAAACCAGAAATTCAGCTGTTATAGTTGCCTGAGTAAACTATAACTCGCACCCCCGCAAAGCACTGCTTACGACATCCCATATTAAATCACTCATGACATGGTCAGTGACATCACTGATGACATCACTGATGACATATCAAATGACATCACTGATGATATCAGTGATGACATCATTCAGTCACTGTTTGAAAAACGTTTATGCGTGTTAAATATATATACTAAGGTGTGTTGCTGAATCAGTGGGTGTATAAGTGTCTGTATGGATGACTCAGCGGGTGCATGACTGACTGTATAAGTGAGCGATTAGGTGTCTCAGTGAATGTATAGGTGAGTGACTGGTTGTGTGAATGTGTACCTGTCTGCCAGTTGATGTCTAAGTGGGTGTACGAGTATGTTAGTGGGTACATTAATGTCTATTTGTGTGATTGATTGGTTGTCTGACTACCTCTATAGTTGTCTGGGTATCTGTGTATATGGTTAAGGAGGTGTGTGACTGCCTGCATGGATGAGTCAGTGGCTGTATGGAGTACTGTGAGTGTGTCTCAGAAGCTGTATGGGTGAGTGAGTATCTGTATGGCTGTATCAGTGATTGAGTGCATGTGTCAGTATGGGTAAGTAACTGGGTATATGAAAGGCAGTATAGGTGAGTGATGGGGTATATGAGTAACTGGGACTTATAGTTAGTCTCAGATTTTACATGCACAAAACCATAGAAATTCAGCACTTATAGTTACTTGATCTAACCATAACCTACGTCCCCGCAATGCATTTCGTATGACCTCACATATTACATCACTGATGACATGGTCAGTGACATCACCGATTACATCACTGATGACATCCCAAATTACTTCACTATTGACAAAACTGGTGACATCATCCACCAACATAAAATTCAATATACTTCATTAAAAAAAATTCCTTTTTTTTTAAAGTAAGAAGACACAGGTGAGAGAAGCACAGCACAGAGCTCACTTTAAACTTATCAACTACTACACTCACTTATCTCATAGAAGACAGTTCTGAGCAGATAGTCCTCTGTTTTTTAAACCACTACTGTAAATACTAATCACCAAAGTAAAACATCTAACCATATAGGCTACTCTATTGCAATCCAAAGTAACATTTAGTGAAGCTGGAAAGAGGTTTTAGTGCAAATGTTAGATTAACACAAACCACCACAACAGACAACCAATAGCGAAACAGGCCGCTATGTGACGACCACTAGTAAAATGATTGTTTAACCTGGAGAAAGATGTAAACAGACATGTGCGTCTGTTGTAAATGTCTACCACACTCAGCCATCATCCTAAAGAAAAGTCATAGTTGACAGAAGAATTTGTTTCAATCTACACTACAGTTAATTATCACAAAGGAGGAGGTCAAAGATATTGGTTACTATGTTATAAAACAGAAATATACTCAAACATCACTGGGGAGTGAAATAAAAATGAACAACATAGGGGTCATTCTGATGGCGTGCAGTCAGATGCTTACCAGTAGGCTCTAGAAGACCATCAGACCATCGGAGGGTCAGTATTCCCTACAATAGGGGGGTGCCTGCTCATGCACCGCCATACGGATTACAATGTCATTAGAGGGGGGCCTGCTCAGATACCGCCATAAGGATTACAATGTTCCTTTCTGCCTGCCCTTTCATGGCGGTTCGCCCACCATAAAAAGGCTGGCAGAAAGTGACTATGGGGGACCCTAGCAGGCCCCCTTCACCCATTGGCCCTCTGCTATGCTGCCTGCCACATGGTACACTGATGTTTTTAAAGTGTACATTTTCTATTGAGGCTTGTGCAGCAGCCCACAGGACAAGCCTCAATAGAAAATATGTACTTTGCGACTGCCATGAAGGCGGATCATTGCAATAAGGGCAGCGGTCCCACTCCGTGCATCTGACTAGCATCGTGATGATGCACTTATTCTGTCATAAAGCACTACCATATACATACATCAGCAGAGGACATGTGTCAATGTTAAGGAAAGTTTCCTAATAAAAAGTACACATGCTTTAAAAACAGGGTTATAGATTGTATGGCTTATGTTTAAAAGTTATGTTTTGTCATCAATGATGTCATTTCAAATGTTGCAGTGATGGTATTAATGCTATCACAGAACACGTAATAAGTGATGTAATATGTGAGGTCAAAAGCATTGCATGGCGAAGGAGCAAGCTATAATCAGTTTAGGTCACATGTTTTAGTTACTAGAGATAACTATAACTGGTGAATTTCAGTGGTTTTGTTAATTTTAAATGGCCAGGCCCTGCATTCAGCTCCATGCAAGGAGCCGACACCACAACACACACGGCCTTTGGCCAAGTGCGGCAAAGAGTTGGCCGCAGAGTCTGGTGTCCAACTCTCCTGCTGCCCAGAAGCTGTGTACAGTGGGGGATTGGAAATTATGCCTGACACACAACCCCCTGCGGGCACACATGGCTGAATGTTAGACTTGGCACCATTGGCGTAGATCTCCCTTCCATTTTTTTTGCTGTTGCCTCATCTGTTTTTGCTGATCTAGATGCTTTGGGCACTTTGCCACTGCTGTTCAGTACCAAAGTGCAAGGGTTCCCTTGTGTAAATTGTTGTTATGAATTAGTGACTCCAAGGTTGGTAATTTGATTTACTTGTCAGACCCTGGTATAGTGCACCATGTGTGCCCAGGGCCTGTAAATCAAATACTGCTGGTGGGCTTGCAGCACTGATTGTGCCACCCACAGAAACAGCCTGTAGAATGTGACTCGAGCCTGTCATTGCAGAGCCTGTGTGCAGTCTGGAACTGCCATTTCCACCTGGCAAGTGCACACACTGGCCAGTCCCTAAACCTTCCCCTTTCTACATGTTAGTAACCCATAAGGTAGGCCCAAGGTAGCTCTTTGGGCAGGGTGCTTTGAATATGAAAGGTAGGACATGCCCTTATGTGTGTGGCATGGCCTGATAGTGAAATATGCCAATTTCGTTTTTCACTATTCCCATAGGCCAGAATGGGCAGTTAGTTTATAACATCCTATAAACATAACTGGCCCTATGAACAAGATGGGAAAATTAAGTTTAGTATGCCTGAACTCAGAATGATAAAGTGCATCTTTTAGTGAGGGTGATTTTTACATTCTAAGTTTGAAAATACCACTTTTAGAAAGTGGGTATTTTCCTACCTAACCATTCAGTGTGCCTCTGCTGGGTTCATGTATTGCATGTCTGGCTTGTGAGTGACAGGAGCTGGGAGAGGGCAGCGTCTCTGGCAGTCTGGTGAATCAGGGCTGGGCTGAATGGGACCTGGGTTGAATTTAGAGTAGGGAGAGGAGATTTCCTTTCACCTGCCTGGGCCTGGTCTGCTTTCAACAATGCTGTCTCCACCTCCTGTCAGGAAGCTGCACCAGTGAGGACAGAACTGGTTTTGGCTGGATACAGACACTCTCTGCCTTCTGAGAACAAATAATTTGTGTGTATAAAAAAGGGGGACCGAGACCCCAGAACTTTAGATCACTTCTGTGAAATCAAGAGGAAACCTTTGCCAAGAATAAGAGCTGGATAAGCTGAGGAGGAATACTGCCCCTGTGCTGTTTGCTCTCTGGTGTTGGCCTGCAGTGGCTGCTTGCTGCCAAGGAAAAGAGAAGAAGGATTTTGCTGTTTGCTTTGCCATCTGCTTGAAGAAAAAGATCTCCAAGGGCTTGAAACTGAGCTTGCCTCCTGTCTGAAGTCTCAGGGACACAAAGACTTCACCACCAGCTCCCCTGAATTTACTTGCTGGGAATTCTAACCTGCATAGAGGTGCCTGCTGTGGTTTAGGACCTCTAGAGACTGTTTGTTGCTGGGAGCTGGAAGATCAAAGCAACGAGAAGAAGCGTGTTGCATCCGCACCAATTCCAGTTGCATCGCCAAGCCACCTGGAAGAAGCATGCCGCATCTGCACTTGGTTCCGACACCTCGCCGAGCAACCAGGAAGAAGCATGCCGCATCCACACCGGGCTCCGATGCATCGCCGAGAAGACCATCGAAGCACCTGCCGTGTGGCTGCCAAAGATCACGCATCATACCAGACCATCGCATTGCATCGAGCTGACATTTTGTCGCATCGCACCGGATCATCACCACGCATCGAGGTGCCATCTTGTTACATCATACCCAGAAAGCAGTAAGAAACCAACGCAACCCCTCCTCTCCGGTAAGGAACTGACGCATCACCTCCCCTGCGCTTCAGTAAGGAACTGACGCATCACCTCCCCAAAAGCAAGGAACTGACGCAGCGCACCGTCCCTGCGACCCTTTTGTTTGTTTTGCGTGACGCATCTAAGGTGCTTTGTGGGAAAAGTGTACCATTTACAACTTGCATTGAACTGAACTATTTCTACCATTTGAAGGTCTTACTTTTAATACTGTATTGTGGATTTTTGTTGTTTGCTCTCGTTTAGATAAATATTTCTTATTTTTCTAAACTGTTGTGGTGTCCATTTGTAGTGTTTTCACTGTGTTACTGTATGTGTTCAGAAATGCTTTATACACTTCCTCTGAGATAAGCCTGTCTGCTCATGCCAAGCTACCAAGGGGGCTAGCAGGGGTTATTTTAGGAGTGTTTCCCCTTAACCTGACTAGAAGAAAGGGCCCCTACTTGGACCAAGGTACCTACCTCTGCCAACTAGAGACCCCCATTTCTAACACTGAATATAAGGGATCTAAATGCTGGCATCCAATTAAGATTAACTGTGCTTCCACCATTTGGAATTACCTTGACAATACTGAATAGGAATGCTTTTTCCAGATTCCTTATCCTAACTGTTAGGTACCTTCAGAAAAGATTCTGCCTTATCCCTTGATGTTCCTTTTGCTCATTGGGTGTACATCCAGACCTACTACTAAGGTTTATCATCATATGGTATGGACAAGTAATCCAATCTCCTTGAATAGTTGTACGCTTCTTCTGGATCCGTTTTGATGTGTCTTGACTCACTGTAATTTGCCTGGTCCTGGCATTATTTTCCATGTGGCTTTCCTGATGAATGCGCTATGTTCACCGATACGCGCGTATCTACATTGAAGTATCATCACTGAATACATTTATAAGCCACTATAGTGTGTCATTGAACGTTGTAAATATTTCACTGTCATTGTCTTATTGAATTTTGTTTGTATATATTGTGATGTCATCAATTCATTGTTTGAATATTCAAACCTCCACATATCAAGTAACTTTAGGGTATATATCCAGTTGTGCTGGCTGTATGTGATATTGGCATAAGACATATCAGGTCTGAATTTTATTGTCTGTTTCTTGTGTTGTCATTGTATTTAACATGTCTATTGTCAGTTGTATATGGCATTAATTCACACAGTGAAATGTTTAATAAAAGTGATTTTCATTAAAGCTTTATTAACGATTATTTTTTTTAAAAGCATCACTGTTTGTATGAGTCTTTTTTAATATATTTCAAGCTAGAAAGTGCAGTCATAGAACAAACCAAAAAGGGTCTCGGCACTCCAGCAGAAGAGTACAAAGCTCCAGGTAGGAGTGTTTAATAAAAAACATGGTAAGATCTCCTAGAGTCTGTTTTTTTGCTGCAGGTTTTGTCACTCCCTTCAGTCCCCCGCCTTGAAAAAATGTTTGCTGGTGCCCCTGCCTCTTCTAGGGTCACCACCAGGTTCCACAAAATATGTTTTAAAAACCTTCGCCAGGCATTATGGGATACTTCTGGCATGGAGCAGCGAATGATAAATGAGTGGCCCTTGCCTCTCATATATTATTCATTTATTAATTATTTATATTTCTTTTTCGGGTGTCCTGTTGCCACCCAGATCTTTATTTTTGGTGGGGGCCCAATTGACCACGCAGGAGCTGGCAATGTATGCCTTTTAAAAAAAAAATAGTGGAGTGCCCAGGTGCCCACTAGGGGCAGCCCATATTGTTTTTAACATGGAAGTTGTGTGAGGAGCCCTAAAGCCCCCACAGCGCTGCCAGCTCACCAAGCCTGCACCCATCCTGGGTGTCGCTGGAGCCAGCATTGCTCCCACCCTGCAGACGTTTTCTTTTGCTCCCACAGGGCAGGAGCAATTCTGTGTTTCTCTGCCCACAAGAGAGCAGGCAGGGAAACATATATTCACCCACCAAGTGGGAGCAGCTTTCTGCTCCCATTGGGTGCAAGCACAACAGATTCCTGCCTGCGCTCATTCAGGCAGGGAAACCATAATGTCTCGGGGGTTGCGGTCCTCAGGACACTGCGCAAGAGCTTGACCGGGGGGTTTGGTCCTTGGGCCATATAATAGCTTATTAGGATGGCGCACATGCCCCCTCTCCTTTAAATTTAAGATAGAGCCTTGGGGGGTCATGTCTCCATGGTCTGACGCTTAAGGAGGAGTGCTATGTGACCCTGCCCTTTTAAAATTTAGGATGTGGGTTCCCAGGCGCCTGTTGAAGGCTCAGAAGGGTGCGGCGTGCCCACCTCACCTTTTCATAAAATAAGGCCCCTGGTGTTGGGATCCCAGGGGCCAGAAAAAGGCTTGGGAGGCTTTTATAAAAACTGCAACCCCAGGGCCCTGGCCAGCCCTGGGGGTATTTTTTCTTTAAAACATAGCAGCTAGCAGTAAAAATAAAATTAAAAATTTTGTACTCGAGTGCTGCGACCCTCCCACCAGGTTTAGAGGTGCAGGATATCCTTTCTTAAGATCTGTAGTCTTTGCAGATACTCAGCAGCATGAAGTATATATGTTTTTTTAGCCTCAATTTCTCAAAAATTACTTATGTACAAATGGCAAAACGCGTGCTTTCTGGACCAAGATCTAGCTTTTTGCCAAATTTGGGTGACCCAGTTGTGGCTGTGTTGATTACATTTTTTGATAGAAGAAAATGTATATATTCAGCGCACAATCATGGCTGATCTATGTATTGTAAGCATGCAATGCAGTATTATTTGGAGTGTTGCTGTGGAACGTACTTACTAAATTCAAGAAGAACTGGAGTGACATTGTTTGTATTTGCAGTGATTAAACTACGTGCATGAAAAAGTTCTTCCCTGTATAAGATCCTTTCCATTTGGTAAATGGTATGCTGAAGGCAGCTTTAAAGACTCCTGAGCTAATGAGGAATGCTGTAGATGTTGGAGTTGATTCTAGTGTACTCTTTTATTATGCATGTGAGCTTGAGTGCAAATATTTCTCATTTTGGCCTTTGTGTGGCATCAAGGAAAGAGTCCTTCCAATAGTGCCCTTTAGCAGGTGATGCTCATTACTAAAGTTTGTCAATACTATAATATCAACACAGTGATCATTTACAGAATGTTTGCTCAGTAACAACGCCACAGGCAGTAAATGTGGGGATCTACTATTGCATATTGATAGCAAAGTCACAAAAGTACAATCTACTGCATGCTTAGATTTTTACTAGAAAACATGGAACCTGTAGTCAACATAGTGAGAAAACTAGAGTCTGAAAACACATTGTTCTAGCAAGTGTATGATGTAATTGGTGGAGATGGGAAATGCCTGCTTGAGAATAGGTTGGGGGACACCTTTAGTGACTTTGGAACAGCAACATGTTCCATATTAGAAAATAGATGTACTGTTTCATATATAACTGCTTCCATTACTCTGAGTACACATGTACTCAGTTCAATACATATGTTGCAGACCTTTCCCTGAGAATCTCAATATTCAGGTACACTTTTGATGACAGACTCAGTTAAAATAGACCTAAATTAAACTAACTTCTAAAAAAATATATAAAAAGTAAATAAGTAAATTACATATATAATTTTCAGCTATGTTTACAACACATTAAACAGTAATAGAAATATCAGTTAGGTGGATAATGTTCTTAATTTTATCTTTTAAAACTTAACTTTTATCAATTAATTTAATTTTTATAATCAATTTCAACATTTAAATCATTTACTTTGAGCAGTTTATGTGCTGTGACTTTTCATTTTATTAGCTCACATTAAGGGGTCTATTACTATAGCGGTTGGATCGCCACCGCCCGTATGGCGGTGGCGATCCGCCCGCCAATCCTCCCCTCCATTTCCCCCTGCCATATTACGATGGCGGGGGGACCACGGCAGACGGAAAGCCCGTCCGCCAGTTTTCCGCCCGTCGTCGAGTCGACTGGGTGGAAAAGGGGTATAATATGGTGGCGGTGTCTGTAAGACACCGCCATCCATATTATAATGCAGGCGGGGATGTGCCTTTCCATGGCGGCGTTGTCACCATGGAAAGGCATTCGGTGTCTGCCTGTGGGGGCCTGTTGCAGGCACCCTGGGTTTTGGGGAGGTTAGGGGTGCACATGGGGGGTACCTATGGTACCCCCCTGCATTTGCATGCACAACGTGGCAGGCACTGCGCAGTGCCTGCCACGTTGTGCATGCAAATGTACAACATGCCTTTTTTACATTGCGGCGGGTGCTGCCGAAAGCACTGCCAGCCGCAATGTAAAAAATGCTGGATGTGCCCGCCTGTGTGGCGGGCGCATCCTTATCTGCATCATGGGACCGCCGCACTTATGGCGGGTGGTCCTTTTTGCCGTTGCAGTGGCGTGCGGACCTAGTCCGCTCGCCATTGTAATAGGCCCCTTAATATCTATTTTTCTTTATTTTACATATATATTTGACAGTAAATTATATATTCTTAAATAAGCTGTATTAAATGTCCATATATTTTCCTGTAGAGGGATTTACATCCAGGTGATATAGATCCCCACCAACAGGTGAATAGTTACAGATGGTAACTGTACACACTGAAATTCAGAATTAGTCGGCCTCACTGTTCAATTGTATGGGGTGGCGACATGTAAACCTGCATCTTGCTGTAGATCACTACTTAGAAATATTGAATTGCTAAAAACTGCACTGTTGCACCTGGGTGAAAGAGATCTATTCTACACGTTAGTAAATCTCCTTGTGTAAATTTCCGTTTGTAAATCTGCCCAATGTTTCTCATGTGACAGGAAAATTGTCTCCATGTTAATCATATGCAGTCATGTGCAAATTGCATTTGGATGCAGATCATTTTATTCTCCTCATGTGTCAAAAGGGGGTAACTACTATTGCCGTCATGTGACTTTTTATTTATGCACTTTGTGACTTGAGCATGGTAATATAAATTGCAAACATGATAGATAAAGCAGGGTGGATTAAATGCATTCTAGTATTTCACTGAGTGTATTACAAATATAACGTTATTTTTCACTTGAGAAATGCTTTTCTGAACCTACACATATTGACCTTCTCAGTCCAATTATTCGCAATAAACATTAACCTGTGTCAGGTGTTAAATTGGACCGCTGCTGAAGAGGAATCTTTGGAATAAAAAGATCAGAGAGAAGGACCTTGTGCTAAATTTAGTTGAACTAAGGTTAAATTGATATTGATCACACATTATGACTTGAGAGAGCGATTCTGAAAACCTTCAGGAGAATTAGATGAGCCGAAATCACATGGCCAGACGAAATGCCCAGTCTGAGCAATGTAATAATAATAAAGTAATATGGAAAAGCGTAACATGCATAGACTGTCGGGAAGATACGATGATTTATTACAAGGAGCAGCTTAATTAAAAATTTAAACCAAGGCAAATTACTGACGTACAGGAGGTTTTGATTTCATGGACTAATGTTGCATTTTTGTTGCATGAAAAATATTCTTTCTTACTTTGGAAAAACATTTAACCTCTTCATATCTGTACCTTGCTTCTAAGACCTCACCAGATCCCAGTGCTGAGCTAAAAACGGTTTACATGTTTGTTTCTAGTGTTAGATTAGATCACTTATCATATACTCTGCTAATTTTTGTACTATGTGAATTTGTGGCATCAGTCAGATGCCACACCTTATGACAACCCATAATTAAAGAATAGAGTTAATTTGCATGTTGCATATTCTTTAATGATTCGTGCTGCTGCACTTTGTTCAAAGATGCGTTTAATTAACTTTTGGGTGTATATGACTAGGATGGGACAGAACACCATGCAAATGTTGTCTAAAATTGCATTTGTGTGCCAAAGGAACTAGGGTATAGTTAGACAAAAGGCGAAAAAGCCATTACAACACAGCCATTACCGCGCATTTCCATTACCACACAGGATTTTATAACGCATATGCCTTTGCCGAATTTTGTTGTAAAGGCATGAATGGTAAAGGCAAGTGTGCTTTAAATGTAAGTATTCAGTAAGTATTAAGCATTTACATAAATATTAGAACAAGTTTTTTTTTAAAGTGTTTAGCGTGGGCATTTTTAGTGTTTAGGGTGGACATGGGTTGCGTTTTAAATGTATGCTTTAGGTAAGTATATATGTACATATGTGTGTGTATTTAACACACACACACACACACGCACACACAAACACACAGGCATATATACATATTAGGGAAAGCTTTTTTTTTAAAGTGTTTAGGATGGGTATTTTTAGGGTTTAGGGTGGGTATAGGTTTTTGAGTGGCAAGGGTAATTTTAGGATTTATTGTGGGTGAGAGATTTTGCGTGACAAAAGAATTATGAAGGTTTAGGATCGGTATGGGTTGTTGGGCGGTAAGGAAATGTTTCGGGTTTAGCGTGGAAATGTGTTTTTGGGTGGTAAGGGAATGCTACATGTTTAGGGTGGGTATGGACTGATGGGTTGGGGGGTTTTAAGGATATATATGTGTGTATTTGAAATATATATATATATATGTATGTATATATATATATATATATATATATATATATATATATATATATATATATATATATATTGCATTTGTCACCCCGAGTGGGATGGGTATGCTCAGACATGAGTCCTGTGCTCTCCAGGCCATTGGAATCAAGCTATCCTGGCTGAAGAGGGGTGAAACCCCGAAACCGGTCCTAGGATGCTTCTTTCCAGTCCAGGGAGAACCTGGCTTGGTAGTTCGGGCTGGACTGTTCCCATGAGCCACAGGGTCAAGACTGATTTGCATATGGCTGGGTCCAAACTGGAATGGCATGGTGAGCAAAAAAACGATGGATTTAGGCCCAGATCTCTGTACTGGGGTGAATGTATGACATTGTTCTGCATTCTGTCCATCAACTGTTGTTTTTGCATTTGTCAGCCCGAGTGGGACGGGTATGCTCAGACGTGAGTCCCGTGCTCTCCAGGCCATTGGAATCAAGCTATCCTGGCTGAAGAGGGGTGAAACCCAGAAACCGGTCCTAGGATGCTTGTTTCCAGTCCAGGGAGAACCTGGCTTGGCAGTTCGGGCTAGACTGTTCCCATGAGGCACAGGGGCAAGACTGATTTGCATGTGGCTGGGTCCAAACTGGAATGGCATGGTGAGCAAAAAAAACTATGGATTTAGGCCCAGATCTCTGTACTGGGGTGAATGTATGACATTGTTCTGCGTTGTGTCCATCAACTGTTGTTTTTGCACGTATATATATATATATATACTGGAGGAGTTCTGTGTATGTTTGCATGCCAGCCAGAGGCGTGATAAGAGGCCCCGTTCTACAAGTGGCTGGAGTGTTACTGGTTCCTGCATCTGCAGTTTTTTTCGTATTCCGAGGTATCGGAACCACTCCGGCCCGCCCCAACAAGTAAGCAAAGCAAGGGCTGCTGCCAGGTGCAGCTTGTGACTTCACGAGTGGCTGGATTCACTGTAATCACAGCCTGCGGCCTTGTGGAAACTTATTTTTCGTGGCTGGAACGTTAAGGGGACCCAAGGAAGCCCTTTGGACATCAACCAACCAGGACATTTTCCAATCAGACGCCCACGTTTGGTCCTGCACAGCACTAGTCCATTTGGATTTTATTTTCATTCCCGCGCAGCATCAACCCAGGTATGGGGAACTCTGGGAGGTGTAGTGCTTACAACACTGCAACTGATGGGCGATCACATGACCAGGGATTGTGAGTGCTCCTACCAATGGGAGGGTTGCAGGACTATTTAAAAACGTGGGTGGGGCAGCACCCTGGTAAACAGTGGCATCTGAGGAAGGCAAAGAGAGCCAAAATGCATCATGCCTTATGCTGTTGAATAAAAGGGCTTCCGAAGATATTTCCCCATGTGGCCTCTTCCTTTCTGTACTGGAGGAGTTCTGTGTATATATACACAGTAACCACCATGCAGTTCACCTAACTCTCACAAGCAGAAGCAACACACCTGCATCAAGGAGGAGGAGTCGAGAGACCACTAAATAGGAAGCGGTCTCCGAGTCACACCCAAGACATTCTTTTGTGATCGGCACTGATGACGGCCAATGAGGCCAGAAACGCGTCTGCCTGAATGCTCATGCCATGCAAGGACTGTGCTGTGACTTCTGTGAATGCGCTTAATTAAAGTCTTTGTTTGTGCCCGGAGCTGTGTCCCGCTTGCTTGAATCCTAAAGGTGAGCATTGGAGTGGATTTATAGTCGAGTATGCTGAAACCGACGGGGACACGCCCTCTCGGTCTGGAGCTCCGCGCTTATCAGCAACTGTTTGGTGTGGTACGTGAAGTACAAACGCGGCGCCCCCCCGAGCGAAGTCATCACCATTTGGTGTTTATTTGCAGCGAGGGGAGAGAGGAGGCAGCACAAGCTGCCTGACAAGGACACAAACAAAGCATTTAGTTTGGAGTTAGAACAACATACTTGGGAGTTTTGAGGTGGAACAGTCGTACGCCAGCATACTGGGGCATCACCTGATGTTTGGAGTCTCTCATTACTTAATGAGGCACCACGATGGACTACAGTAACCACCATGCAGTTCACCTAACTCTCACAAGCAGAAGCAACACACCTGCATCAAGGAGGAGGAGTCGAGAGACCACTAAATAGGAAGCGGTCTCCGAGTCACACCCAAGACATTCTTTTGTGATCGGCAATGATGACGGCCAATGAGGCCAGAAACGCGTCTGCCTGAATGCTCATGCCATGCAAGGACTGAGCTGTGACTTCTGTGAATGCGCTTAATTAAAGTCTTTGTTTGTGCCCGGAGCTGTGTCCCGCTTGCTTGATTCCTAAAGGTGAGCATTGGAGTGGATATATATATATATATATATTTTACAAATCCTGGTTCAAGGTACGTAATACGTGGGTATTATCGTCAAAGAAAATACTTTATTCCTTCATGATATATATATATATATATATATATATATATATATATATGTATATATATATATTTTCACACAGACACAAACATTCCTATGTATTTATGCATGAGTAAACATATAAATAATACACATATAAATCATATATATATATATATATATATATATATATATATATATATACAGAAAAAGTGTTTGGAACTACCTGTCCTATTTTCCCCAAGCATATGCCTGTACCATTCATGCCTTTACCATGAAAATGTAAGTATTTTACATCTATCTATCTATCTATCTATCTATCTATCTATCTATCTATCTATCTATCTATCTATCTATCTATCTATCTATCTATCTATCTATCTATCTATCTATCTATCTATCTATCTATCTATCTATCTATCTATCTATCTATCTATCTATCTATCTATCTATCTATCTATCTATCTATCTATCTATCTATCTTTCTATCTATCTATCTATATATATGTATATATATATATAACCTACCGGTGGCTGTTTAGGACCTAGTTTCCATAGGATTTGCCTATAACTTTGGCGTCTTTAGACTAATGTTTCTGAAGTTTTCCCCAAGTGTCAAAGCATGTTCAGGTTGTCAAGGAAAGTTTCTGGGTGATCCGTGCAGTGGGGACCGAGAATTATGGGCGTGAAATTAGGGTGGATTTGAAATGTTAATTCCCATATGATCCTTTAACCACAGCTACACCCTGAACAGCTGAACGGACTTACATCAAATTTGGCAGGGAAGTAGATGTTGGATCGAGGAAGTTCCTTTTGCCTATTTGGTGTGAATCCGTTCAGTAGTTTTGCACAATTTAAGCTGAAAATTATAGTGATATCTCTGGCCACGGATAGTTCGTGATGGTTTTGCGCTGAATCTCGAATGCACATGCCAACGGAAATGCTCTGATTGGCTGGACGGAACCTGACCAGAAAATTGCGGCTGGCATTTTATTGATCTCGAATGGTTCCCGGGGCTGAAAGTTTCTGAAAAAGCTAACATAAGTGGTCAGAGTAGAGGTACTCTAGCCCTACGTTTGAGGAAATGTGGGTGTTAGTGACATTAGTTATGTGTCCAAAATAGATTTTTTTTTCACGCGTGATATTCGTGATGATTCGACTGCCAGCGGGCCCCAGGTACTGTCACAGGGACATCCTGACTACCAACGTCATCACGAATATTAGTGGAAATATAAAGAAATATATCAGTGAATCATTAGTACACATTGTTATAGAGATATTGGGATTCTGATAAATGTTTTTATATTTTGTGAGTTATCTACTGTGATGGTTAGAATTAATTATATAGTTATAATCCTTAAATGTGGTGTTGGCTATTGAATTCCTGCTTTTGCTTTCGCGACATAACCACAGGGCTCACGATTACCGATGGCATCACGATCTCCGACCTCATTGCAAACACGTAAAATAGGTTATAGAGAAAGATGTTATGGACATACACTAGAAAAGCATGAATTGAACTGTACAGTAATAAGCCACTAGTGTATAAAAAAGTGTAAAATGTGTGCACATATGTGTTTTCACTTTATAAAAAAGGCGGGATCGTCATATTTATTGGTGATGTGGTGACGCCCTGAATAACGTGAAAAGAGAAAATAGGTCTGAAAGATGTTTTTTAAAGAAACGTAGTACAAAATTATGAGTTTAAACATGCTTTGAAAGAAGTATATATATAGTAATATGTGTAGTACAATGTTGAGAATGGATTTTTTTACATATTATTTTTTGATGTGTCGTTGTTCATTGAATGTCTGCTTTTGTTTTTCATTTTCATAACGTGTCCGAATGAATCGCAATTGCCAACTTCATTGTGATCTCCGGAGTCACCACTAATACCAAAAGTAGGTTTTAGAGATGGTTTTTATTGGAACTCTCTAGAAAAACAAGACTTTAGAGAATACTGTAAGAAACCCCTACTGAGTGAAATACTGTAGTATGTGTGGATATATGTGTTTTAGACTTTATGGAAAAGGTGCGATCATCGCGGTTAAAGACATCATCACAACATCCCGAATATCCGTGAAAATGGAGAATAGTTCTGAAAGATGCTTCTTAAAGAAACAAAAATATGAATTTAAACGTGATTTGCAAGAAGTATGTATAGAGTATTATGTGTAGTGCAATATTCAGAATCGATTTTTTTACCCTCCCCAAAAAAAACTTTAGAAAAGCATTTCACAAAATTTCGAGTGCTAGGTTGGCTCTGGCAATAGACATTGCGTTGGTTTTGTGTATATGCCTATTACACATAAGACCGGATGCAGAGTTTCAGGTTACTTAGATATACCCTATTGCCTTCATCTTTAAAATGCACTCCATCATTTGATTTGACCACTTCCATTTCGGTCTTTGACATATGTTACAGTACACCAAGACAGTGTGAGGGAAAAGCAACATCAGTTCTGAAAAGGTTTCTTTCATCAGGATTTCTTGCCCTACCTCAGTCAATGTGCATAGGTTATTGCCACCACAGTGCACAATCATGAGGAAGGTTACAGGGATGTGATGTCATCAGTAATGTCATTTGAGATGTCATCAGTGGTGTCACTGGCCATGCCATGATTGATGTAATATTTGAGGTCATAAGCAGTGCATTGCGGTGGGGTGGAGTTATTGTTAGCTCAGCTAACTATAAGTGAAGAATTTCTCTGGTTTTGGAAATGGGAAATCTGAGCCTAACTATAACGTCCTTGTAACCTTTGGTTTTTTCAGTGAATTTCTAAGGTTTCTAAAAAATATATTCTATTTCCTAACACTAACAACCCTGTAACCTTTGTTTTTTTCAGTGCATATATATCTTAAGGGTTTATACTTTCCTTTAAAATACGTATATATAGTGATGACAACTTTACTTCACATATGCTTTTACCATTAATGCTTTTACAACAGAATTCATGTTACAGGCATCTGTGTTGTAAAAATATATGTGGTAAAGGTTATGTGTGGTAATTGCATTTGTGTTGTAACAGTCGAGCTATAACAGCATGAATTACAACAGCATGCGTGATACTGTCATACATCCAGCCAAAAGTATTAAAAGATAAAAGGAAAAATTAGAGCATTATAAAGAGATGAAACTCTTGACCAAATGACACAATTATTTTAAGGAAAAGAAAAATTCTGGACACCTCGGCAAACAACCTCCATGCTCTGCTGCTTTTTCACCTAGTTTTTGAAATTGCAAGAAAGACCAACGTACTTGATCTTAGTGTTCAACTATAGTGGCATCTGTTTTTTTCCATTCCATCTAGTCCATCAAGAAAGCATTTGAAGAAAAGACAGGGGATCTAGAAAGTCTTTTTGTTTGTCATTGAGGTTCTTTGAAGCTGGTGCTTTGGATAGAAGAATATTTTTATGTCAGGGGTGTCCGAAATTTGGTTATTGGGTGAGGGAGGTGGAGGCCCCTGTATGGCAATGCTAGACCTGTATGCCTTAGGGTGGTCTTCGTCGTCCCATTTTGCTGAATTTATTTTTGTTGGCCTTAGAACTCTATACACTTTACAACTGCTAACCAGTGCCTAAGTGCTTAAGTGTTTGTGTCCACTCCCATATAACATAGTTACATTGATTAATATCCAATTGGCATATTCAATTTACTTAAAACCCCATTGAAGTGTGGTATACCATATGCCGAGGTCCTGTAAATTAAATGCTATCTGTGGGCCTGCTGCACTTATTGTGCTACCCTATTAAGTAGCACTATAAACATGCTCCAGGCTTGTCACTGCAGCCTGAATGCAGTTTTAAACTGCCATGTCGACTTGGAAATAAAACTCCCTTGTCAAGCACTAAGTTCCCATTTTATTACATATACGTTACCCCCAAGGTAGGCCCTAGGTAGCCCATAGGCCAGGGTGCCTTGTAATGGAAAGGTTGGACATGCATTTTTTAGTTTTACATGTTCTGGTACTGAAAAACTCCTACATTCATTTTTCACTACAGAGAGTCCTACCTCTCCCATAGGATAACTTTGGAGAATACTGATTACATTTAATAATTTGCCATTTCCAATTAGGAGCAGGTAGCTAAGTCATGTTTGATGTCTTTGGAATTGTAACAAAAGACCTGTTTAATGGTAAAGTCGGGATTTTGATTACAATTTTGAAAATGCTACTTTTAGAAACTTTATATTATTCTGCCTTAGGCACTTCTCACAAAGGACTTTTCACCGCTACATTGTCACTGCAGCCAGCATGGACCCAGGGCTGGGGAGTTAGTAAATTCCATGCACTTCAATGCCACTGTCTTGAAGCTTATCTCAACTTCCAGAATGAGTGCACAAGGGTATAAAAATAGCACCTCAGACACCAACTCTTCAGTTCACTCCTGGGGAACAACTCTCCGAGAAATGCCTGCTGTGCACTCTGCAAGACAACTTTGCTGTACTATGAAGGACTGTTTTTCTGCTTGGAACTGCCCTGCACCCTTAGAGGCCAGCCCTGCTGTTAAGCCGTGAATTTTCACCTTGAACCAGTTTCTAACAGAAGGATTCCAAGGGCTAGCTTACTGGGATCCTGGTCAGAGCCACAGGGGTACAAAAAGCTCCTACCATCTTGAACCTGCACCTGGACCCAGCCTTAGTGAGTCTTGAATTCCCAAGAGGGGTCCCTCCAGTCCTGAACTCTTGGCTGTGGTGCTAAAGGTGCCCACATAGCCAGATCTGAAATCTGAGGACTTGGAACATTTTTGGGCAAATCTGCTCTGAGAACCAGGAAAAGAAAACTGGACCAACCTGCTCGCCTATCTGTCCAAGGTGCATCACCGGTCAGCTTGACTTTGCAGCTTCTCCCGCTAAGTTCTACTCTACAGCAGCAAATCCTGTTCAGCGGTCCTTCACCAAATAGGTATCTGACTTTGTGAAATTGTCTTCGCCTACAGCCCTCTGCCTCGTCCCACTGGAGATTTTTGACTTCCAAAAAAGAGACTAAGTACCTGATTCTGATGTGGTTAGGGAGGCCTCCTATCAGCATTTGCTCCTACCAAATCAGATCGTGAACATGTCTTTACTACCGACTCGGAAAGATTTCTAACCGACCGAGTATGATGCAAGTTAGGTGTTAGGAATATCCCAATCCCAACCCAACAGCATTTGGAATGACCGAGACATATGGAGCAGAATCGAACGTCTGTATGGGCCACATTTCCGAACGATAATGTTGGATTTGGATAGACTTTTGGAATCATGCCATCCGACTCGAATCGGCAGTCTGTAGTGGGCCCCCCTCCACCCATACCAGCCCTATAGAGTGTGGCAGGCATCAGGTGGTACCCGGCATGGGGTGCCCGTTTTTCACCAGCCAACCCTTTCTTCAATGGCAGCCTATGCATTTGGCCTGAACAAAGGCTCCCATTGAAGTCAATGGGAGTCCAACCAAATCGTATCTGGAAGCATCCGGTTGCATCGTACTTGGTCGGTTGCACTCTCCTGATCTGATTTGGGCAGAAACCATTCCCAAACCCATTCAGTCGGGAAGCTTTCCAAACCGCATCAGAATCAGGCCCTAAGTCTGAGCAGAGTAATCTTCACTGTGGTTTTGAACCAAGGCTCCCCGACAACGACTCTCACTCCTCGGACATCACCTGCAGCCTGATCCTGCTGAATTTTACCTTCTCAAAACTTTTTTCTCAAAATTTCTTCTAAGTCCTAAAGTAATAGCTGACTGGACCCAATCCACTTCTTGTATTTGAACCATTCTCCATTGTGTTCGGCCACTTTTTCAACTTTGACTCAGTCTCGCACAACTGCATGTTAGCGGTTGGCGCTTTGATCTTTCAGGTGCTCGTTTTTACTAAAAACTTTAAAATTTCATAACTTCGGTTCTACTGATTAGAATTGTTGTTATTTATTTATTAAAATGTATTCTATTTTTCAAAATTGGCATTGAATTTTAATTGTGTGTTTTCACTTTATTACTGTTTGTGTGCTGCATAAATACCTAAACACATTTACTCCAAGTTGAGCCTGTCTGCTTTCTGTGCCAATCTGCCCATGATTAAGCACAGGATAATTAAGTGACTTATTGTGGTTAACCCTGTAAGGGATTGTGGTTTTTGGTTGAGCAGGGCTCACACCCCTGTCAACCATCAACAACCCAATTTCTCACATTGGTGTTCAGCGTTGTGGATCAGGACTTGAGTTTATGCAATGCCATACAGTAATCTGATTAAAACAAAATCCCAGTTAAATAATTTGATACCAACTCAAACCTTCTTAAATGCTCCTTCGTTCCACATTGATTGTTTGTTTTCTTTTTCTAAATGTAAGTAACCTACTCTCCTCTTTTTATCATGGAGATGGCGCTGATCAATTATGACAACCTCACTAGGTCTGAGCTGCAAAGACTCTGCAAGCAAAGAGGACTGAATGCGGGCAGGAAAGATTCCAAAGTGGATCTACAGATATCCCTCAGGGCCAATGAGGAGATTACGAGATTGTAGGCAGCAACAGTAGAGGATGATCCTGAGGAGGACATGGACTAAAATTAATATGAGGAGCAGGAACCTGAGGGGGGCCTGAGCTGCAGCAAGAATACACCTGCCCCCGAGAGAAACCAGGACACCCATGATGGCAAAGGGAGCAGTGTATCTTCTAGGGACCTATAACCAGAGGAGTTGGAAGACACAATGTTGGAGAGGAAACTCAAGCTGGAGATGGCTAAATTAAAACAGGCTGGGAAGGAGAAGGCGGAGAGGGCCTTGGCTGAGACAAAAATACTGTAAGGGAGCTGGAGCTAAATAAAGGAAAGGCAACCTTCACGACCCAACAGTGATGGCAGCAGCATACCAACAGTGTCCAGAAGTGAGAGTCAGTATATCACAGAAGCTGGTGCCTAACTATGTTTTGGGAGATGTTCCCAGAGGAGTACAGGGGGTAGCTTGTGGAAACACATGCCACATCAGGGTGGGATGCACTTCTTACACAAGAGACAGAAAACATGTTAGTAACAAGAAGAAGATCTTCACCTCCTACATATATAAGTATAAATGTTTGGAGATGATTTTTGATTGCAGAGGCACATTTAAGAAATAATCAGTATAGTGCAATATGAAGAATAAATAACACACTATCTGCTGCTTTCTCTTCAATACAAAACTGTTTAGCAGTCCTGTCCCTCCAGCCACTCTTGCGGGTAATGGCAACT
The DNA here is from genome assembly GCF_964204655.1 of Triturus cristatus. Lineage (NCBI taxonomy): Eukaryota > Metazoa > Chordata > Amphibia > Caudata > Salamandridae > Triturus > Triturus cristatus. Next base: position 777,944,567 of record NC_140585.1, on the reverse strand, counting down.
AAGTATGCTCCTTCTCTTATGTATGGAGATGAGGCTTTGAATGGAAAAGTGGACAAAATTATTGACAATGCAATTGTAGGGACTTATCAACCCATGTTCAACCTACATCGCCAGGCCTTGCTTGTCCAGATTCAGTTAGAGTGTGCCCTTAGGAGGCAGTCCATTAGTAGGGTGGGTGCTTACTTGAAATTATGGTACAAGCTAAAAAATGATTCAAGATCCACAATAAGTTCAATTGTGTGGGAAGCCGTAAGTGACCCAAGATATACTGCGGCACATGAATATTTAAACTTGGCCTTAACTTCCTTCAAGGCCGTGGAGCCATGGGCCTTACCCATTAAAATGAATTCAGCAGAGTCATATAGAGTCCTAAACGGGTCATGGAAAAAGATCTCATAACTAATGAATAAAGCTGTGCTGTCCAAAAGAGCCCATGCATGGATGGTAAAAGGATCGTATGGCCCCCTCAAATTTCAAACATTCTTAGGGTGTTTGTATGGCCTAAAGCTAAAATTAAAGCTGCTGCATCTTTGACTTGGTGATCCACAAACTCATTTTAAATCCCAGTTTAGAGAAGATTCATATTGTTTTTGCAACTATCCTAAGGAAGACATGTGTCATATTGTCTGTACTTGTCCAGTCCTATTGGCGAAGCGGAAAGGACTGTTGAATCTGTTTGTCAGCAAGCAGTTAAAGTCTGTCTCCAAAGGGATGAGCTTGTGTTTTGTGGGAAATTCCTGAAGTTTATATCTATTGCTGAGTCAAAATTAGCAAAGTATGAGCTAAAATGGTAAACATCTGTTGTACATGCATTATGTTGGAAATGCCAAATCAACATTACTTATATTGTTTTTTTTAAAGGATATATACTGGTGACTAAATTAGGCATGAATAAAATAGCTTTTACATTTAACTGCGAATGTTCATAGTAAAGTATAATTGTTCTTGTTATGCAAGGAAGTTTTAACTTTGTAGTTTTGCAATCAAAAGAACAATTTTAATAGGAAGTATGAAATTCAGGATCTCCACCTAGCACCTTTTTCTAAATACTTTGCACAAATCATACATTTATGGTTTCAACATCACTGGTACACATATTTTGCTGGAATTGTCTAAATTACAGTCTACTTATATCTTTTTTTTTAAAGGCAATATATTGGTGATAAAGCTAACCATAAATCATTTCATTTTTTGGATTTAACTGTGAACGGTTATGTTAAAGTATAATTGTTCATGTTGAATTAAGAAGTTTTAACTTTGTAGTTTGGCAATCAAAAGAACAGTTTTAATACGAAGTAGGAAACTCAGTATATGCACGCAGTACTTTTTTCATGTGCTTGACTGGGTAAACTTGACAGGATATATTTCATAGATGGTGGTTTTCTTTTCTACATCGGCTTAGTATTAAGGAATAAATTTAGTGGATCACCAAATACAATTAAATGTTTCCCGCCAAGCAGTACATCATAGTTTGTACTCTAAATCAGCTCCATTATTAACTGAATGAAAGTAAGCACTAGATTCAACACCATGCCCACTTCATCAATATTAAGAAGCTTCAGTTTTTCAGCTTGCCAACTCATGACAAGTGTCATCAGATAATTTCTGGTATTTTAGTTTGTTCCATATGTAGCATTAATAGTCAATGAAGAGTAGTTCCTTTAATGTTATGTGCTGGTAATTCTGTTGGTGCGGTAACTACACATGCCAAATTTGAATATGTAGTCTTCTTTAGATAACCGGTGAGTACTTTAATTAGGAAGCTGTTTTCAGTGCAGGCTCAACACCTTATTATTAGTAGAACTGGTTTGAATGAAGAACACTCACAGTGTTTCTTCTCAAGTGGCAATCCATCCCTATTGTATCTGTAACTTCCTTAAAAATGTATTTCTGTTCATTATTCATCTGTTGTACTACTGTTCAAAATCTACAGTTTTTTCTCTTGCGTTCTGCTTTGCATTCTCCACCTTATTCAATGCTATTGCTGCTTCATTTTGACTAATGGTGCAGAAATGTGGTTGCTTTTAGAACTTTCCCTGAATATCTTACCAAAGATGATTTCTTACTGATCAATCTTATCTTTCAACATTTGCAGGTAGGTTGGAAAGACTGAAAACAGAATACTGTCTTTCACAGCATTGATTGAGTCTCCATAATAGTCAAAGTGTCCAAGCAAATCTGATTCAGCACCCCATACCTTGAACAACTACAAAAGTACCAAGTAGAAAAATTCTCTACTCTTTGGTGTTTGGCAACTAAGCTTTCAATGGCTAATTAGATTGTGTTTGTTATGGCTGACCAAACACCCATCACATCCAATTACTGCATATCTTTCTTCTTCTATGTTTTCACTTACATTATTTCTATATGTATAATTCTGAAGTACTTGTTTTAGACACATTTTGAAGATGGAGACTCCTTCTTGGGTAGTATGTATCCAGCATGTTAGTTTTCAGAATGTCTTTACTCTCAGGATGAAATTCAGCAAGGTACTATTTTTCTGAGAAAGACTGTAATACTCTATTATGACTATTTACAAGGCTTACCAACACAATTCCTCTTGACTTGGAAAACAAACGAGCTGAGCTCAATCTGTCATAGGAATCTATTTCTCTGTGGGAAAGCACTTTCCAACTAAAACTTTACAATTTCTTCATAAGACTAATTTCTTCAGCAATCTCCTACCACATCTCTTTCATCTCTCTCTTCTCTGACTTTGTAATATTCAAAGTCACATAGCGAGCAACAGATATGGAGTTATCTGCAACAAATTATAGATCCATATTTGCATTCCACATTGTCAGAATGACATGGTTATAGTCATGTATATACTTTGAAGCCTGTGTTCTGGGGTTGTATGTATTTTTGGTGATTTCTTTGTAAGTGTATGTCTTGCTGGAGACAAAGTGTTTGAATCTTCCTTCTGAGATGACATGTTGTGGGAATCCAAAACAACACCTTGTATAAAATATTCCTTTGCATCTCTATTTTCAATGACAATATTTCCCACATCTATGTGTTTGGTGGTCTCAAAGCCTTGTCAGAAGTCTCTTTTGGGTTTGCGCACATGACATAGTGTTTTATGAAGGACAAAGCAGACTCATCACTGTATGTTCTAAACTTGGGGGCATCTTTTACCAGTAGCAGCATGTGAATATGTGGAGCACCTCTTGATTGGTACTCTTTGCACCAAAAGAAATCAGTCACTTCAAGTGGAGGATTCTTTTTGTTCAAGATGTAAGCCATCATGGGTCAAAATCTGTGGTTAAAATATCTGCAATCATTTGCAGGGTCCAACGAGCAGAGTCCTCCTGTTGTCTTTATATTGATGTCATTTATGTTTGAGTTTGCTTCTCATAAGAATTAAGGCTGGCCATCCAATGCATAATCAGCATAATCAGCACAACTAAGTGTTTGAAACCAAGTAGGTGCTACTAGGTTTGTTAATATGCAGTTGAGCTCACCATGAACATAATACTAATATTCATTAGTGCCTTGTTGGCATGTCATTAAATTAATCAAGTTGTACTCTGGTTTTTATCTTTTCCTTGAACTTTATGAATTCCCTTGCTGTGAGATTTTGCAGAAGAACTCCTGTTTTAAAAATATGGTTTACTGCATAAGATAGCCCTGACAAGTTGCTCTAAAAAAAAATGAAATATATATTAAATACAGTGGTGAAATCTAGGGTCCTCTGAGTATAGTCTGCTTGGTCAGTACCTAGATGCCGTTAGATGTACGGGCTGGTCATCATACTTACCACTCCTATGGGAAAGAGATGCAGAAAACACAGAACCTCTAAACATTTCTCCCACACACTCAAATGAGATCTCTTGCTTCTTTGAAAGAATTCAATAGAATCACCTATAATCTCTTCAGAATGCAGAGGATGAATACTGTAGTGTTCATAAATTTATTCTGATTGGGGTTGATTCACCTTTTGAATATGACCTCTTAATGTTGATCTCCCATACTCCATATGCTACATTTTGAAGAACATCTATAGCTTTATAATAAATATTATTTTGTACCAGATATAATGTTTTTTTTTCTTTAATAACATCCAATAAATCTTGCCACAAATCTTTTTGCTCTTGGAAGGGACACTATTCACTAGAATTACATGTGCTTCTTCCAAATCTCGCCGCAACCCTACAGTTTCAATATTTGATTGAAATCTAATGGCAATTACAGAACTATACCTTTAAGAGATTTCTGGAGCTCAGTTGGAGGTAACTTGCCTGTCTTTGGCTCCATGCACACTAAAGCTTGGAATGGAGGAATACCTTGGATAAGAATTTATTCATATACATTTAAATCTTGAACTTGTTATGCACTGGCATTTTATTATCCTCTAACTTAGTATAACAGTACTAACATATAGTTTCTCTTATGGAACAGTCAAAGCATTCCTCTATAAATAAGTACGTTGCAAAATGTTGCCACTTATCATTGTTTTCTTTTTCACATTTTCAATGCAAATCAGCATTTCAAGTTTGACTTTTTTAGTGAGTGCATCAACAACAAATGCAAACATAGTTTGGTTTGTCTGCAGAAACAATGTTAAATGTTATAATTATTTTTTTAAAGTTATCAACAGTAATACATGTGTCCTGGTCCACAACACCTACAGATACCATGTTCTTTTATCCCTTACACTCCTCTTAAGGACCAAAGAAACAAAACTGGACATCATCACAAACTTTTTATAACTCTTGTGAATATACAAACAAAAGAGCTGTATACATTTCTCCTAAACATAGGCCAAGAATTTTGACATGGTAAAGCCTCCTAACTAATGTTTGTATTTTCGAGTGGTGTATAGCTAGCATTCTAAAATGATGAAAGGTGCTTTGGCACACTTTCATAGATAGACATGCAGATGAATGTACTTGTAAATCGGCATACTTCTTCACTTTTCATGGATCTAATCCTTGCATCATAACTATTCTCTGCTTTAAACTTCAGCTGGGAAGCATACATAAGTAATTTCTCAACAAATCAATAAAATCCTGCTGAACATTACAAATACTGCTACAGATCCATTTATATACGGCACCTGTCTACGCCTTCCCAGTACATCTTGAGCTATCACTTGCTCTATATTGGTATCTAACTTGACCTGTTTGGGAATAGGGTATCAATTATTTGCCTCATAACATTGTCCTGCTTCCTCAACTGCATATACGAATGTGTTCTGTTGGAAGCAGCTTTCTTCATTAAAGAAAGGCTCAGTACTAGAAGTATGTCTCCATTCAGCATTGAAAACTTTACAAAAGTTAGTTCTATTGCCAAGTCTTTTCTTTTGGCTTCTTCCCCTCCTACTCAGCACTATTTATTCAGTGTTTTCAATCTGTTTAGAATCAAAATAAATAGCCTCTTCTTTAGTGCAAATATGTTATCAACTATACCCTCAGCACTTTACTTTTGTCTTACAGCTTCTCTTTCTCTTTTACATTTCTTCATAGTAGTCACTAGATTGTGAATTATTCTACCTTAGCCCATTCTTTCTTTGGTCTAGTTAAAACTGTCTCTGTCTCCTGGTTCAATTGTCTCCTTTATGTTAAGGTTTTTACTCTTCATTTCATACATGTTTTCTCCTTTCCTAGTTGACTTGTTTTTTTAGTGAATTTCAACTTTTTTTTAAAATTCTATTTCCTAACTATAACATCTCTGTAACCTTCCAGCATGTGTATATATAGCATGCAGTGGGGAGCAGGCACAGCACAAGGAGCTTCGCACCTGTGAGGCAGAGGAGGGGCGTGATCACGTGACTGGGAGTGGTCACAGCTGATAAAACACCACAGTAATGGACCCCTGACAAGGATACAACTGAAACAGGCACTGAGGAATCCATTTGAAGGGAGAAACGCGTCTGGCAAGTGTTTCAGGGACCCTTTTTATGCTTGTGCATTGACAACAAATAAAGCCGCTTTTAAGTCCCCCGGAGCATGGTCACACTTTTTTCCTGTTGGAGGGAGAAAGACTGGTAACTATATATATTCAGTGAAAAAACCATAGGTTTCACACACGTTATAGTTAGGAATTAGGATTTAAAAAACCTTAGAAATTCAGTGAAAAAAACCATAGGTTTCACACATGTTATAGTTAGCTGGACATTTTACTCGTAAAAAACCATTGAAATTGCCACGTTATAGTTAGTTCAGCTAACTATAACTCGCGCGCCCGCAATGCACTGCTGATGACGTCACATATTACATCACTCATGACATGGTCAGTGACATCACTCATGACATCACTGATGACATCTCAAATGACATCACTGATGACATCATCCAGTGAATGTGTGTTTTTCTGAAAATTAAATATGTTTTATTTATGTATATGTCAAGGTCGATGGAAGAATAAATGGGTATATAAGTGTCTAAATGGATGATTTGTTTTTGAAAAATTGATTGTGTAGCTGACTGATTAAGTGTATCATAGTGAATACATGGCTTAGTGAGTAATGTTTAAATATGGAAATATCTGTATCAGTCTCTCACTTTGTGTATATGTGGCTGCATGGGTTGGTGAGTAGCTACATGGGTGTCTATATGGGTTATTAGTTGGTTTTTTGAGTATCAGTCTGAGTGTCTTCATGGTTCGGTGGCGGGTATTACGTAGTGCATAGGTGCATGAATGAGTGGCTCACTCTTTGTATATGTTGAAGACAGCATGTGTGCAGGACTGTATGGGTGGATGAGTGTGTGTATGGGTGTGTTAGTGAGTGAATGACTGTCTCAATAGTGTCTTTATGAGTAACTACATATGTTTTAAACTAGTATATGTGACTATTGGTGTAAATAAGTGAGTATATGTGAGAGTGAGACATTGGAAGAGTTCCTGTATGAATAAGTATGTGTTTCTATAAGTGATTGTTTAAAAGACTAAGTATGTGTAAGTTTCCGTAGAAGTAAGTGTGGTGGTGTGTGAATAACTGTATATGCAAGTAAATGTATGTTTTATTCTTTATTAGCATGGGTGACTATGTGTGTGAGTAGCTCTATGGATAAGTGGCATTGTGTAACAGGATGTATAGGTGTATGAGTACATATGATAAGTGAGTACATGTATGAGTGACTGTATTGAACTGTTGGTGAATGAATGGATGTGTATGTGGATCTTAGAATTACTGAAGAGGTTGTGTAACTGTTATTGGTATGTCCATTCTTTTGTAAATTTTAGTCTCTATTTTTGTATGTGTGTATCAAAGGTTATATTAGGGTGAGAGGAGGTCTACCACTCTATCACAAGGATGATGTCATCAGTGATGTCATTTGAGATGTCATCAGTGATGTCATGAGTGATGTCACTGACCATGTCATGAGTGATGTAATATGTGACGTCATCAGCAGTGCATTGCGGGCGCGCGAGTTATAGTTAGCTGAACTAACTATAACGTGGCAATTTCAATGGTTTTTTACGAGTAAAATGTCCAGCTAACTATAACATGTGTGAAACCTATGGTTTTTTTCACTGAATTTCTAAGGTTTTTTAAATCCTAATTCCTAACTATAACGTGTGTGAAACCTATGGTTTTTTCACTGAATTTCTAAGGTTTTTTAAATGCTAAGTCCTAACTATAACGTGTGTGAAACCCATGGTTTTTTCAGTGAATTTGCAAGGTTTTTTAAATGCTAATTTTTTTTTTTTCTTCTATTTTTTCTAACATATTTTTATTTTAATTTTCTTACCTTTTATAAAGACTATGATTAAATTTTTAAAATTCTTTAATATGTTTTTTTAATATATTTTTTAAAATAAACATGTAAAATTTATTTGCAGTACTTTTTTTCTATTTTTTTTATTATTTTTTTAGTACGCGTACCGTAAGCTCACGGTAAGCGTACGGTTTACGCTACGTCCGTAATTTATCCACACTGCTTGCGTATAGTTACGCAATTTGCGTAGCCGCGCGTACTCCGCGTGGGACGCGTACGCGTGTGCGCTACACGCGCACGTTACGCGGAAGTGTCGGGTAGTGTCTGTTATGCGCATGCGCGCAAGCGCGTGTCTTTTTTACGCGCATGCGCACTTTTGCCGTAAGCGTACCGTAAGCGTACCGTAAGCGTACGGTAGGTCATGTGATCATGAAACACAACTTTTGATTGGTTGAAACTACTTTCAGTTCTAGAACTCTCCTACACCACACCCATTCCCCTCATTTCTGCTTGTGATCCCTTAGGAGAAGGAGCTGGTTTGTCTTTGGGATACGATGGCAGAACAGCAGAGCTCTTCTGAGAGTGAGGCTAGCACTAGCAGCACTGTCTTGAGGCAGAGATCGAGGAAACAAAAGCCCTCTTATGTATGGGACTATTTTACTTTTCCTGAAGGCCAGCAAAAGGTGAATGCACCCTTAGTAACTTGCAGGCTGTGTCAGCGTGTACTTTCTAGAGGTAATCCTGACAGGAAGTATTCCTTTGGGAATCACACCATGAAGAGACACCTCAAGGATGTACACAAAAGGACACATGGTCATCTTTTTGGAGGTAACTCTTCAGAAAGACAAGCAAGTACATCCACAGCAGCTCAGCCTGGACCATCATCTGCAGAGCTGACTCCTTCTTCTGCAGGTCAGGTGAGCCCTTCATCTGTGGGGGGAGAATCTCCTTTTGCTGGCCCTCTGGAAATGAACCCTCGATTTCGAAGGGTTGATATTCGATGCGCCTTTTGTCAAGATCTAATTTGCCATAGGGAGACCAGTGTTTCCCTAGTGAACAACAAAATAGATCAGCACATTTGTCGCTTTGAATAATTTTCCCATGCTTTCTTTCCTCTGTCCCTGCATGAACACAACGGTTCTTTTAAGAGCCAACCTTATCTTTCATCTTTTTTTTACATATGTTTTTAAAAACTTTTTTTTTTTTTTTTTACCGTACGCGTACGGTGCGCGTACTTTTTTTTTATTTTTAAAAAAAAACACTAAAAATCAATTATCACATTACAAGGTCCTTGAGAGACTACAATTATTATTATTGACTTACCATACTCACTCAAAAAAATATTTATTCATTTGTTTTTTTTAAAAATAGCTTTAAAAATGGTTCTAGTTTTCGAAAATTTTCTATATGAATCTGAAAAAAAAGAAAAAAGTATTAATATTTGTAAAACATTTTATAATACAGTACACATATTTACATTTTTTTCCCAAAAATATTTTTGCCTTATTTTTGCTGTTTTCAGAATATATTGCATTTCACTATAAATTGTGAAAGCAATTGCATTCATCATTTTACAGCGGGCAAAAAAAAATAACAATCACAAAGATTGTAATAAAAAAGCCCAGAATCTCTTTTTACTTAAACTTAACATTATAGAAATGCATAATATTCTAAAAAAATATCATCTAATACCAATAGTTATTTCTTTAAAATACCGTCTGATATGTTTGTTTCAGAAGTATAATCACAATATTATATCTCAAATAACTCAACAATACATCTGATTCCATTTCCTTTAGGCCAAATAGTAATTTAAAATTTTTTTGGGGAATAAATTTCCAACAGTAATCAAATAAAATTCTAAAGTTTAATTTGTCCAGATCTCACCGATTCTCTGTTACATTTTGGTTCACGAAAATTTTTGGAATAATTTATTAAGTCCACAATAGAATTGGTTACTTTTCCGCATGGCCAAAGAGTAATTTTTTAAATCATTTTTGAAAAAAATTCCAATGGCAGTCCAATAACATTCCAAAATTTAAATTGTGCAGATGTTACCGATTATCTCTAAATTATTGGTTTTTCAAAGTTTCATTAAAAATTAAAAAAGTCCACATTACAATTGGTTATCTTTCCATTAGGCCAAATGATAATTTAAAAAATCTTTTTTCTACAAAATTGCAATGGTAATCCAGTAAAATGGTAAAATTATTTTGTCCAGATCTTGCCAAATCTGTCTAAAATTTAGGTTTCAGGAAGATTAGATAGGAATTTGCTAAATCAAAAGGCAAACGTTGTTTGAAAATCAATTGGGAATCATTACACAGTGTCCAACCTTTTTCACATTTAAGATAAACTGTGTAATGTCCAGAAGTAACAGTAGGTCCATCATGGAAAATTATTGCAACAGTTACAAAAGTTTTTCCTGAAATTGATAATTGCTGTCCTGTAAACTTCTTTATTAAAGTATCCAATTTTGAACCATCAGCTCTACATAGTTGCATCATTAAAATTACATACTGTCCGTATTCCTTTAAAATTAATGTTGAAAACATGTCAGATTTACACTCACCACATTTCATGCTATGATTAGCATCTTTAACTAATTTTGCAAAAGTAACTGTTTTACTTTCTGGCAATGTCAAATAAATAAACCTTTCATTATCAACATTAGAACCACATATATTATAACAATTATCACAACTATGTTCCCATTTATAAGAGAGACCAAAAAAAATGTCAATGGGAACTCCTTCTTCTTCCACTACCTGAAGAAAATACATCAAAAATTCCTGTACGTCTTGCTGTACATTTTGAGAAAACTGTGTTCGTCCTGAACATACATCTAAAAGTTTTCTAATTTCAGTAGCACTTTCTATTTGAGTTTTATCTTTACTCAGCTTTTGAAAAAGGAGACTCAGCTCTGAACAGAATCTTTTTCCCTGATTTACTATTATCTGCTCTTGCAAACTTTCCAGATAAAATGCAACATTCAGCACTACATTTGCGTAGCAGTTGACACCAGAGCTATTTTCAAAATGACATCCTACAACCTGTTCTTCATTTTCCTTTTTCTTTTTGCTTGCAATTACATCACTCCTCTTTTTTTTCCTCTTCTCTACATCTTCATTACAGATATTGTCATTTTTTCTTTTACGAGAAACTACACGTTTCTCTAACACAGGATACTGACCTAAATGAGGAGCATAGCTTCTTCTTAATCTATTATACTCCTTTACACAGTTTGTATCAGCACTAACTTTTGAGTCATCAAACTCTATCATGAATAAACCTGATAATGTTTTCACTCGTGACAAAGCAACATATGCCATACCTTCTTTGAACACAGTTGAACCAATGTTCACAAATGCACAAGCTACAGTCAATCCTTGAGACTTGTGAATAGTTACAGCATATGCTAGAGAAAACGGAAACTGCTTCCTACGTACATATAAGTCTTTCACAAGCATGAAACGAACTGTACAACGACAAATATCTTTAACTTCTTCTATCTGATCAAATTTTATTTTTAAACATTCAATTCCTTCTTTTTTCTGATAATTAATAAAACCCACAACTCTTCCCATAGCTCCATTAACTAAACCTTTTTCAACATCCAAATTTCTTCTTAAAAATACTCTACAGTTCATGCAAACATATAGATTTTTTTCTAATCCAGCTGTTTTGGAGATGTTCTTCTCTAGTGAGTCCAATTTATTTTTCATTTTGCCTGTTACTGTGACAGTAATTCTTCCATCCTCAATTTTGTCCACTGCTTCCAATTTCCTGATCTCTTCCTTTTCCAATTTCAAAAGCTCCTCATTGAATATTGAGCATTCACGTAGAGTTGGCATTAAGCAGATGACACTTTTGTTTTCTGCAATGTTCTTGTATATCTTCTCTGCAACTATTTCTTCCTTTGGAAATAAATTATGTAGCAGCCGACTCTGTAATGCTTTTTTGCCAACTTCTGTGAGTAGTCCAATTCTGATATCCTTCAGAATACTTCCATACTCTTCATCGCTTGCTTGCCTCATATTAGTAGTAAGTTCCTTGTACTCAAAGAAGGACCAAATATTTGTATTTCCGATGCTTCCCAATGACTTCTTTGTGTCTTCATGTGTGACAGTATTAAATACTGGTTGTCCTTTAACTGGAGTAAGTTGCAAAAGATCTCCAAAAACTATGACATGTTTTCCACCAAATAACATGTCATAGTCTGTCTTCAAAATTTGCTGCATTCTTAAATGCACAAAGGCAAGCATTAAGTTTGATACCATGCTCACCTCATCAATAATGAGAACTTGCATCTTCTTCAATACTCTTGAAACTTCCAAGGATGCTTCTCCAGTTAGCTTGTTGAATTGTATTTTGTTCTCATGCTCCACTGGTAACATTAGCAAACGATGTAAAGTGATTCCTTTTATGTTATATGCTGCTAACCCAGTTGGAGCAGTAACCACACAAGACAAAGTAGAATCCGTTTTTTGCTTTAGGTAGCTTCTGATGACTTTTATTAGGAAACTTTTTCCAGTTCCAGCTTGTCCGCTTACATACATCCTGATTGGATGAAATGATGTGCATGAGCACTCTTTTTTTTCATGTAGAAATCCGTGATCAATTTTGTTTTTGATCTCTTCATAAATTTGTTGCTGCTCTTGATTCAGTTGTCTTTCCAAATTTTCTAAGTCTATAAATTCTTCTTGACCTTGATTCATAGCCGTTTCCACTTCATTCATGGCTATTGATGCTTCATTTTCAACGATTGGTTGTCCTAGGGGATCTTGACTGAGTGTTCCTGAACTTTGGCTGTCCTGAGAACTGTCTCTAGCTATTTCTGCTGCAATTGTAGTTTCCTGTTCAATTTCTTCATTTAACATTTGCAGATAAGTTGAGAATGTACTGCATTGTATGCTGTCTTTGCAAGCATTAAAAGAATCTTCATAGCTTTGAAATTCTCCCAGTAGTTCATCCTCTGTACGCCATGGTTTAAACAACTGTAAAAGAGCCAAGTAGTAAAATTCCTTCTTATCAGTAGTGTCACAACTCAGCTTCCGGTGATTTATCAAACTTCCTTTTGTTTGCTTCACCAAACATCCTTCTTCACCAACGACTTTATATTTTCCATTGTTGATGTCTTCTGCAGCTTTCCGTGAATAAATGTAGTTCTGCAACACTTCATAGAGACACATGTTCTCCAGATGATGACTTCTCTTGGGATAATAAGTGTCCAACATGTTTGATTTCAAAATATCTGTACTTTCTGGGTCATTCTCGGCCAAATATTCAATTTCTCCTACAGATTTCAGTACCCGATTTCTCATTGCTGCAAGGCCTAAACTTGCCCAAATTATTCTTCTTGACTTCGAGTAGAGACTTGCAGAAGATAACCTATCTGAACATTCGTAGGATCCAATTTCTCGATGCGATAACATCTTCAAACTGAAACTGTACAGCTTCTTACTGACAGTCTTCTCGTGAGAAATCTCTTCCCACATTTCCTTCAATTCTGTTTTTTCTGATTTCGTAATGTAAGACGTTACATATCGAGCAACAGCAATGGAATTGTCAGCAACATACTGTATATCCATGTTAGCGTTCCACATGGATAAAATGACTGGGTTGTAGTCATTTATATTTTTTGATTCTTCTTTTCTTTTAAGGTTGTAGGTATTCTTAGGTGATTTTCTTGTGATAGTATGTCTCACAGCTGACATAAAACTGTTTACTCTTCCATTTGAAAGAACAGGTCTAGGAAATCCAAATCGACATTTAGTGTAGTATTTTTCTTTGCTCTTGTATTTCCGTCGACAGTATTTTCCACACCGATGACTTTGGAAACGTAAAACTTGCTCCTTTAACTTGTTCTCTTCTGTGCTTTTTGGTATAGCACATGTTGCATATTCTTCAATGTAAGATAAAACTGCTTCATCAGTATCTGTTCCAAACTTTGGGGCATCCTTGATCCACAACAGCATATGAATATGAGGAGCACCTCTTGCCTGGTACTCTTTTCTCCAAAAGAAATCCACTACTTCTCCAAGAGGTGGATTTTTTTTATTGCAGATGAAGGACATCATAGCCTCAAATCTATGATTGAAATATCTGCAAACATTAACCGGATCCAATGAGCACAGTTCTCCTGCTGTCTTGTATTAGATGTTTTTAATGTTTGAATTGGCCTCTCGTAGAAAATCCAGTAAATCATCCCAAGCGTACTCGGCACAGCTTAGGGTAAGGAACCATGTTGGTGTTCCTAAATTCCGTAACATGCATTTTAGTTCACCATGGCGTCGGTACCAATATTCATTTGTCCCACGCTGACAAGCCATCAGACTGATCAGTTGTGTTTCCAAATGATCATCTCGGTGCTGCACTTTCTCCATAAAATCCTTAGCAGACACATTTTGTAAATGTACTCCACTTTTTAAAATGTGATTTACTGCATAAGACAGTGCAGACAAGTCGCTTTCAAATAAAAGATGGAACAAATAAGGAATACTTTGTCGAAATCTGGGATCTTCAGCATATAGTCTTGTAGTCCGATACTCAGAAGCTGGAATCTGTTCTGGACGTTCATCGTATCGTCCTCCTTTTCCTTTAGGAAACAGCTAGGGAAAACATCGAGCTTCCAAGCTCTCCTCCCATACACTCACGGGAGTTCCTTTTGCTTTCTTCATCTGAAAGAGATCAATATTGTCTCCCATAACTTCTTTTGAATGAAGAGGATGTATGCTAAAATGTTCATAAATTTCTTCTTCCTTTGACTTGTCCACTTTTTCAATTTGTCCAGTTGGTGTTTCTGTGTCTTCTTGTAAATCTTCTTCTTCTTCTTCTTCTTCTTCTATATAAATTGATTCATACCATTTGTTATTCCTTTTCAAATACAAATTTGCTTTTTGTACTTTCCGTACATCTACCAGCTCCTGCCAAATCTTCTTATTCTTTGTAGGTACACCATTAACCAGAATAATTAATGGTTCAGTTTCCAAAGTATCCGCATCAATAGTTTCCATATTTTTTTTCAAATCCAAGGGCAAATACACCACTCTACCTTTTAAACCTCTCAGTAAATCTGAAGGAGGTAATTTACCAGTTTTGGGCTCCATACGTACTATGGTCTGGAACGGATGAACACATTGAATGAGTATAGACTCATATGTATTTAATTCAGAAAGTTCAGCAGGAATAGCATCCAATTCTAAATTATTATGTACAGCTCTGGTCGGCATTCTATTTTCCTCTAACTTGTTGTAACAGTATTTACAAATACGCTGATCTTCACCCAATTCAAAACAATTTTCTAGAAATATATATGTGGCAAAATCCTTCCACTTATAATTATCTTCATTTTCACTCTTTCTGTAGAGATCAACATTCCTAGTTTGTTTTCTATAATGAGTTCTGCGGCAACAAATACAAGTAAAATTTGGTCTTTCATTAGAGACTATTGCAAATTTTGTTATGTGATCATTAAATGTGTTACTTACAGAGGGTTCTACATTCTCTTCCACTTCTTCCTCATTTACTGTGTCCTTCTCTGCACTGTTTTGTTCAGGACCAAAGTAACAAAACTGAATTTCATCAACAACCTTCTCTACATCTGATACCGTTCCTCGGAACAGAGCCCTATTCAATTCATTTAACTTTATTGCTGGACTTTTGGCAAAATACAACCGTCTCACAAACTTTCTCATTTCAGTATGATGAACAGCCAGCATCCTAAAATGATGGAAAACACTATTGCACACTTTTCTAGATAGACAAGCCAGAGAATGACCCTGCAAACCAGTATTCTCTCTCACTCTGCATGGATCCAGACTTTGAAGCACCTTAATCTTCTGTTTTATACTTTTTTTACTATATTCTCTTAGAAACTCTCGAAATTTGTCAATAGATTCCTGACGCACAGTGCAAATACTACTACAATTCCAAGTGTACACTGGGGCTTTAGGACGTCTCCCCATTGCCTCATCTTCCATCACTTGTACCTCATCTCTTGGAACCATTATCTCCTTCTCCATTATGCAACCATTTTTTACTTCGTATGAACGACCTCTGGTGTCAACTGCATGCAGCAAACTATTACTTTGAAAATAGCTCTCTTCATTAAAAAAAGGTTCACTACTTGAACTATGCATCCACTTTCCTAAAAACACTTTACAAAAGTTTGTTCTGTTCACTACTCTTTTCCTTTTGCTATGTGATTTCAGTACATTAACCATTTTGTCTAATGTACGCATCCTATTCAAAATTAATATGAATAGTTTCCTTTTTAATTCTAATGCCTTTGCTGCAATGGCTTCAATTTCTTTTTTTCTCTTATAAAACTTTGCCTTTTGCTTATATTTCTTCACATCCTTTATCAAATTGGACATAACTCTTCTCTGAAACATTTTTCTACGTATCTCTTTAAACGCTGTTTTTCTGTTTAAGTTTAACTTTTTAGTTGCAGAAGGTATATTTGCATTAACTAAATTCTCAATTTTTTCTTGTCCTTTTTGTTTGAAATCATTCTTTCCTGTACAGACATTTTGTACATTTTTCCTTTTTTTGAATATATTCCTTAGAAAATCTTTTTTTTGCTTACCAGAAGATTTTTTCTTCCTCCCAACATCAGCATCTTCTACTAACTTTGATCCTCTAGTTGTCTTCAAATATAGTTTTTTTTTTTGCGTTTTTTGAACTCTGGATTTTGTAGGCATCTTAAATTTTGTTCACTGCTCTTCAGCAATACCTGAAAAAAACTAAAAAAAAAATTCCTTTATTTTATTTAAATATATTACTACATTTCTTTTCACAATACTCACAAAACGAAATTTCTTTGCCAATTTGAATGCACACTTACTGCTCTTTTTTTTGGGCAAGTGAAAATCACTTTTACAAACTGACACATTATGAAACCACTTTTCAGATTTTTTAAAAAGCCCATGTCCAGACTGCTACACTCCAGCAAGGGCAACCAGCCTTAGTGATGCTGAATGTTTTTGCATTACAGACTGAAACCTGAAAACCCCACTCGCTTGTAAATACTGTGCATGATTATACATGGCAAGCAGATGGGTGTGTGCTAAGAGTCTGCTTCTTCCCCCAAAAAATCGCTCCCCCTTTCCATCTAATGCAACTGTGAAATCACCAGAAAAAAACGCAATAAATCTCTGCCTATAATTCCTCTTTGCACACAGAGTCATGTTTTCACATTAGTCCCAAAACGAAATTTCTTTGCCAATTTGAATGCACACTTACTGCTCTTTTTTTTGGCAAGTTAAAATCACTTTTACAGACTGACACATTATGAATCCACTTTTTTGATGTTCTTAAATGCACATGTCCAAACTTCTTTTTCAGACCACCACCATGTGTAACCTGGGTGGCTGCCTACACTCCAGCAAGGGCAACCAGCCTTAGTGATGCTGAATGTATTTGCATTACAGACTGAAACCTGAAAACCCCACTCGCTTGTAAATACTGTGCATGATTATACATGGCAAGCACATGGGTGTGTGCTAAGAGTCTGCTTCTTCCCCCAAAAAATCGCTCCCCCTTTTTCCTACTAATGCAACTGTGAAATCACCAGAAAAAAACGCAATAAATCTCTGCCTATAATTCCTCTTTGCACACAGAGTCATGTTTTCACATTAGTCCCAAAACGAAATTTCTTTGCCAATTTGAAAGCACACTTACTGCTCTTTTTTTTGGGCAAGTGAAAATCACTTTTACAGACTGACACATTATGAAACCACTTTTTTGATTTTCTTAAATGCACATGTCCAAACTTCTTTTTCAGACCACCACCATGTGTAACCTGGGTGGCTGCCTACACTCCAGCAAGGGCAACCAGCCTTAGTGATGCTGAATGTATTTGCATTACAGACTGAAACCTGAAAACCCCACTCGCTTGTAAATACTGTGCATGATTATACATGGCAAGCACATGGGTGTGTGCTAAGAGTCTGCTTCTTCCCCCAAAAAATCGCTCCCCCTTTCCATCTAATGCAACTGTGAAATCACCAGAGCAAAACGCAATAAATCTCTGCCTATAATTCCTCTTTGCACACAGAGTCATGTTTTCACATTAGTCCCAAAACGAAATTTCTTTGCCAATTTGAAACCACACTTACTGCTCTTTTTTTTGGCAAGTGAAAATCACTTTTACAGACTGACACATTATGAAACCACTTTTTGGATTTTCTTAAATGCACATGTCCAAACTGCTTTTTCAGACCACCACCATGTGTAACCTGGGTGGCTGCCTACACTCCAGCAAGGGCAACCAGCCTTAGTGATGCTGAATGTATTTGCATTACAGACTGAAACCTGAAAACCCCACTCGCTTGTAAATACTGTGCATGAATATACATGGCAAGCACATGGGTGTGTGCTAAGAGTCTGCTTCTTCCCCCAAAAAATCGCTCCCCCTTTCCATCTAATGCAACAGTGAAATCACCAGAGCAAAACGCAATAAATCTCTGCCTATAATTCCTCTTTGCACACAGAGTCATGTTTTCACATTAGGCACAAAACGAAATTTCTTTGCCAATTTGATAGCACACTTACTGCTCTTTTTTTTTGGCAAGTGAAAATCACTTTTACAGACTGACACATTATGAAACCACTTTTTTGATTTTCTTAAATGCACATGTCCAAACTTCTTTTTCAGACTACCACCATGTGTAACCTGGGTGGCTGCCTACACTCCAGCAAGGGCAACCAGCCTTAGTGATGCTGAATGTATTTGCATTACAGACTGAAACCTGAAAACCCCACTCGCTTGTAAATACTGTGCATGATTATACATGGCAAGCACATGGGTGTGTGCTAAGAGTCTGCTTCTTCCCCCAAAAAATCGCTCCCCCTTTCCATCTAATGCAACTGTGAAATCACCAGAGCAAAACGCAATAAATCTCTGCCTATAATTCCTCTTTGCACAGAGTCATGTTTTCACATTAGTCCCAAAACGAAATTTCTTTGCCAATTTGATAGCACACTTACTGCTCTTTTTTTTTGGCAAGTGAAAATCACTTTTACAGACTGACACATTATGAAACCACTTTTTTGATTTTCTTAAATGCACATGTCCAAACTTCTTTTTCAGACTACCACCATGTGTAACCTGGGTGGCTGCCTACACTCCAGCAAGGGCAACCAGCCTTAGTGATGCTGAATGTATTTGCATTACAGACTGAAACCTGAAAACCCCACTCGCTTGTAAATACTGTGCATGATTATACATGGCAAGCACATGGGTGTGTGCTAAGAGTCTGCTTCTTCCCCCAAAAAATCGCTCCCCCTTTTTCCTACTAATGCAACTGTGAAATCACCAGAAAAAAACGCAATAAATCTCTGCCTATAATTCCTCTTTGCACACAGAGTCATGTTTTCACATTAGTCCCAAAACGAAATTTCTTTGCCAATTTGAAAGCACACTTACTGCTCTTTTTTTTTGGGCAAGTGAAAATCACTTTTACAGACTGACACATTATGAAACCACTTTTTTGATTTTCTTAAATGCACATGTCCAAACTTCTTTTTCAGACCACCACCATGTGTAACCTGGGTGGCTGCCTACACTCCAGCAAGGGCAACCAGCCTTAGTGATGCTGAATGTATTTGCATTACAGGCTGAAACCTAAAAACCCCACTGGCTTGTAAATACTGTGCATGATTATACATGGCAAGCAGATGGGTGTGTGCTAAGAGTCTGCTTCTTCCCCCAAAAAATCGCTCCCCCTTTTTCCTACTAATGCAACTGTCAAATCACCAGAAAAAAACGCAATAAATCTCTGCCTATAATTGCTCTTTGCACACAGAGTCATGTTTTCACATTAGTCACAAAACGAAATTTCTTTGCCAATTTGAAAGCACACTTACTGCTCTTTTTTTTTTGGCAAGTGAAAATCACTTTTACAGACTGACACATTATGAAACCACTTTTTTGATTTTCTTAAATGCACATGTCCAAACTGCTTTTTCAGACCACCACCATGTGTAACCTGGGTGGCTGCCTACATTCCAGCAAGGGCAACCAGCCTTAGTGATGCTGAATGTATTTGCATTACTGAGTCCAACCTCAAACCCTTAAACTATTCTTTTTTTTTCCAGTACACCTTAATTTATTGTGAAAACATAGTCCATATTATTTTACATGTTCCTCACATTTAAATTTCTCCCAAAACAGAAAATGATAAACGCAACTTCAACAAAAAGAATTTCCATTTCTATTATTCATTTCTTAAGTTACCACATACATCCCCTCTCAAACTCATAACTCACCTTTAAAATTAGTTAGTTGTGAAAGAAATGTGGCACTCAAACAGCAGATTATCAGAGCCAGGATCTCTGTTGTGTTCACCTCTCTCCTCTCAGCAGAACCAGATAATGGCAAACTTTCCCTCTATTTTTCCACACATATACATGTAAGTTTCAAATCTCAGTGCTTCCCCCTTTTTTTCAAATGTAATCACACATTTCTATTGGTTGAAAACCAACCCTTTTCCAAAAGTACCCTGCCCCCAACTTGACTTCTGCCTAGTACCCTTCCCCCAACTTGACTTCTGCCTGCTACCATAGCAACAGCTCATGGAACACTGCTGTGTGGAGTTAGGTCAGAAGTTCGCCACCCAATGTTTCAATTCCACAGAGCAAGAGTGCTTGACTTTTCAAACCTAACAGCAAATCCATAGTACTGTTCTTTGGTAACACATTTTTCTGTACCAATATAAAACATGCTTCTATTAATTTACACATACAGCCTAGTTTTTATTCTAGAATGGTATGAAACAGCCAATCAGTTCTTTTTGTTTTGAAAAAAATATGTATGCCTCCATTTCCAAACTGTCTTTCTTTTCATATTGCCATTCTACTGAAAGACACCTCCTGAGTGCATCCAGTTCTCCTTTGAAGATGTTCACAGTGTGGATTGTAGGGCACAGCTATGTCTTCTGGAGTGAAAAGTTTGCAGAGAAAACAGATATGGTGAGAGACCTTGCTTTGCCAAATGTAGACATTAAATGGATTGGTCAGAGAGGGTTAAAGTGGCACCAGTTGATGCCATTGGTGAAATCCTTCATGCAAATCCAACACCCTGACCTCATAATAGTGCACTGTGGTGGCAATGACCTAGGCACTTTGACTGGGGTAGGTCTGGAAATGCTTATGAAGGACACCTTTGCACAACTGTTTTCACTTTTCCCTAAAACTGCCTTTGTGTTTTCCAACATATGCCAAAGGCAAAAATGGAACTGGTCCAATCATTTCTGTCCGCAGATTGACAAAGCAAGAAAGCACGTCAACAAATCTGTTTCTGCTTTCCTCCGTGACTATGGTATGGGTGCCATTTACCACAACAACTTGCGTTATGACATGCAAGACATTTATAGAGGAGATGGTGTGCACTTCAATGATGAAGGGAACAGAGTCTTCCTTTTGAACCTTAGACTCTGCATCGGTACTTACTTGTAAGTACCACTTAAAAAAATGACTTCATAAACACAACAGCTCTTTTTAGAGCTCCCTAATATCTAAACTCTTAATTCTGCATTTCATTTTTTTTTTTTTTTTTTTTTTTACCGTACGCTTACCGTACGCGTACCCCGTGATTTTTAAAAAAAATCAATAAATGTTTTTTTTGTACTTTTCTGTCCTTCTTTGACCCCCTTACAAATGTTAGGGGGTCTGTAACTCTCCTCATTGCCCCCTTTTCTTGTTTTCACTCTTTTTTTTCAGAGTGAAATACACAAAATGGCGGCCGCCGCTTCCTGGTTTCGGCCGATTCGAATGTTTACTAAGATCTAAGAGCCAATCAGAATCGCGCTCGCGCACGCCACCGTACGCTTACCGTAAGCGTACGGTAAGCGTACCGTAAGCGGGCTCAGATATATATATTGATTTAAAGGCTATTTTCTCAGAATCTACTGAACAGATTTAAACCAAACCTACAAAAGGCACTTCCTTGACCTAGGGACTACCTCTCTGCCAAATTTCGAGTAATTCTGTTCAGCCGTTCGGGCTGTAGCTCATTCTAAAGGTCCTATGGAAAAATGCATGGGGAAAACGCGTTTTGGGACCCCCCTTTTATCTCAGCCCCCGCTTGACGAATCCCCCCGAGACTTTCAGGGTAGGAGCGGAGCGTAGCGCCCCACCTATTTTGAGAAATTCGTGAGGATTCGTCAACCGGCGCCAAAGTTATTCAAAATAGAATGTTGCGGATTTCCTATGGAAAAGGGGTCCTAACTATAACTACCTACTGGCGACCGCCAGTAGGTAATATGTATATATATATATATATATATATAACAAAACTCCGTCTCTTAAGCTGAAGACGTATCCTCAAAAAACGGAAGCAAACCCAGGGTGCGGTGAAGGAATCCAATTATTTATTTCAATATAACAGACACCACCGCCGCCTATATATATATTCCAAACAAAAAGGTTGCCCTTGTGGATCCGCCACCAAAGGAAGGGTTACCGCTCTCGACACCACAGGTAGTCGGCTGTCAGCATGTCGCAGTCCTTTACAACAGCCATACGCGTTTCGAGCAGAAAGCTCTTGTTCACTGGCATAAATGATGAGAAATGAGTCAGTATATTCTGAACAGCTGATTTAATTGATTTACGAGTCCCGCCCATGTGGGCGTAACCATAGGCATGCTGGTAACAGTAGTCCTAATATGCCTGAGGACTCAACAGTTCATTAAGGCAAGTGCGCTGCACATTTCACCATTTTCAATATTAATCCCGTTTGGGCAAAAGGTCCTTGTGGCATGGCGATCAGCTTCCCAATATCGACCTGTGGCTCAGGCCCCCTCCTTTCCTGCGAGTGTTAATAGTCACCAACACCCAAGATCCGCTGGAAGCGGCGGGGCAGCTCCGTGACCGGCAAAGGCCGCTTAAATTCCAAACAAAAAGGTTGCCCTTGTGGATCCGCCACTCAAGGAAGGGCTACCGCTCTCGATACCACAGGTAGTCGGCTGTCAGCATGTCGCAGTCCTTTACAACAGCCATACGTGTTTCGAGCAGAAAGCTCTTGTTCACTGGCATAAATGATGAGAAATGAGTCGGTATATTCTGAACAGCTGATTTAATTGATTCACGAGTCCCGCCCATGTGGGCGTAACCATAGGCATGCTGGTAACAGTAGTCCTAATATGCCTCAGGACTCAACAGTTCATTAAGGCAAGTGCGCTGCACATTTCACCATTTTGAAAATTAATCCCGTTTGGGCAAAAGGTCCTTGTGGCATGGCGATCAGCTTCCCAATATCGACCTGTGGCTCAGGCCCCCTCCTTTCCTGCGAGTGTTAATAGTCACCAACACCCAGGATCCGCTGGAAGCGGCGGGGCAGCTCCGCGACCAGCAAAGGCCACTTAAATTCCAAACAAAAAGGTTGCCCTTGTGGATCCGCCACTCAAGGAAGGGATACTGCTCTCGACACCACAGGTAGTCGGCTGTCAGCATGTCGCTGTCCTTTACAACAGCCGTACGTGTTTCGAGCAGAAAGCTCTTGTTCACTGGCATAAATGATGAGAAATGAGTCGGTATATTCTGAACAGCTGATTTAATTGAAAGTGAGGTGGCAACCAGGCATGTGTGAAGGATGCAGTGGAACCATGATTGGGAAAGCACACAATGACAAGAGTGGCGGAGATGTGCTGGACAGACCGCAGTATGCAGAACACACCCATATCCATGGCAGCACACACCTCCGGGGTATGGAGTCCAGTGGACAGTGGACGCAACCATTTCACCCCTGCCAGTCGGGGACCTTGCGGAACTGTTGCCTGTTACGCCCCCCCAAGCGTGACCAGAGTGGGATGGCCCAGCGTATGCCACACCAGTGTAGGCGTGTGAATAAAAAGCATGTAGCCCTGGGTGTGGTCCTCTTATGGAAAGCACAACGTCTCTGCCAGGGCGGCGCCTCTCACCCTGCCATGAGGCCGAGGTTGACCTCGTTAGTGGAGTTCTCTGCGAAGCAGTGCGCCTGCCGGACCCCGGCACGCAGGACGACGAATCCGTCAGGCCCACCCATGCCACACTGATCACCTGCCGACACTGGCGTGTGTCAAGGAGGTTCAACCACGTGCCGGTGCAAGCTCCAAGCCTGAGGGCCGTGACCTTGGCAGCCTCTACAGTCCATCACGACCTCCACGACACAGGCCCGCTTAACTCCTTTCTTGTTGACGTACTCTACTGCCGCCTTCGGACTACTTTTCAGCCCAGTTGGTTACATGTGCGAAAATGTGTCCCGATTAATGAATGGCAGTGACCCCAATTCCGGGACAGCGGCCACAGCACCAGACCCACCCCGATTAGTGAAGCATAGTTCCATATGGGCTATTTGCGACACGTGGTGCCACTAACCCTGTTTAACGCCAGCCTGCTAAACGTGGTGCCACTAACCCTGTTAGCGTCAGCCTGCTACACGTGGTGCCACTAACCCTGTTCAACGCCTGCCTGTGTCATGTGGTGCCCCTAACCCTGTTCAATGCCAGCCAGCGACTCGTGAATGAGGGACCAGGACTACCCTGTGGACCAGTAGGTCCCACATCCAGCATCTTGGCGGAAATCATGAATGGTAGAGTCCACACCAGTGGTCGCACGGAGAGGAGTAAGAGGAAGATGCGGCTCAGTCCAGATGAAAGCCGGGTCAGAGGCATGGAGGTGAGCGAATACGTGGTGCCACTGAACCTGAATTACGCAGGCCGGTGGGGCCACCAACCTATGCCGGCAACACTCGGTGAATGGCCCATGCTGACCACTGTTTCCGGCCTACACTGCGGTCCAGTAGGTCACAGACTCTTCATTTTGCATTGGCTGAGTTCATATCAGCGTACCGGCATCATCGCAGACTGCATCCCCTCTCAGCCCAGGTGCCACTGAGTCTGTTCCCCAACAATCATGGACACTCTGTGGTCTAACTTTGGTGGCATCTGAGTCTATGGACCAGGGAGCAGTTTTCATCTTCACGTAGCTGATACCGAATTGGTGGTGGCAACGAGGCTGTCACATTCCACTCCTCCATTTGCTGCTCCCGGATAAAATTTAACCTTTCGGCATCATGCCCTGGAGGACACCTTCCACCTTCCCCCGAAACTCTCCACAACATAAACCTCTATCATCGATGGTTACCCGCTCAGGTCGCATGGCCCGTCTGACTGCACCGCAAGTCACCATCCCGTGGCTAGGTGCCTGTGCCCGCCGCTGTGCATCCGGGGCCACTAACTCTGTACTAGTCAGGTCCAGGACTCCTTCTTCTGAGAAATTGGATGGCCCCTGAAGCATTGGCCTTGGGGTCATCAACACCATTTCTCTGTGGCAATGCACTGTTCGCAGCCTCCAGGCCTACGAGCGTCCCAGCAGGGCTCACACACCAAATCGAGTCCTGACCGGTCTGGACGTGGCATCACCGCAGGAGGCACACGCCACCACCTCAAGGACCACCTCCAACAGCCATCTGCCACAGTCGACACGGTGGTCCTGACAGACTTACGGAGTTGCTCAGACCTGTCGTGGATGCCATCATCGGCCTGATACCCTGCTCAGCACTCCAGGTGCCAGTGACTCAGTGCACCGCAAGCCATTGTTTGTTACTGATTGAGTTATGAGCTGTGGAGAGGTTGCGCAGCTATGTCACCCCAAACAGTGTGGGGGCCCTGAGACATTGATGGGTAAGATGATGCAAGTATGACACACCCCACTGCATCTGCATTAGGCGTCTGTCGGAGGGACACGATCCTAGACTTTTTCTTCACATGGGCGCGCTCATCTCTAGTGTCCCATCCCCAGTGCACTTTAACTCATGGACACTTCTGTTTGCATGTTGGCTGTCCTCTGGACTTTCTCCGGGTCCCTACATGTTGCTCAGCAGTTGACTCTTTTATGCATGTGTTTTCTGTTTCCGTTACACTGGTGTCCAATGTTCAAGTGGTTGCCAGCACCAGACATTCCGTGCGTGCTGGCTTACACTCACCACACACACACCCAGCACAGGCGTCACTGCACATGTGGCCCAGCCAATAAAGGGGCCTGGCGCATGTGCCCGTAGCCAGTTCAACATGGTATCTGCTTGTGTCCCTGTGGTCTTGTTGTATGAATGAGGGCCCTGGGCCCTACGCCATTACATTGTGCTGTGTACATCGGATGCAGACGTGTCACTGCAGGCAGCGGGTTGGAGCTTGGACATGTAGCTTTGTTGGCACCCACTCAATTTGTAGGGGGAGTGGCCAGGGCCATTGCACGCAGAGCCAACATGGGTGTGTGACTGGAATTTGAGCGCCCCAGCCCGTTGTTCTGTACTGTGAATGTGCAACTGCATGTGTCTCTATGGCAGTGTGGGTCTCCTTAATGGGGTGTTGGAAGGCCCTGAGGGGTGATGGACACCTACATATGTGTCCTGGTTCGCATTCCATGGGTTCGGCCCCCACCCACACCTGTTGGGCCACCTCCTTTTGGCGTGCAGGAACATGGCATTGGAGATCTTCGAATGCGTGCAGACGGGACAGTCAGCTATTCTGATTTTGCTGGACCTGTCTGCCACTTTCGATACGGTTAACCATGCAGTCCTGCTAACCATGCTGGAAGGAATAGGGGTGGTGGATGTGGCCCTGTGATGGTTTCAATCTTATCTGGCTAACAGATGGCAGGCAGTGGCTCTCCCCCCCCCACCAATCAGATTTTGTTGATATTGAGCATGGTGTACCCCTGGGGTCGGCAATGAGCCCAATATTATTTAATGCTTATATGAGTCCATTGATGGCCATCATTAATTCATATAATGTTAGTTTTGTGCTGATGACACGCAGCTGATCCTGTCACTGGAAGGGGATCACACCACCTCCTTAGGAAATTTTCATGATTGTATGCAAGAAATAGTAAAATGGCTGAGAAACAACTCCTTGCAATTCAATAGTGAAAAAACTGAGATTTTACACTTTGTGGTAGGTAAAGTGACTCCCACACTCCCAATTAACTTCTGGCCTATCCTCACAGATGTACCTTTGGTACCCGTTGAGACGGTACGAAACCTAGGAGTCAGTTTTAATGACAAACTGAATCTAGAGACCCAAGTCAACAAATTTGTGGAGAGTAGTTTTGCACTTATTAGAGTATTTAGGAATATTCTTCCGATGCTACCAATCCACACCAGAGCTTTAGTGGTAAGGAGTACTATCCTGAGCTGTCTGGATTACTGCAATGCTATGCTACTGGAGTCTCCCAGGTATTTAATTGGGAAGCTCCAGAGAATTCAGACGGTGGCGGCAAAGCTTGCCCTCATGAGACCACGACGGTCATCAGCGCCCCAGGTATTGGAGGAGCTGCATTGGCTTCCTGTTTTACAGAGGATACAAGTCAAGTCGCTCTGCATCGTTCATGAGGCGTTGCACGAGCTTGGGCCTAAAACGTTGCAGAGCAAGTTTGGTTGGTATGCTCCTACTCATACTCTTTGCTCCTCTACGGCCAATTTGGTAACAATACTGAGGCTCAAAAGAGTACATTCGGGTGGAAGAGCCTTTAGTATTGCTGCTGCCAGGCTATAGAATAGTCTGCTTTCTGAATTGAGACAGGTGCAGGACCTGCTACTGTTTTGCAAGAAAATAAAAACCTGGCTCTTCCCTAGAGTCTAAGCAGGTTCAACCCTGCATGTTTTCTGCAGCGAGTATGGTGATAGTGTACATGTATCTCAGTGCTAGGATGCCCGTAGGGTTACAGTGCGCTTTACAAATAACAATAACAATGTGTGGGTGGGTGAAGTGTTGTGGGCCAGCTGTGCTTGCGGGTGCTTCCTGCTGTGTGGTCTGTTGCAGGCTGGGTGTTCTCCTCTGAGTAACTTGGCTGTCTGGGTCCTGGTGGGGGGTTGCATGGGATATCCATGTGCTTTTGTAGGGCGTCGGTGTCGATAGTGTGGTGGTCCTCTCCAGCATCACTGATGCGTTGTATTCTTTGCTCTGCTGAAGGTGTTGTGTGCCCCTCTGCGATGTGAAGGGGAGGTGCGTATTGACTTTGCATTGACATATATGTTGGTGCATTGTGCAGGTTTGCATGCAGACTGTATGGCAATGTACATTGTGACTGTTTGTGGGGTGCTGGATTCTTCTGCGGGACAGTGTATATTTGGTCTACATGACGGATGTGAAGTCGTACGCACACATTTCCATTTCACAGTTTCCGGCTCCGTCAGATGTAGTAGGCATGTTTCTGTGGATGTGCGGAGCCAGTTGTGTCCTCTGTTCTGCAGTGTCGGCTATGCGCGTTGCTCCTAGTTGTCATCAATGTGGGTGGGCGTGCCATGTGTGTGTGCTGCAGGGTGCCAAGGGAATCGGGCCCATGGACCAGGGTGATTGTTGGTGTGCAGTGTGCTACACCTCGTTGTGCATGTGTGCCATTGTGCCAACTCCCCCCGTCCCCCCAGTCCCTGTTGATGTTGTGTCAGGTCCTCTCGAGCTGTGTCCGTACTCCCTACTCCTTGCACCGTCTCCACACTGATGACTGTGGCCTGGGTTTCCTTCAGCTCCTCTTGTGGCGCTGGACTCACACCTCCTGTCGCCGTTGCTGCCTTCCTGTTGGCAGTGGGTTTGTGCCTGGTTTAGGTAGTCACGTCATGCCGGCGCGTATTGACCTCCTGGATTGGCCTCCTGGGCACTCCTACAGCAATCCAGGTGGTCTGCTAGTGGGTCATTTGCTGGTAATGTTCTGTCACCTCTGTGACGCTGGTCTAGTTTTCCTGCGGTCTGCTCCCCGTCTTCCTCTCCCTCTTCCCCTTGGCCTTCCCCAACCCCGTTGTTCCTTGCTGGTAGTCTGTGGGGGTTGTGGGGTTCGGGTTGGCCCCTGTGCTGTGTCAGGGTGCATCCATGTTACTAGGCACTTTGAATTGTTTTTGGTGTATTTTTCCTGTGGTTTTTATAGTTCATTGTTCCGCCAGACGCGTGGGATTTGCACGCCTGTGGTTGGTTTTCGATGCTTTTTGTGCTGCAGTTGGCCTCATCGCGTGTTTTTTTGCTTTCGCTTATCGCATTTCTGCGACGTGGCGTTGATTTTGACGCGGACATTTGGCGCTTTATCGCTTGCTACCGCCTCGTTGTGAATCCCACATTGTCACTGGGTTATTTTCCCGCAATGGGCTGCGATATTGAAAGTTGTGTTACGCTACTCTTGCGGTAGTTATCACATGTTCTTGTGAATATACCCCTTTGTGTATTAATTCTCCAAAATGGAGTGGGAGATCGTTGTTTAGTAGTGAGTGTATCTCACTGGTGGTTCTCGCCACATGCAATTCAAATGTCTCTCGCACTGATGTGAGAGTCACTTCTTGTTGAAACAATAGTGCTTTGAGTCTGCTTAGTTTATTGAAATCTACCTTAAAAAAGATAGAATGGAAGGCCAAAGTGAACTATCTCCAATCCCATTTGGGGGTGGAAAAAGGACATTGCTGCAACAAGTAAAAGGTTGCGAAACCATTACTATATACTGGATGCTGGCCCATAAGCCACAGCAGTAGTGGTTATTCAAAATAAGATTAAATGAAATGAGGATTTTATAAAGCACTACACTGACCCGGAGGTATCTAGGTGCTAGTTAGGCAAGAGGACAGGACTGCAGAGGGATCAGATTGTCTGGTAGGTTGATAGAGTCAGGTTTTCAAGTGCTTCCTGAAGTGCAACAAATGTAGTTCTTTTTTAAGAGGAGTAGGCATGGAGTTCCAAAGTTTGGCGGTGAAGTGGGTGTTGGACTTGGCCCTTTAGGCAGGTTCACCCCCAAACTTTTTGCCGTGGGCTCTGACATAGTGGTAGTGATTTTAGGCCTCTTTGCACTTTAGCACTTTGGCCCAGTGTAAAGTGCGTGCGCGCTCTGAATGCGTGTGGTGAGATTGGCCTGCCCTTTCTTAGGAATGCATGGGGGATATGTGTGTCCATGGTAATTCCTGGTATGAGAGGAGTGCAGTTTAGTATTTATGAACTCGTGAAAATAAATGCTGCGCAAGGCTGTGCGCAGATTTATGGTGACTGGTGGAGAAGTGTGACTTCTAGAAATTGGCATTTCTGTGTGCTGTGTGTCTGCCTGCCTGATGTGGAGTGCGTGTCTGGAATTGTGATTGACAGGTGCTGGATGGTGTGGGGAATTCCAGGAGCCAGGGTGAGTCAGCCCAGTGGTGAATAGAGAGATCTGCATGCAGATGGGCGGGAGGAGTTGCACCTGGGACCTGAATAGGACTGTGCCTTCCCTCCACAATGCTGGCTCCGCCCCCTGTGGTGCGTCTAATTTCTGAGCCCCCACCTGACAAAGGTGAGAGGAGCTGAGCAAAACAAAGTGCTCCAAAGCTCCCCATAACCAGTTCTGACTGGCATCCCCAAGCCCTGTGCTGTGTCACAAAGGAAAAGAGCATATAAATATAGGGGCTGTGACCCCATGAAATTGCTCAGTTCTGGTGCTGTTCCTGCTGGGGCGTGCTGCTGCTGGGGCCCAGGGGGGGATGCCATGAGGGCTTTCCTCCCTGGGCCCTGCCTTGCCCCTGGATACCTTAAGGACTTCTTTTTGGGACCCTACAAATACTTTGGCAGCACTCCCTTTATACGATTGATTCCTGAGAGGCAAGATGGCGGACACGGCTGTGTCCGAGTGAGGCGGGACTCTAGCACTCTCCAGAATTCCCCTCCTTGCTCGCCCTGCCTGTCTGCTGAATTTTGCGAGGAAGCTAAGGTGGCTGTTGAAAGCGTGGTGCTTGATGCCGTGAGGTGCCGTGAGGTGAAACAGACAAGGAGTCCTGCAAGTAGAGGCTGTTGCTGCGGTTATCAACCCCTCGTCATAAACGCCGACTACGTGAGGAGAGGCAAACGAGGAGTCCGGTATGCAGTGGCTGCTGCAGCTGCTATCCACTCCCCCCCACAAACGCCGATTTTATTTACTCACTGCGGGGTTCGGTGCTTGCCGTCTCAGCGTTAGTGGCGGCGGCTCCGTGACCAGACTCCTGCAGCAGGAGGAGGAGAAGAGGGCTGCGGCAATTGGTTTCCGGGGCCGGAGTGATTTCAAAGGCCTGGAGCGGAGTGGGGATTTAGCAAGGATGGGACCCAAAAACGCCAATTCCAGCACGGCTTCCAGAGGACCAAAGACTCGTGCGGCGGTCGCTGCAACTACGATCATAGTGCAACCGATTCCACTGGTTCAGGCTCCCACTGGCGGACCGCCGATTGTACACAATGCACAGAAGGGAATCCGAACAGCTACCGAGTTGGGAGCCACGGAACTACGAGATCCCTCGGCCGGTGCGGCCTCCGATGTCGTGGACGTCGCTGGCTCAAAGATGGTAATTGCGGAGATTTAAAAAAAGAAAACCTGGCCCCAATACAAAGTCGGATCAATACCGATCCTACCGCATTCAAACAGTAAAAGTAATAGCACTATCGCTGGCATAGTAAAAATGGCATCAAACTGTTTGGAGACTCTCCCCTCCGCTCTGCCCTCTAATGACCATCTGAATTCACTGTGTGAAAGTATTGGTGATCAACAGGCTAATAATGCTCAAGGGCTTAATTCACGGTTTAGCTGCTTCAGAAGCCGCTGACTCGGTATCTGATAATCAGATCCCCTTAGCAGAAGTGGCTACAGAGGTGGATTCTTGTGGGTCTGGGGGGAAATTTTATTCCATGTCAGATGTCTCCGTCGTCTCAGAGGGGGAAAGTGCGGATCTTGACTGGAAGGATGATAGAAGCTTAGCAAGCTCTGCACCTTTCAAGGAAGAGGAGATCAGTATGTCACTGCTAGGGGGGGAAAACACAGTGCGAACGGCTCAAGAGGTGTCTCGTCCTTGTAATCTTCTGCCAGGGCAGGTAATAAGTAATGATGGGTCACCAATCTTAAACTCTTATACTGCAGCACAAGTTGAAGCGACAAATGACAGTAGAGCGGGCCCTAGCCCTAACTTTGAAGAATCTGATAACGCCATTACCCTTACGACAATATACCAAGCCATCATGTCGCACCGAGAGGAGACAAAGGCGGAGAGTCTGCGTGTCCAGGGTGCAGTGCGTAAACTACAAAATACGGTCCGATGTGTGGCTAAATCTTGTACTGAGCTATCAGCAAGAATGGGAGAAGCTGAAGGAAGAATTTCCTCAATGGAGGATGAGATGGTATCCCAGAAGGCTGATGTCTCCGCCCTTCAATCGATTCGTGATGACATAAATTGGAAATTAATTGACATTGAAAACAGGTCAAGAAGAAACAACTTGCGTATACTAGGCATCCCTGAAGGATTGGAAGGGAAAGACATTCATCAGTTTGTGATTGAATTATGTACTGAAGCTTTTCCTGAGTTAACCAATTGGAAATGGGAGCTTGAGCTCCAAAGGGTGCACAAATTTCCCTTCCAGGAGCCGGGGGGGGGGCTCTAGAGGGGCAGAGGCAAAACCAGGGGCAATTCTGATTGGCTTGAGCAATTTTTTACTCCGTGAGCACCTATATGATCTAGCACGACCTAACCATAAGTGGAGAGCTAAAGGATGTGAGTTTTTTGTGTGTCCTGACTACTGTCAGGCCACTGTACAACTAAGATGGCATCTACGCCAATTGATCTCACCATTGCAAGCGAAAGGAGCGCAAGTCTTTTTATTAAATCCCTCCAAGCTCAAGGTTATATTTAAAGAAAAAACCTTATTCTTCACTTCTGAGAAAGCAGCAAAAGAAATTTTGGGGACACTATAAGGGATAATGTGCTTTCGTGATAGTGGTGAAAGCTTCCTCTGCGAAACCTTAGTCTGGTGCCTATTCAGGGAGACAGGGGGGCGGGGAGAGCGCTCACTCCTTTCTCTCCATCACCAATAGGGACTATTCAGTCCCTTTGCCTCATTTGGGTGGGTTAAAGGGAATGTGGGGGGGTATGGGTAGTAGTAGGGAGGGGTGTGTGGGGGGGTTTCGGGGCAAGGAACGTAAGGAACACAGTGGTAGGGTGGACGCACTTGGAAGTGGGCAAGTCATGGTCCAATAAATATACCTCAGCCACATTTTGCTATTTGGAGTATTTAGTGGAAGTAAGCTTCATATATACTAATATGTGGGGACATACTTCGTGTGGTCTCTTATCTATGATAAAACAAGGTTTGACTAAAAATGGGTAAATTCGCCATTTGCTCTTGGAATGTATGCGGACTGAATAACAGAAAAAAAAGAGGAATTATGGCTCAGATTCTCAAAACAATGAGGGTAGAACTGCCATGTATTCAAGAAACACATATTGCTTGGAACAACAGGGATTGGCTCAAAGATTTGGGTCTGGAACTTCTGTGCTATACACGGCAAGGATCGAATACAAGAGGTGTTGCTATCCTTAAAAAATATGGGTGGGGTGAGTGTAAACGTGACAAGTCTGATCAACTTGGCCGGTGGGCTATTATCGAGCTGAGGACAGACAGCCTTTTTTTTACTTTATGTTCATTGTATGGGCCCAATTCTGATTACCCCGATATGCTGAACGATATCAGTATTGAACTGGCCTCCTGGCCGTCTCCTGTAATCCTATGTGGGAACTTTAATTTACATATGCGAGGAGATGAAAATATATGTAGTAATATTCAGTATAAAGGGAAAAAGAATAAGGTTTTTAAGGCTACCAAGGGTCTTCATAACGATTTTGGTTTAGTAGATGTTTGGTGGCTGAAAAGACCTGGCGACCTTGGTCATACATTTTACTGCGCCCCTCACCAGAAACATGTTCGACTTGATTATTTTTTTACATCTATAGAACTACTAACTAACGCTAGGATCGACACTCAGCCGAAAATATTATCTGATCACAATCCAATTACTTTGGAATTAGAAACAGAAACACTGTATAGACCCTCTAAAAAACCTTGAACATTCGAGCGTCAGTTATTGGTTGACCTTGCCTATCAGGAACAAATGTCTAAATGGATAGTGGAGTTTTTTTAATTCAACTGCGGATCAGCCCCAATTGGTATGGTATGGGACGCATTTAAGGCCGGGGTGCGGGGAGAGTCCCTTAGTTATTCTATCAGTAAACAACGTAGATTGACAGCAGAACAGGAGGGCAAGATGAATAAACTACGAGTCTTAGAAGTTACGTTTATGTTGGCAGTCAGCACTGCTCAGGATTATGATCAAATAGCGACAGACATTCGTCAGTTTGTGATTGAATTATGTACTGAAGCTTTTCCCGAGTTAACCAATTGGAAATGGGAGCTTGAGCTCCAAAGGGTGCACAGATTTCCCTTCCAGTTGCGGGGGGGCTCTAGAGGGGCAGAGGCAAAACCAAGGTCAATTCTGATTTGCTTGAGCAAGTTTTTTACTCCGTGAGCACCTATATGATCTAGCACGGCCTAACCATAAGCGGAGAGCTAAAGGATGTGAGTTTTTTGTATGTCCTGAGTACTGTCAGGCCACTGTACAACTAAGATGGCATCTACGCCAATTGATCTCGCCATTGCAAGCGAAAGGAGCGCAAGCCTTTTTATTAAATCCCTCCAAGCTCAAGGTTATATTTAAAGAAAAAACCTTATTCTTCACTTCTGAGAAAGCTGCAAAAGAATTTTTGGGGACACTATAAGGGATAATGTGCTTTCGTGATAGTAGTGAAAGCTTCCTCTGCGAAACCTTAGTCTGGTGCTTATTCAGGGAGACAGGGGGTGCGGGGAGAGCGCTCACTACTTTCTCTCCATCACCAATAGGGACTATTCAGCCCCTTTGCCTCATTTGGGTGGGTTCAAGGGAATATGGGGGGGTATGGGTAGTAGTAGAGAGGGAGGTGTGGGTGGGTTTCGGGGCAAGGAACGTAAGGAACACAGTGGTAGGGTGGACGCACTTGAAAGTGGGCAAGTCATGGTCCAATAAATATACCTCAGCCACATTTTGCTTTTTGGAGTCTTCAGCGGAAGTAAGCTTCATATATACTAATATGTGGGGACATAATTTGTGTGGTCTCTTATCTATGATAAAACAAGGTTTGACTAAAAATGGGTAAATTCGCCATTTGCTCTTGGAATGTATGCGGGCTGAATAACAGAAAAAAAAGAGGAATTATGGCTCAGATTCTCAAAACAATGAGGGTAGAACTGCTATGTATTCAAGAAACACATATTGCTTGGAACAACAGGGCTTGGCTCAAAGATTTGGGTCTGGAACTTCTGTGCTGTACACGGCAAGGATCGAATACAAGAGGTGTTGCTATCCTTAAAAAATACGGGTGGGGTGAGTGTAAACGCGTTAAGTCTGATCAACTTGGCCGGTGGGCTATTATCGAGCTGAGGACAGACGGCCTTTTTTTAACTTTATGTTCATTGTATGGGCCCAGTTCTGCTGACCCCGATATGCTGAACGATATCAGTATTGAACTGGCCTCCTGGCCGTCTCCTGTAATCCTATGTGGGGACTTTAATTTACATATGCGAGGAGATGAAAATATATGTAGTAATATTCAGTATAAAGGGAAAAAGAATAAGGTTTTTAAGGCTACCAAGGGTCTTCATAACGATTTTGGTTTAGTAGATGTTTGGTGGCTGAAAAGACCTGGCGACCTTGGTCATACATTTTACTGCGCCCCTCACCAGAAACATGTTCGACTTGATTATTTTTTTACATCTATAGAACTACTAACTAACGCTAGGATCGACACTCAGCCGAAAATATTATCTGATCACAATCCAATTACTTTGGAATTAGAAACAGAAACACTGTATAGACCCTCTAAAAAACCTTGAACATTCGAGCGTCAGTTATTGGTTGACCTTGCCTATCAGGAACAAATGTCTAAATGGATAGTGGAGTTTTTTTAATTCAACTGCGGATCAGCCCCAATTGGTATGGTATGGGACGCATTTAAGGCCGGGGTGCGGGGAGAGTCCCTTAGTTATTCTATCAGTAAACAACGTAGATTGACAGCAGAACAGGAGGGCAAGATGAATAAACTACGAGTCTTAGAAGTTACGTTTATGTTGGCAGTCAGCACTGCTCAGGATTATGATCAAATAGCGACAGACATTCGTCAGTTTGTGATTGAATTATGTACTGAAGCTTTTCCCGAGTTAACCAATTGGAAATGGGAGCTTGAGCTCCAAAGGGTGCACAGATTTCCCTTCCAGTTGCGGGGGGGCTCTAGAGGGGCAGAGGCAAAACCAAGGTCAATTCTGATTTGCTTGAGCAAGTTTTTTACTCCGTGAGCACCTATATGATCTAGCACGGCCTAACCATAAGCGGAGAGCTAAAGGATGTGAGTTTTTTGTATGTCCTGAGTACTGTCAGGCCACTGTACAACTAAGATGGCATCTACGCCAATTGATCTCGCCATTGCAAGCGAAAGGAGCGCAAGCCTTTTTATTAAATCCCTCCAAGCTCAAGGTTATATTTAAAGAAAAAACCTTATTCTTCACTTCTGAGAAAGCTGCAAAAGAATTTTTGGGGACACTATAAGGGATAATGTGCTTTCGTGATAGTAGTGAAAGCTTCCTCTGCGAAACCTTAGTCTGGTGCTTATTCAGGGAGACAGGGGGTGCGGGGAGAGCGCTCACTACTTTCTCTCCATCACCAATAGGGACTATTCAGCCCCTTTGCCTCATTTGGGTGGGTTCAAGGGAATATGGGGGGGTATGGGTAGTAGTAGAGAGGGAGGTGTGGGTGGGTTTCGGGGCAAGGAACGTAAGGAACACAGTGGTAGGGTGGACGCACTTGAAAGTGGGCAAGTCATGGTCCAATAAATATACCTCAGCCACATTTTGCTTTTTGGAGTCTTCAGCGGAAGTAAGCTTCATATATACTAATATGTGGGGACATAATTTGTGTGGTCTCTTATCTATGATAAAACAAGGTTTGACTAAAAATGGGTAAATTCGCCATTTGCTCTTGGAATGTATGCGGGCTGAATAACAGAAAAAAAAGAGGAATTATGGCTCAGATTCTCAAAACAATGAGGGTAGAACTGCTATGTATTCAAGAAACACATATTGCTTGGAACAACAGGGCTTGGCTCAAAGATTTGGGTCTGGAACTTCTGTGCTGTACACGGCAAGGATCGAATACAAGAGGTGTTGCTATCCTTAAAAAATACGGGTGGGGTGAGTGTAAACGCGTTAAGTCTGATCAACTTGGCCGGTGGGCTATTATCGAGCTGAGGACAGACGGCCTTTTTTTAACTTTATGTTCATTGTATGGGCCCAGTTCTGCTGACCCCGATATGCTGAACGATATCAGTATTGAACTGGCCTCCTGGCCGTCTCCTGTAATCCTATGTGGGGACTTTAATTTACATATGCGAGGAGATGAAAATATATGTAGTAATATTCAGTATAAAGGGAAAAAGAATAAGGTTTTTAAGGCTGCCAAGGGTTTTCTCAACGAGTTTGGTTTAGTAGATGTTTGGTGGCTGAAAAGACCTGGTGACCCTGGTCATACATTTAACTCCGCCCCTCACCAGAAACATGTTCGACTGGATTATTTTTTTACATCTATAGAACTACTGACTAACGCTAGGATCGACACTCAGCCGAAAATAATATCTGATCACAATCCAATTACTGTGGAATTAGAAACAGAAACACTGCATAGACCCTCTAAAAAACCTTGAACATTCGAGCGTCAGTTATTGGTTGACCTTGCCTATCAGGAACAAATGTCTAAATGGATAGTGGAGTTTTTTTAATTCAACTGCGGATCAGCCCCAATTGGTATGGTATGGGACGCATTTAAGGCCGGGGTGCGGGGAGAGTCCCTTAGTTATTCTATCAATAAACAACGTAGATTGACGGCAGAACAGGTGGGCAAGATGAACAAACTACGAGTCTTAGAAGTTACGTTTATGTTGGCAGTCAGCACTGCTCAGGATTATGATCAAATAGCGACAGACTTTGCCGTTCAAAAAATGAGGGTTTATCAAAACTTCGCCACTAAGCTAGCGGCCCAAATTGCAGTACATCGCTGTGACCAGTATGAGGTGGCAGAGAATTCGGGTCGTTTGCTTGCTAAAAGGTTACGGCAGAAAGAGGTTGCTAGGAGGGTTGACTCAATTCAGGATGAACATGGGCAAATCCATATAGAACCCGCGAAAGTCCTGGAGATTTTTAATAACTTTTATAGTCAGCTGTACTTAAATGAAGATACCATTGAAATAGAAGGCAAAATCGCAGGGTTTTAGGGAGATAAGGAGTTCCTTAAATTAACTTCAGAACAAAAAGAAGAGCTAGAGGCCGACATCTCTCATGAGGAACTGGAGGCAGCAGTTTTCTCACTCGCGGTAGGTAAGGCGGTGGGACCAGATGGGATCCCGCTTGAATTCTTCAGAACTTTCTTGTCGGTCTAAAAAGACCAATTGTTGGTGACGTTTCTAAGTGCACAAAGGGGATCTGCCCCTCCGTCCTTGCGGAAATCAATAATAACAGTGTTCTTAAAAAAAGATAAACCCCTCCTGTTACCATCCTCTTACAGACCTATATCATTAATCAATGCCGACAGTAAAATCTATTCCAAAATTTTAGCTGTCCGTCTGTCGAGTATTATTTCCACCCTGGTTTCACCATTCCAGCATGGGTTTATCCCTGGCTGCGACACGACTGACCATGTCCGGCGTGTGATAGCTTTGATGGACTGGGCAGAAGCCACGAAGACCTCCTTTGGAATCACCCTGTTGGATGCCGAGAAGGCATTCGACAGGGTGTCTTGGCCATATCTTTGGGAGGTTTTGCGCTTGAAGGGATTTGGGCCTGGCATGCTCCAAGCAATCAAGTCTTTATATCAACTACCTACTGCGTGTATAGGCCTATCTGGCAGAGAGTCAGAGTTTTTCACAATCAGCCGCGGAACGCGGCAAGGCTGCCCCAGTTCACCTTTATTATTTGCCTTATATTTTGATTTCTTCTTATCTAAATTAAATCAGTCTAATGATATCAAACCTGTGAAAGTATGCAACATCGAGTACAGAGCTCTGGCATACGCAGACAATATTGTCATTGTCACTACTGATCTTCCCTCTGCCGTGTCAACAACCGAATACCTCGCTTTACAGTTTGGGCTCTTGTCTGGCTATAAATTGAACCTAACCCAAATTCAGATTCTATGTGTTGGGGTAACCCTCCGGATGGTATTCCTACCGTCTCGGAAGCTATCTACTTGGGAATTAAGCTTTGTTCACCTATTAATAAGATCCCTGAAATTAATATGAACCCAGTATTAGATAGAGTGAATTCTACTTTAGAGAGAATAAACTATCCTATTCGTGTTGCAAACTGGTGGATTTGTTATCTTCAATTCAATGTTTCCTTGCAGTATTAGTGGGATCACCAGTCTGCATCACAGGGGAGATGGTATTGATAGGAATCAAAACAGATGTCGAAGCGCAAATAAGATCTAAATCTTTGACCTCTTTTCTGTTTATTTACATGGCGATCTTGCACGCTTGTATCACGAAAGATTGGATCACCCCTGATTCTCCGTCATTTTTTGCCTGGAGGGCCAGACTTCTGGTGACGTTTAATCTTGAATCTTCAATTTATAAGACTAAGGGGTATAGAAAGAGAGTAAAGGGGGCAAAAATATGGGCTCCGGTGGCAGAATGGATTGAAGAGACTGTGAGCTAGGGTATACTGTGTATTTCAGCCTCGGCTGATTATCCTTCACTTCTAGGACCTGTCCCATTTCTCTTTATTTGTTATGGTTCGTTCTGCTGCTTATCGATTTGTATAATGTACTCGCTTGATTTGATTCTTATTTTCTTGTGGCCATATTTGCTAAACATTATTTTTAGCAGTATTGTGAATTTGTTTCCACTTATCCACTGTTGTAGATGTTGAAATTTGATTATTCCTTGCATGAAATTTTAAAATATAAAAAAAAAAAAAAATGATAGCACTTTTTCGCACTGGGAGCGCTGTGCTATATTCCTGTTATTTTCCCCCAAGAGAGGTGGCGGGTCCCGTGAAGAGTAAAGCCGGAAGCAGAAGTGCGGCCATCCGCCTGGTTTTGTACAGGGCGGCGACGCATGCCGAGCCTAGTGGGCTCCACTTGCGCTTTCGCCTGCCAGAGAGAAGCCGCACAGAGCCTCGTGGGCTCTTTTCCAGCAGGACCCAGTCCTCGGTGTTGCTGGGGCTCTCATAGTGAGGAGAGAGCCCTGCGGATTCCCTGCACCAAGCGAGAGAGGACCTGAGTGAAGAGGAGACCGGGAGAAAGAAGGCCGCCACAGAGAGGAGTCATGAACTGGTGAGTGGAGCCGGTGGAGGGGGGCCCATATCGAAGCACGCTATTGGTGCATGGCCCCAGTGTTGTTTCCCCTGAGCGGCCCGCCACAGAACAGTCCGCTCCCACGTCGCTTGCCATGATTATTTTCAAAACCCCGTGTGGCTCCAACGAAGTGGGCATATTTGTGTTAAGGGCCAGAGGGGCACGTGTTCGCTCCCATGAGGGCCCAATAGATTAGGGCCCCTGAGGGCCACAGTGCTTGGGGGCATTATTTGTTTACAGAGCCCCGTGTGGCTCCAATGAAGGGGGCACATTTGTTTTAAGGGCCATTGAGAGCCCATGCCTCATTTTAACATTCCCAGCTGCCCAGCAAGTAGTGGACAGCTGCACCATTTAGGTTATTCTTTATTGGGGGACATGTCTTCTAAGCTAGGAGTGAGATGCACTCTTTTGCCCCCATCCATTCACAGCTGAGCAGCACTTAGTGCCAGCTGCAACGTTTAGGCCTGCGCAGAGTGCGCACCCTTGACTTTCGCTGCATAGGCAGCTCGCCCTGACTTTTGGACATAGGGCATTTGAGCCCCTTTTGAGATGGCCAGTTGGCCAGGCGGACTGTTTTATAGGGCAACAGGCCCTAATCTGATTATGTGGTGCTAGGAAATGATATGTATGTAGTATGTTTTATGCATCCTATTTGATACCTCTAAATGTGTTTTATGATTATGTGGTTGTTTTGCATATTATGGTTTATGCTAGTGAGATTATGTTCCACTGTGTGATTTATGCCCATAATGTAGTTATGCTAAGGAGGTTATTGTCTAATGCATTTAGACTGATGAGATAATTGCATAATGTGTTTATGCTAGTGAGGTTGGCGCAGAATGCCATTCGTGCCTGATGTGATACTGACAGTGGTCCAGTGGGCCCTGTCATGTGTACATACTTCCCTTGTAGATATTACCCAGTGCCAGGTGGCACCATGTATATTATGTGTTTACTGTTCTAATGTGTTTTGAGAATGCAAAGGCTATTCTTGATATAACTTTGTGTGGAGTTCCTTTTGTAGTGTGCCTGAGATGTTGTTGCTGTGTACGTGCGCAAATGCTTTACACATGGCCTCGGGGATAAGTCTGACTGCTCGTGCCAAGCTACCAAGGGGGTGAGCAGGGGTTATCTTTGGCGTGTAACTCCCTTGCCCTGACTAGAGTGGTGGTCTCTACCTGGCTTTGGCGCACGCCTTAGCCAACCAGAGATCCCCTTTCTAACAGTGGGCAAAGTTTTTACCTCCCCATTTTGCTTTATGTGCCCTGGGAATGGACAGGTTGCCACTGTCTGATGATCTTAGTGGTCTGGCCAGAATGTACGGCTTAAAGAGTTGCAACAGTTGCCAAGGACCTATGCCGTGTGTCTCCTTGAATGCGATGCAGAGAGCTTTGAACTGGATGTGTTTTCTGATAGGCAGCCAATAGAGCTCGGCGAGGGCCTTAGAGGCAGAGTCAAAGCGAGTTAGCCCAAGCAGGACTCTAGCGGCGGCATTCTGTGTCATCTGGAGTTTGTGTATATTGCGCTTGCTTGCGCTTGTGAGAAGTGCGTTGCAGTGATCCAGCCTGGACCCAATTAAAGCTGTGACCATTGTTTTCCTTAGCCCGAGAGGAATGAAAGGAAGCACTTTTTTCTAAACAGTTTTGAGGATGAAGAAACAGGCTGATGTAGTGCTGTTTATCTGAGGTTTAAAGGAAAGTCTAGGGTCAAAGAGGACTTCAAGGTTTTTTACCTTACTGGCTGGTGTTGGGGGAGGGCCCAAGTCGGTTGGCCACCAGCTATCTGACCAGATGATTGGCGTAATGCCAAAAAGCATGACTTCTGTTTTGGATGTGCTATGCTTCAGACAATTAACATGCATCCATTTCCCTATATGGCTTATGCAGTCTTGAAAACGAGATGCAGTATCTGAGGCTAGATAGTTGATAGACACAATGATCTGAGTGTCGTTAGCGTCTGACACCAGCGTGAAGCCAAAACTTCTTATCAGCTTGGCCAGAGGGGTGACGTATATGTTAAAAAGAGTGGGGCTCAATGATGAGCCCTGTGGGACTCCACAGGGAAGGGAAAAGTCCGGGGAAACGAAAATGTCATGAGCCCCTGATTGTGTCCTACTGGACAGAAAAGATCTGAGGAGGAGCAGTGCTTTATCCCTGATTCCTACTGAGGCCAGACACTCAATCAGCACCTCGTGGTTGACCGTGTTGAATACTGCCGAGAGATCTAAGAGGATGAGAGCAGCACTCCCCCCCTCTGTCAAGGGTTTGCCAGAGTTCCTCTGTGGCCATGATAGATGCCAGCTCAGTGCTGTGATGAGCCCGGAAGCCATATTACGAGTGGTCCTGGAAGGTTCAGTGACTAAATATCGAGGGACATAATATAGAATGCCCAAAATGTCGACTCCAAAATATCGAAGTACAGAATATAGAATCCCTATCTACAAACAGCTAAGTACTAAAATGTCGATTCAAAATTTAGAATGCTAAAATATAGTTAACTAAAATATCAAATTATTTAAATGTATTAAAAATAATATCAAAGTAATTAAATATTAAAAACAATTACATAAAACATACTTAAAATAAAATAAACAAGCTTAAAACGTAAAAATAATAAGGTGGCAATTACGATCCGGTAAAAAAAATTCCCGTACGACTCGTATCCGGTCTTTTTACCGTACGAATCGTACAAGTGCCGTACAAACTGGCAATCACGATTCGCATGGTAAAAAGTCCATTCAAACCGCCTTGGGAATTATTCCCCACACGTCCTCGGGTCGGAAAATGTGTCCGACACGTCCCCGGACGATTTACCGTACAAACATGAAAAGCGAAGTCCGACCGGGGAATCACGATCCGTCCCGGCCGTCCGAATGTACAACCGTATGGTTAAAAGACCGTCCGCACCGAACTCCAATAGCAACCATGGAGACGTCCAAACAGGTGCCCGGTAGGCGCCGTACCCCCCCCAGCCCCCGCATGTACGCGCCGTACCCCCCCCAGCCCCCGCATGGTACGCGCCGTACCCCCCAGCCCCCGCATGTACGCGCCGTACCCCCCCCAGCCCCCGCATGTACGCATGACTTCTGTTTTGGATGTGCTATGCTTCAGACAATTAACATGCATCCATTTCCCTATATGGCTTATGCAGTCTTGAAAACGAGATGCAGTATCTGAGGCTAGATAGTTGATAGACACAATGATCTGAGTGTCGTTAGCGTCTGACACCAGCGTGAAGCCAAAACTTCTTATCAGCTTGGCCAGAGGGGTGACGTATATGTTAAAAAGAGTGGGGCTCAATGATGAGCCCTGTGGGACTCCACAGGGAAGGGAAAAGTCCGGGGAAACGAAAATGTCATGAGCCCCTGATTGTGTCCTACTGGACAGAAAAGATCTGAGGAGGAGCAGTGCTTTATCCCTGATTCCTACTGAGGCCAGACACTCAATCAGCACCTCGTGGTTGACCGTGTTGAATACTGCCGAGAGATCTAAGAGGATGAGAGCAGCACTCCCCCCCTCTGTCAAGGGTTTGCCAGAGTTCCTCTGTGGCCATGATAGATGCCAGCTCAGTGCTGTGATGAGCCCGGAAGCCATATTACGAGTGGTCCTGGAAGGTTCAGTGACTAAATATCGAGGGACATAATATAGAATGCCCAAAATGTCTACTCCAAAATATCGAAGTACAGAATATAGAATCCCTATCTACAAACAGCTAAGTACTAAAATGTCGATTCAAAATTTAGAATGCTAAAATATAGTTAACTAAAATATCAAATTATTTAAATGTATTAAAAATAATATCAAAGTAATTAAATATTAAAAACAATTACATATAACATACTTAAAATAATATAAACAAGCTTAAAACGTAAAAATAATAAGGTGCCAATTACGATCCGGTAAAAAAAATTCCCGTACGACTCGTATCCGGTCTTTTTACCATACGAATCGTACAAGTGCCGTACAAACTGGCAATCACGATTCGCATGGTAAAAAGTCCATTCAAACCGCCTTGGGAATTATTCCCCACACGTCCTCGGGTCGGAAAATGTGTCCGACACGTCCTCGGACGATTTACCGTACAAACGTGAAAAGCGAAGTCCGACCGGGGAATCACGATCCGTCCCGGCCGTCCGAATGTACAACCGTATGGTTAAAAGACCGTCCGCACCGAACTCCAATAGCAACCATGGAGACGTCCAAACAGGTGCCCGGTAGGCGCCGTACCCCCCCCAGCCCCCGCATGTACGCACCGTACCCCCCCCAGCCCCCGCATGTATGCGCCGTACCCCCCCAGCCCCCGCATGTACGCGCCGTACCCCCCCCAGCCCCCGCATGTATGCGCCGTACCCCCCCAGCCCCCGCATGTACGCGCCGTACCCCCCCCAGCCCCCGCATGTACATGCCGTACCCCCCGTGTATGTACACCCGAGTACGTGTCGAACCCCCGTGTATGTACACCCGAGTACGTGTCGAACCCCCCGTGTATGTACACCCGAGTACGTGTCGAACTGTACGTGTCGAACCCCCCGTGTATGTACACCCGAGTACGTGTCGAACCCCCCCGTGTATGTACACCCGAGTACGTGTCGAACTGTACGTGTCGAACCCCCGTGTATGTACACCCAAGTATGTGTCGAACTGTACGTGTCGAACCCCCGTGCGACTCGAACGTACACGGGTGTACATACACGGGGGGGTTCGACACGTACTCGGGTGTACATACACGGGGGGTTCGACACGTACATGGGTGTACATACACGGGGGGGTCGACACGTACTCGGGTGTACATACACGGGGGGTACGGCGCGTACATGCGGGGGCTGGGGGGGTACGGCACGTACATGCGGGGCTGGGGGGGTACGGCGCGTACATGCGGGGGCTGGGGGGGTACGGCGCGTACATGCGGGGGCTGGGGGGGGTACGGCACGTACATGCGGGGGCTGGGGGGGGGTATGGCGCTTACCGGGCCACCTACTCTGGTCGTTTCGCGCCGTACTTCGCTTTTCCGGCACTTTTTGGGTGCCGTAAA
This sequence comes from Triturus cristatus, assembly GCF_964204655.1. NCBI lineage: Eukaryota > Metazoa > Chordata > Amphibia > Caudata > Salamandridae > Triturus > Triturus cristatus. The sequence goes on along the minus strand of NC_140585.1, from coordinate 777,899,667 downwards.
AATATTGCCGTCCGGACTGCTGTCGGTTCGAATCGTAATTCCTGGGTCGTGAAACGCGGCCTGAGAGCGTCCCGACGTCACGTCGGCGCATTCCCCGGATCCCATTTGTATGTATCTTTTCGTCGGTCGGTGTTTTGTACGACTCGTACGGAAATGGTGTTTCCGTGCGAATCGTACTTGCATGTTTGTAAAGTTTTACGACCGGGTACGAGTCGGACGGAAAAAAGCCTCCGTCCGACGGTTCGTACCCGGTTTTTGCTGGATCGTAATCGGCACCTAAATGTAATGTAAAAAAAAGTAGAGATTTTGGTGCCGATTCCGATCCTGGAAAAAACGGGTACGAACCGTCGGACGGAGCGTTTTCTCCGTCCGACTCGTACCTGGGAAAAACACCTTACAAACCCGCAAGTACGATTCGTACAGAAACACCATTTCCGTACGAATCGTAAAAAACACCGACCGGCAAAAAAACACATACAAATCGGATCAAGGACACCGCGTACGCGACATTCGCACGGAGTCAGGCAGCGTTTTACGGATCAGCAAGTACGATTCGTACCCACAGCACTTCGGACGGCAACATTTTTACGGGACCCAAAAAGTGCCGGAAAAGCTAAGTACGCCGCGATGCACGATGAAAAGGGGGCCGGTACGCACCGTACCCCTATCCCTACAAGTCCGCACCGTACCCCATCATCCCCCCATGTACGCCCGTACCCCTGCCCCCCATGTACGCACCGTACCCCCACCCCATAGGTACGGGGCGTACCACCACCCACTCGTATGTACGGGGCGTACCACCACCCCCGTATGTACAGGGCGACCCCCCGTATGTACGGTGTGTACCACCACCCCCCGTATATACGGGGCGTACCACCACCCCCGGTATTTACGCACTGGGGTACGCGCTGGGGGTATGCACCATACATACAGGAGGTACGCACCGTACATACGGAGGGGGGGTGGTACGCACCATACATACGGGGGGTGGTACACACCGTACATACGGGGGTACGCCCCGTACATAGGGGGGTTGGTACGCCCCATACATACGGGGGAGGTACGCTCCGTACCTACCCTACAGGGGGTGGGGGTACGGCGCATACATGGGGGGGCTGGGGGTACGGCGCATACATGGGGGCTGGGGGTACGGCGCGTACATGGGGGTGCTGGGGGTACGGCGTGTACTTGGAGGGGTGGGCTGGGGGGGTGTTCGGCGCGTATGCGGGCAAATGTTTGGACGTCTCCATGCTTGCCATGGGAGTTCGCTCCGTATGGTGTTTTTTACATACGGTTGTGCATTCGGACGGATGGGACGGATCGTACTTGCGCGCTCGGACTTCAGTTTCCCGATTCGTACGTAAAACTGTCCGGAGACGTGTTGGACACTTTTTCCGACCCGAGGACGTGTCGGGGAATTTTCCCAATGCGATTCGTATGGATTTTTTAACATACGGATCGTACTTGCCAGTTTGTACGGGACTTGTACGATTCGTACGTAAAAAAATCCGGATACGATTCGTACAGGGAATATTTTTAACGGATCGGAATCAGCACCTTTGTTGGATAGTGAGAGCGTACAAATTACTATTCTCAGTCCAGTGAGTGCAACAGTAGGGAAAACGTTGGATAGCGTAGGGGTAAAAATTACTATTCCCACTCCAGAGAGTGCAACAGTAGGGAAAGCGTTGGATAGCTAGAAGGTAAAAATTACTATTCCCACTCCAGTGCGGGCAACAGTAGGGAAAGCGTTGGATAGCATAGGGGTAAAAATTACTATTCCCACTCCAGTGAGTGCAACAGTAGGGAAAACATTTGATAGCGTAGGGGTAAAAATTACTATTCCCACATCAAAGAGTGCAACAGTAGCGAAAGCGTTGAATAGCGGGAGGCTAAAAATTACTATTCCCACTCCAGTGAGTGCAACAGTAGGGAAAGCGTTGGATAGCGGGAGGGTAAAAATTACTATTTCCACTCCAGTGAGTGCAGAAGTAGGAAAAGCATTGGATAGCGGGAGGGTAAATATTACTATTCCCACTCCAGTGAGTGCAACAGTAGGGAAAGCATTGGATAGCGGGAGGGTAAAAATTACTATTCCTACTCCAGAGAGTGCAACAGTAGGGAAAGCGTTGGATAGCTAGAAGGTAAAAATTACTATTCCCACTCCAGTGTGTGCAACAGTAGGGAAAGCGTTGGATAGTGTAAGGGTAAAAATTACTATTCCCACTCCTGTGAGTGCAACAGTAGGGAAAACATTTGATAGCGTAGGGATAAAAATTACTATTCCCACACCAAAGAGTGCAACAGTAGGGAAAGCGTTGGATAGCGGGAGGCTAAAAATTACTATTCCCACTCCAGTGAGTGCAACAGTAGGGAAAGCGTTGGATAGCGGGAGGGTAAACATTACTATTTCCACTCCAGTGAGTGCAGCAGTAGGGAAAGCATTGGATAGCGGGAGGCTAAATATTACTATTCCCACTCCAGTGAGTGTAACAGTAGGGAAAGCGTTGAAGAGCGGGAGGGTAAAAATTACTATTCCCACTACAGTGAGTGCAACAGTAGGGAAAGCGTTGGATAGCGAGGGGGGATAAAAATTAATATTCCCACTCCAGATAGTGCAACAGTAGGGAAAGCGTTGGATAGCGGGAGGGTAAAAATAACTATTCCCACTCCAGTGAGTGCAACAGTAGGGAAAGCGTTGGATAGCGGGAGGGTAAAAATTACTATTCCCACTCCAGAGAGTGCAAAAGTAGGGAAAGCGTTGGATAGCGGGAGGGTAAAAATTACTATTCCCACTCCTGAGAGTGCAACAGTAGGGAGAGTAATTATTTAATAATAAGATAATATTAAATTAATTATCAATATCAATAAAAAAAAACAATTATTACCAATTAATAAAAAATAATTGCCATTGAAAATAAATTAATTACCAATTAATAAAAATGAATTACCAATTAATAATTAATTATCAATGAATTATCAATACATATAAATAAAAAATAATATTTACTTTATTACAATTAAATCACTTCCCACCCAATTCCCCTATAAACCCACAACCCACTCCCAATAATAAAAAATACAATTAACATTATCAATTAATCAATTAATAAAAATTAATTACCAATTAATAAAAAATAATTACCAATTAATAAAAATTAATCACCAATTAATAATTAATTCTCGATTAATTATCAATACACATAAATAAAAATTAATATTTACTTTATTACAATTAAAAAACTTCCCACCCAATTCCCCTATAAACCCACGCCCCGCTCCTAATAATAAAAAATACAATTAACATAATTATCAATTAATCAATTAATAAAAATTCATTACCAATTAATAAAAATTAATTACAAATTTATAATTAATTATCAATCAATTATCAATACATAAAATAAAAATTAATATTTAATTTACTATAATTAAATTACTTTCTACCCTATTCCCCGATAAACCCACAACCTGCTACAGAATTAAATTACGCAAAAATTAAATTACAGAACATTCATTACTTAACAAAAATTAAACTTACATTACAAAAATAATACATCATTTAACACATATACTACCTTAAATAACACTAAAATAAATTTGATATTATGGAAATCGATATTTCAGACCCCAATTTCGATATTCTGTCCTATCTATATTTTGGTAATTCGATATTCTGTCCTATCTATATTTTGGAGTCGATATTCTGCCCTGTCTATATTTTAGATTCTATATTTTGGTTGTTTACCGTCCAGGATGTCACCTTCCAAAGGAAAGAGGACGGTTTCTCATTTAAAAATCTTTCAATGACCTTAGCTGGGAATGGTAGTCTAGATATGGGTTTGTAATTGGAGGAGTCCTCCAGATCCAAGTTAGTTTTTTTTAAGAGTGGTAGGATGGAGGCTTTTTTCCAATCGGTAGGAAAGTACCCGGTGGCATTATGTTGTTGAAGATGGGCAAAGGGCAGAAGCAATTGTTGTAGGAACCAAATGCAAAATTTAGGTAGGCATGGGTCAAAGGGGGATCCAGACTTGATTTAAGAGATTAGTTGGACTGGTCAGTCAAGTGTGATAGGTGGAAAGAGAGGGAGTGGTTGGACAGCTCTCTATTATAGCGTGAGTTTTTGGGCTGGCGCTCAAATCATTTCCAGTGGGTGCGGCAGGATTAGATTGGGTCAGAAATGCATTGAATAATAATTTGACTTTGAGTTAAAACACATCTGCTAACTTGTTACAAAATTACTGACTACTTTCCTGGACTTGTGTTTCTGGAAGCTTGGAGAGTTTTTTACCATATTGAAGAGCCTTTTAGGGCAGCCATTAGCTGCTTCAATTTTTTCTTTGATGAAGTCTGATTTGGCCTTAAAAATAGACGTTTTTATAAGTTTAGATGGCCTGTCTGTAGTCTGATTTGGAATTGGCATCCTTTGCTAGCCTCCATTTCCTTTCAAGTTTTCTACACATTATTTTTTGTGCCTTCAGAGATTCATTGAACCAAGGTTCGGAAGGGAAATACCTGTCTGAGCACCGCACGGTCTGGGGAGCCAGTTTTTGCCCAGTGAGGTCAATCCAGGAGTGATAGTTCCTCACAGCCTCATCTGGGTCCAAAGAGATGGGCTGATTAGAGCTTACAAGTATTTTGCCTAGCTCTTCTCCCTTGACCTTATGCCAGGGTTGAGAGCTAAGCCCTTTCTTGGATACCTTAGAGGGCTGTTTGGGGGTCAAAGCAATTTCAAGCATTATTGCCTTGTGGTCCGACCAAATAAGTGGCAAGGCTCTGTTAAAAAGCAGGTTCGGATAGTCCGAGAAGACCTCATCCAGGCAATGTCCGGCTGAGTGTGTGGCCTCAGTGACCAGCTGACTGAGTCCTGTACTTGCCATATTGTCAACCAGGACTTCAGCATCTATGTCAGTGATGTTTTCAAGGTGAAAGTTAAAGTCACCTAAGATTGTGAAGATGGTTTGTTTTGCCTTGTGCTCAAGGAGCTGTCCTATGGAGATTAGAAAATTGGCCTTAGTTGTTGATGGACGGTACATAAGTATGCTGTTAAATGTGTTTTGATGATCCAGTCTAATTTGAAAAGTAGCTGCCTCTGCCTCTGTGAAATCTGAAACTGGATTGAACTGTGTAATAAAACCAATTCTGGCTATGAGTGCTATTCCTCCTCCCCTTTTCCTGACTCTATCTATCCTGTGAATTGTATAACCTTCTGGAAGTGCCCCTAGGAGATCTGATTTGGAGGAGAAGTCAGCCCAGGTTTCTGTGACAAAGGCTATGTCAATAGTATGCTACTCCAAAAGGTCTTGAAATACTAATGCATTTTTAATAAGTGACCTAGTGTTGACAAGAATACAATACTATGGGAGCGCCAGGGCAGGAATTGCCTGTGGGTCTAAGAAGCGGTAGTGCTTCACTTGAGTATTGTAATAGATAATTTTGGGTGTTATCTGGATGAAAAGTGGCATAATTGCTGCCATTTGAAAGTAATGAAAGTGCGGGAATGATAGCTGGGACTGGCATTCTTTTTAAAAAACAAGCCAGATTAGGCGCGGACACGTTACAGGCGCTGTGCAATTTAACTCGTTTACAAACTTAAGAATACCCGACCCTGAAATCACAATCATCCCCCGTTAGGAAAATCTACTAAGCCGCGCACTGACATCTGCATGTGAAAGGAAAGGACCACAATTCATGAATAAAAGAACTTCCCTGGGGTTCAAAGCGACCAACTGGGAAGTGCTTCATGCAAGACGTTAACTGAAATTGTGAAAAGGGCCATGAAATATCACCATGTATTAACCACACAGCTGAATCAGTCTCTGCTACAGAAAAAAGACAACTGTTCTAATTGTTTAATGTGTAGCAGTGTGTAAGTTGTGTCTTTCATGGACATACATTTCTGTTTATCAGTCAAATTAAATGGCAAAAACAGGGCAGAAGCATTCAAATAATCCCACAGAACTTTCCCCATTTTGAACGTTTGCAATGTCATTGCAAATAGTATTACAGAGCGAAATTGATTTTGCCCATGATACAACACAGAAACATCATTTTGTACAAATCAATAACAGAGGATACAATATTATCCAAGGTGTAAATATGGGGTGATAATGTATTAATGCTGTTATCTACAACTGCAAGGACTTATTCCAAATTATCTTGGTCAATTTGGTGCAGACATACCACAGCTTCCATCTGTGACAATTTCCATAATTCATTATATGCCTCACAAATAAATTGATTTGATCTAGGTGATTTTGGACCTATAATAAAATCAGCCAAATTGATGTCACTTGACAAAAGGGAACGGTTGTTTCACTGACGACAGTGTGGAATGCTCCAACCATTGCTGACACAATTTTCCCACAGAATATGTGGTGACTGAATGAGAATGAAGGAAGCGTGGATCATGTCTACTTTGAGTGAAACCACCTGTTGTGGCATTAAGGAAACACAGTTGACATGCATTAGAACTTATAGGCCACGAAAACCATCCCAAGGGGTCGATGTCAGAAATATTTACACTACCATTTTTGCATAGGGAATCCAAAACATCAATCATATCATTAATGTGTGCACACCATTTATCATACTCAGCTAATGAAGGAATGGAAGGAACGTTCACATCTATGGCTGTGGCCAAACCAAAACAAGTAGTCTGCTGCACCGTGTCATTTAAAAACAAAATTTGAGTTGGAATTAGACAGGCATGATGCAGAGCTTCATTACCTTGGACTTGCCAACCTTTAGTACCCCAAATGCATTTCAATTCAATGGTATATTTCCAGTGATCTTAACCATGTAAAGGCAAATAAGTCCTAAAGGAACTAAAATAAATCAATTTTGTGTGTTAACATGAATTTAGATTGGGATGGCAATTTTAACTTATAGAAATAAGACTCGGTACTGGATGCATTGAAATCTGAAAAGTATGTGAACTTACTATGGAGGGTGTTGGAGCTCTCTTGCAAAGGAGTCCGACAATGTTCCCACTGGGTGAAATTGAAAATCGGTCTTAACGTGTTTGTTTTATGCAAGAAATGATGGCCATAATGTTTATAACATAATTCAAATACAAATCTTCAGCATCAAAAGCAACATAATATTTTAAATCAGGAAACAATGAATGAACTGCCTGAACATCCCAGTTTTCTAAGTGTATGTCCAGTGATACAACATCTCCTAGTGAAACGCGGAACACGTATGGAATGTTCAGGACCTCCGTAGGACCGTGGATATTAAATGCAACTTTATCCCAAATGATGCCATCAGTGACAGGGAAGGCCAAAATGTTCACAAGGGATTGATCTCTTTTCATGATATGGTACGATGTATGGGGTGCCAGAATACCATCAACCAACTTCACAGCAGGGCGTTCTGGCAAATAAGGACCATTGATGAGCATGAAGAACACTGTCACGAACCCAATCCACATGAAAAGGAAGATAAGTGTGAGCACCATCCAGATGTATGTCCAGGGTGGGACCAGGTAAGTCTTTTTGAAACAGGAAATGAAAAAACTGGTGCGCATGGGTGGAATTGACACAGATGAGGACGAAGAAAATGAATCATAAGAAAAACTTGTACGATCCATGTAATAACTGCTTGCTCCCAAACGCAACATAGGAGGCTGTGCAGCATCAATAGGAGGGTAATCATACTGGACGTCTGCATTGGAGGAAGTTGAAGGTACAACAGGCAAAAAGTCAATTGAAGTTTCAAACTTCCCCCCCACAATGCGGGTACTAGTCAAAGAAGCAAAAACCATCGGATTCAGTGAAACAGCTTGGCTTGGAATACTGGGAGTCACACTATTCAGTATCTGCCATATGGTGTAGCTTGACATTGTCAATTGAAATGAATCTGTTTTCCTTGCATCCAGGCAAAAGAGGTAAAATTACTGTACGGGTACCCTTGAAACCAAGAACTGGGACAGGTACACAATAAGAGGAACCAAATTCTTTTTTTGTTCTTCAGAATTTCTCGTACCTGAACACCAACTTGAAGAAGCCAGCAAGTAACAGGAATCAGCACCGCTGCTTCAGTGTATGAGGATGAATGATCTTTAGTCAGTGTGTCACAGGTCTTCTGTAATTCCTGTAACATAGTAGAATGGTTATCTACGTCAAACATTGTGGCAGCCGCCATCACGTCTAGGCCATCAAGGTCTGGCATAAACATTTTAATGACAAAGAGCATTTTGTTTGGGGTCCACCCCGAGAGATCTTCTTGGGAGATTATTTGGTGCACTTTGAACCCTATACAAATTAGTCAGCCAACCCCTGCCAGTACCTAAGACTCTAGCTGTCCAAGATTGCTTTAAGTCACGGTCCATTCGCTCCACTATGGAATTTCCCTCAGGCCTGTATGGAGACGAAAACTGCACCAGCACCCCCAAAGACCCCATTGCATCCCTGTAACCCTTAGAGGCAAACACAGTACCTTAGTCAAAATGGAGGGTGGCACAGGCAAACGTTTCGACAAAGACAAGCAAATCTTAATGACATTTTAAGCGCCAGCACTGTGCCAAACTCAAATACGTTTATATGGAGTGTCGGAAGTCAAAGGACCGCAGTGATCAAGATAAATGCAACCAAACGGTTGATTGGAAATGTATAGCTGTGTGTGTGGTGGACGTGCAACCGTAGATGGTTTATTCTGTTGACAACTGTCTCACAACAGTACATAATTACTGGTTTGTTTGTATAAACCACACCAACAACAGTCGCAGAAACTCTGGCATGTGCAGAAGCCATTTCTTCATACCATGCCTTCATGTGTGGCTATGATAAAAGGAAGTCTGCGGTCCTCGTTGGGAATCAGCCGATGCCCAACAGACGGTATTGCTCAAGTGACAATTGATAAGAGTACTTAGATGGGAAACCTTGTAGGAAGACTGTCTCACCCCTTTTATATGTTTAATGCATTTAACTTTCCATTTTTAATATATTGTTTATTTATTTGTAATATTTTTAAAATGTAATATTTGTTATTTTCAATTGTTTAAGTGTTATTAGTAATTTTTGTTTTTCTGCTATCCAACACATTCCCTAATGTTGCAATCACTGGAGTGGGAATAGTATTTTTTTATCTCTCCACTATCCAGCACTTTCCCTACTGTTGCATTCACTGGAGTGAAAATAGTAATATTTACCCCTCTGTTATCCAACACTTTCCCTACTGTTGCACTCACTGGAGTGGGAATAGTAATTTTTACCCCTCCGCTATCCAACAATTTCCCTACTGATGCACTCGATGGAGTTGGAAAAGTCATTTTTACCCCTCCCCTATCCAACATTTCCCCTACTGTTGCACTCACAGGAGTTGGAATAGTAAATTTAATTTCTCCGGTATCCAACACTTACCCTACTGTTGCTCTCACTGGAGGGGTAATAGTAAATTTTACCCCTCCGCTATCCAACATTTTCCCTATTGTTGCACTCACTGGAGTTTGAATGGTAATTTTGACCCCTCCGCTATCCAGCACTTTCCCTACTGTTACACTCACTGGAGTGGGAATAGTATTTTTTTCACCACCGCTATCCTACAATTTCCCCTACTGGTGCTCTTACTGGAGTGGGAATAGTATTTTTTTCCCCTTCGCTAGCCAACACTTTCCCTACTGTTGCACTCACTAGAGTGGGAATAGTCATTTTTACCCCTCTGCTATCCAACAATTTCCCTACTTCTGCTATCACTGGAGTGGGAATAGCAAATTTAATTCCTCTGGTATCAAACACTTACCCTACTTTTGCACTCACTGGAGTGGGAATAGTAATTTTTACCCCTCCGCTATCCAACACTTTCCCTACTGTTGCACTCTTTGGAGTGAGAATAGTAATTTCTTTTCCCCTCTGCTATTCAACACTTTCCCTACTGTTGCTATCAGTGGAGTGGGAATAGTAATTTTGCCTCTCCACTATCCAACACTTTCCCTACTGTTGCACTCACTGGAGTTGGAATAGTAAATTCGCTCCACTATAGAATTTCCCTCAGGCCTGTATGGAGACGAAAACTGCACCAGCAACCCTAAAGACCTCACTGGGTCCTTGTAACCCTTAGAGGCAAATGCAGGACCTTAGTCAGAATGGAAGGTGGCACAGGCAAAAGTTCAGACAAAGACAAGCAAATCTTTAAGGATATTTCAAGCGTCAGCACTGTATCAAACTCAAATATGTTTATATGCAGTGTTGGAAGTCAAAGGACCGCAGTGATCAAGGTAAATGCAACCAAATGGTTGATTGGAAATGTGTAGCTGTGTGTGTGGTGGACGGGCAACCGTAGATGGTTTATTCTGTTCACAACTGTCTCACAACAGTACATAATTACCGGTTTGTTTGTAGAAACCATTACACCAACAATCGCAGAAACTCCGGCATGTGCAGAAGCCATGCCTTCATACCATGCCTTTATATGCGGCTGTGATCAAAGGAAGTCTGCGGTCCTCGTTTGGAATCAGCCGATGCCCAACAAACGGTATTGCTCAAGTGACAATTGGTGAGTACTTAGATGGGAAACCTTGTAGGAAGACTGTCTCACCTTTTGTATATGTTTAATGTATTTAACTTTATTCTTTTAACATATTGTTTATTTATTTTTAATATTTTTAAAATGTTGTATTATTTTTTGTTTTTTTTCAATTGTTTAAGTGTTATTAATAATTTTTGTTTCTCTGCTATCCAACACATTCCCTAATGTTGTAATCACTGGAGTGGCGATAGTAATTTTTATCTCTCCGCTATCCAGCACTTTCCCTACTGTTGCATTCACTGGAGTGAAAATAGTAATTTTTACCCCTCTGCTATCCAGCACTTTCCCTACTGTTGCACTTACTAGAGTGAGAATGCTATTTTTTACTGTTCCGCTATCCAACACTTTCCCTACTCTTGCACTTACTGAAGTGGTGATAGTAATTTTTGCCCCTCCGCAATCCAACACTTTCCCTACTGGTGCACTCACTGGAGTGGGAAGAGTAATTTTTACCCCTCCGCTCTCCAACAGTTTTTCTACTGTTGCACTCACTGAAGTTGGAATAGTCATTTTTACCCCTCCCCTATCCAACACTTTCCCTACTGTTGCACTCACAGGAGTGGGAATAGTAAATGTAATTACTCCGCTATCCAACACTTACCCTACTTTTGCACTCACTAGATTGAGAATTATAATTTTTACCCCTCCGCTATTCAACACTTTCCCTATTGTTGCACTCTTTGGAGTGGGAATAGTAATTTGTTCCCCTCCTCTATGCAACACTTTCCCTACTGATGCTATCACTGGAGTGGGAATAGTAAATTTAATTTCTCCAGTATCCAACACTTTCCCTACTGTTGCTCTCACTGGAGGGGGAATAGTACATTTTACCCCTCCGCTATCCAACACTTTCCCTATTGTTGCACTCACTGGAGTGGGGATAGTAATTTTTTCACCACCGCTATCCTACAATTTCCCTACTGTTGCTCTTACTGGAGTGGGAATAGTATTTTTTACCCCTCCACTATCCAACACTTTCCCTACTGTTGCACTCACTAGAGTGTAAATCGAAAGTTTTTACCCCTCTGCTATCATCTTTGGAGTGGGATTAGTAATTTGCCCCCCCCACTATCCAACACTTTCCCTACTTCTGCTATCACTGGAGTGGGAATAGAAAATTCAATTCCTCTGGTATCCAACACTTACCCTACTTTTGCACTCACTGGAGTGGGAATAGTAATTTTTACCCCTCCACTATCCAACACTTTCCCTACTGTTGCACTCTTCAGAGTGGGAATAGTAATTGTTTTCTCCTCTCCTATCCAACACTTTCCCTACTGTTGCTATGAGTGGAGTGGGACTAATAATTTTTACCTCTCCACTATCCAACACTTTCCCTACTGTTGCACTCACTGGATTTGGAATAGTAAATTAAATTATTTCACTATCCAACACTTTCCCTACTCTTGGACCTATTGTATTGGGAAATGTAAGTTTATATTTTTTAATAGTTTAATGTTTTAATGTATTAGAGAATGTTTTTTATTCTAAATTATTGAGATATATATATATAATACATATTATGTTTTATATAATTATAAAGTTTAACAATTAAATAAAGATAATAGTTAAAACATTATTTTGAAGTAAATATATGTATATGTACATGTTTTTAAGTGTGTGTGTTTATATTTTTTAAATTAAATGTATTTGTTATATTTAGTTAAAATGTATAATAAATGTCATTTACTTTGTTAAACTTAATATTAATATTGAATCTATTTACTATGAATTATTTTATTATATATATATATTTATATATTTAAATCAATATATTTTACATTTATAATGTTTACCTCAATATTTTTGATTCTATATTTGTGTACTTACCTGTTAAAGTATTGGAGTCGATATTTTTGCAGTCAATAGTTTTTGCTCGATATTTAGAACATCAATGTTTGTTACATGGATATTCTATCAGTGAACCAAAAGAGACAGAAAAAAGGCAGAAGGGAGCAGAAAGAGGCAATTTGAATGTGAGAAATGAGCAAAAAGAAGCAAAATAAAGGTGATAAAAAAGCAGAAAGAGGGAGAATACATGTCAGATGTTATCAGAAAGAGGCAAAATAGAGGTCAGAAACGAGCAGCAAGAGGCAGAATAAAGGTCAGCAATGAGCAGAAACAGGCAGAAGACAGGTAAAATGGGAGAAGAAAGCGCAGCATAAAGGTAAGAAACAATCAGAAAGAGGTAACATAGAGGTCAGAAACCAGCTGCAAGAGGCAGAATAAAAGTCAGAAAAGAGCAGAAAGAAGCAAAATAAAGGTTAGGAGTGAGCAGAAAGAGGCAAAATGACGGGCAGAATGAGCAGAAAGAGGCAAAATAGAAGGTAGGAGTGAGCAAAGAAGAGGCAGATAAATGAGCAGAGGAGGCACAATACCAACAGCAGCAGAGGATAGTGGACTGCAGGTTAGCTTGACAGGAGTACCATCACAGGGGGAGCTGGCACGAGGAACTGCTCATGTGTGCCCCCTTACTTTTTTACCATGCACCTACTGACAGACCCACGCATACGCTCACATATTCATAGACCCTCTCATGCACCCACTCACAGACCCACTCAGAGACTCACAAACCCACCGACAGACACACTCTGACACTCATGCACCCACTCACAGATGCACTCTAGCACTCATTCATCCAGTCACAGATCCCTTGAGAGACGCAGAAACATACTCACAGACCCCCTGGGAGACTCAGTCATCCACTAAGAAACTCATTTTCCCATTCACAGGCCCACTCAGAGACTCATTCATCCACTGACAGATCTACTCAGCGGCTCACTGACCCACTAAATGACCCACTCAGCTACTCACTCACCCACTCAGAGACTGACATATGTACTCACAGACCCACTCAGACACTCATGCACCCACATACTGACCCCCTTGGACACTCACGCTCTCACTCACAGAGCCACACAGGCACTAATACACAAACTTACAGAGCCATGCACACACCCATAGAGTCACTCACATACTCACAGTTGCATACAGCCACTCCCACACCCACAAACCCACTCCCACACTCACTCAGAGACCCATAAAGCCACTCATACAGTCACTCACCTACCTACACAGCCATTCATAAACCCAAACTCAAAGGTTACAGGTTTCAGTTAGAAAATAACATTTAAAAGAAAGTCGAAATTTACTGAAAAAATCAAACGTTACGGGGATGTTATATTTAGGAAAAAGAATTGAAAAAACAGAAATTCACTGAAAAAAATCAAAGGTGACAGGGATGTTAGAGTTAGAAAATAAAATTAAAAAACCTTAGAAATTTACTGAAAAAAGTTTACAGGGATGTTATACTTAGGCCCAGTTTAAACTTACAGGTCATTTTGCTTTACTGAACTAGGTGAAGAAAGGACCTGTGGTGGAACCTCAGGCTTTGATTTCGGGCTAAGTAATGGGAGTATGTTTATGAGAAATACTACATTAACATAGCTTTTGTGCTATGGAAAATGTGATTGCCACTGTGTGTGTGCAACATTCAAGTAATTTGGCTTTGCTTAATTATGCAAAATATTTGCAAAATTAGGTGAAATTGTGAAATTGCATGAAACACAAATCCATCATTTAGAATTGTATTTAGCCCAAGCACGTCTTGTGGTCAATTTTGATGTAAGGATGCATTTTGCACTCAATAATAGTGTAAAAACAAAAAGCACTGTGAACAACAATTGCTCCCATTTTGTTGTCTGTGTTCTTTAGTAGTACATTTTAACCATAAATTGCAGGTGTGTAGAGGAACATTTTTACTACAAATGGCACATAATTATGTGATGTGGGATAATGCTGAATTTTTAGGAACTTCACACAGCATCTCTAACATGAAATTCTCAAAAATTACGTGAAATACTTCACAGTAATTACAATTTCACTCAAGCCTAGTTGTCATATGCTTGTATAACTTTCTTTTGCACTTCATATTTGACTCATGACTGACTCTTGTTTAAGTTTTTAGAGGAGGATTTTTCTAAATGTTTGTAAGTGGTTTCGGAACTTTCAACATGGAGTGAAAGCACTCTTATAGGTGTTATTGGCTTACTAGGTGCTTCAGTGCTTTTGAGATTGGCCTACCACAGCACATTTAGGGGCCGATTCCGATCCTGGAGAAACCGGGTACGAACCGTCGGACGGAGCATTTTCTCCGTCCGACTCGTACCCGGTTAAAAAACATTACAAAAATGCAAGTATGATTCGTATGGAAACACTATTTCCGTACGAATCGTACAAAACACTTACCGACGAAAATATACATACAAATGTGATCCGGGAAAGCGCCGACGTGACGTCGGGACGCATTCAGGCTGCGTTTCACGAACCAGGAAGTACGATCCGTACCGACGTCACCCCGCACGCATTATATTTTCCGGCTGCCAAAAACTGCCGGGAAATCAGGACGACGCGCACAAGGAGCACCTGTACGCGACGGACAGCCATGGACCCGAACCTCCGTGTCATCCCGCCCTCATAGCAGTCCACCTGCTCTACAGGAACCGACGCAGACGCCGCAGAAGGTCAGAACAACACCCAGGGGCAAAGGGGGGGCAGGGGCAGGACACATAACCCCCACCCAAGTCACAAATCCTACATGCCCTGGACATACCTGACCTTCAGGGCCTGGTCACTTCGAGGGGGTGGGGGCGTGTCCAGCAACGCATGCGTCCGCCACAACGGAAGTGGATGTTGACGCGAACCGGCAACACAACAATTCTGGTACATACCGTACCCACGCCTTAAGAGCGTGGGTACGGGTCGTACCACGCCCACCCCTAGGTCACCCCAACAATGGCGGTACGGCCCGTACCCACGTTCTAAAGGCCTGGGTACGGGCCGTACCAGCATCGTTCGAGTGATGTAGGGGTACGCGTGGTATGACCCGTACCCACGCTCTGAAGGGCTGGGTATGGTGCGTACCCCTACGGCACCCTATTGGGGGTCCGCACCGTACCCAGGCCTTAAGAGCGTGGGTACAGGCCGTACCGGCATTTTTGGAGTGACGTAGGGGTATGCGTGGTACGACCCGTACCCACGCACTGAAGGCCTGGGTACAGTGCGTACCCCTACGGCACCCCATTGGGGGTCCGCACCGTACCCAGGCCTTAAGAGCGTGGGTACGGGCTGTACTGCCATTGTTGGAGTGACGTAGGGGTACGCGTGGTACGACCCGTACCCACACTAAGAAGGCCTGGGTACGATGCGGACCCCTACGGCACCCCAACAATGGGGGTATGCACCGTACCCACGTTCCAAAGGCATGGGTACGGGCCTTACCCAGGCCTGCAGAGCGTGGGAACGGGTATGTACGGAGCGTACCCCCACCCGTGTATGTCCAAGCGTACATGGCCAGACATAGGAGGGTGGGTGCAGAGTCCTCCCAGCAGTGCCCAGACATAGGAGGGGTGGGTGCCTATCACTCCCAGCAGTGCCCAGACATAGGAGGGGTGGGTGCCTATCACTCCCAGCAGTGCCCAGACATAGGAGTGGTGGGTGCCTATCACTCCCAGCAGTGCCCAGACATAGGAGGGGTGGGTGCCTATCACTCCCAGCAGTTCCCAGACATAGGAGGGGTGGGTGCAGAGTCCTCCCAGCAGTGCCCAGACATAGGAGGGGTGGATGAAGAGTCCTCCCAGCAGTGCCCAGACACAGGAGGGGTGGGTCCCTATCACTCCCAGCAGTGCCCAGACATAGGAGGGGTGGGTGCAGAGTCCTCCCAGCAGTGCCCAGACACAGGAGGAGTGGGTGCCTATCACTCCCAGCAGTGTCCAGACATAGGAGGGGTGGGTGTGGAGTCCTCCCAGCAGTGCCCAGACACAGGAGGGGTGGGTGCCTATCTGTTCTGCTCGATTTTCCCGGCCTTCTTGTGTTGAAAAGTAATTGAATGTGACTTCAGTCCCTTACCATTCAAGTCTAAGGGTTAGAGTAGTGAATGGAGCCTATTTACTAGGCACTTCGACATGATCCTGTGCTCTTCCCCATAGATCAGGGCTTGCACACATAGCCTAGGGGATAGATTTGTTAGTATTAGGGATAACTTGTCCTGTAGTGAGGGTATTTCATGGAGCCGTGCTGAATTCAGGCCTGGTAGGCCTCAAACGGGAGAGACTCCATCTTTCTTTCTGCTCCGGCAGCTTGGGATGCTTCTAGGTCAAATGTAATGTTTTAGTTATGAGGTGTTATTCGCTTGGAGAGAACCGGTTCAGGCCGGCCCTTATCGAAGGATTGTATTTTTCTTCATGCCGAAGACACTACATCAGGCCGGCCGGCTGGGAACGTGTCCTTGGTACGGGGAGGTACAAGAATTTGGTGGGCGGCAGGTTACGGGGCGGAATTTTCCATGAGGAAACGCACCTCTATATTAGTGAAAGTCTGAGACAGTTACATGTTCAGTCCGTAGGCGGCATCTAGCCGTTAGCAGTAAAGCTACTACTTATTCCAGGGAAGACAGACGCCATCTTGAAGGCGGAGAAGAACCGAGAGGCAGATACTCTCCTAGCAGAATAGCCAGAGAGGAGAGAGTAGCCGATAAGGAAGAGGTCCCAGTGACTCGGAGAAGGGTGAAGAGAACAGCGCATAGTGGTGCAGACATGTATCCGTGACTGCGGAGGTGTGACTTCCAGGCGAGCCGAGGCACAGACGAGAAGGGAACCTAGATGACCACTGAGTGCAGGCTACACACTACTAAGGTGATGTCGACCCTTTCTTATTAGAGTGTACAACTTAATCTTTCACTTCTCTTTGCAGGTTATGTGTTATATTGTAATGTTATGTGATTGCGTATGTAATGAGTAATAAAGTACCCAGTTTGTAGTGAACCAACATGTGCTGCGTGTTCTTGTATGAGAGGGTAGCCTATTCTTCTAGTCAGCTGCGGCTACATGAACAGATGTTAACCCTGATCAGGTAAGTGGTAACTGAATAAGGGAAAGAGGAGCCCCTCGAACCGGAGAACAGGCTATGCTCGAACTGGCAGTCCTTGTGTGATCTGATGAATAGTGAGACTGATTCCCTTTTTGTATGTTATGGTGATCATAGGATGAGACTGCCGTCTGGGTAGAGAGGTCTGGATTCGTATGGGATCGCGAGGCCGCCACTTGTGATACTGTCGTATGGGCAGAGAGGTCTGGATTCGTATGGGATCGCGAGGCCGCCACTTGTGATACTGTCGTATGGGCAGAGAGGTCTGGATTCGTATGGGATCGCGAGGCCGCCACTTGTGATACTGTCGTATGGGCAGAGAGGTCTGAATCCGTATGGGATCGCGAGGCCGCCGATTATAAGAGGTCTTGGTATGTATAGTAGGAATTCCCTGTCCTTAGGTTGTAGATATATGTGGTTGCACTATTGTAAATAGGCCCTAGGGAGGGGGTAACGTTCTGGCTGGGTTAGTGAGGCTCTGATGAGCGGGTTCTATCTGATCCGAAAACCCAAGCAGAACATTTGGCGTCACGAACCGTTTACGAAACCTGTGTGCTTTGTGGTCGTATTGTGTTTGCTTTCGGCGCGTGCGTGGTTTCGTTTGTATATTATTAGTGTATAATTGTGTGTGTAGTTTTTTTTTTTTCTTCTCTTCTTCTCTTTCTTCTTTCTCTTTTTCTCTTTTTCTTTCTTTTCCGAGATGTTTTCTAGAAAGTCGAAATCTACTTTTAAGTTGCCCGTTGATATTCCCGGCTGGGATTCAACGCCTTATGAAGCCTTAGCCCGTGAGTGGGCTGATTCTACTGGTTTGAGTGAGAATTGGAATTCTTTTTTGGAGCTGGCGGAGACGGCTAATGTGATTACTTGTTTACAGAAGGCGCCGGTATCTAAGGGTGATGAGCTTCCCGTTTTGGGGCGCAGAGGTTGGATTGTTCTGTCTGCGTACAGGATTCTGCATGAGAGGTTGTTGAAGTTACAGAAATCGCATAAGGATGTGGAAGCGAACTTTGTTGAGATTCAGAATGCTCATACTTTGTTGCAGTGTCAAAATAAGTTGCTTGCTGACAAACTTGAGACGTACCAAACTATTGACGAGAGGGCGGCTGTGCGAATTGCTCGCTATAAATACAAGAATCGGCGTGGTCGGGTTTCGACGCGAAAGGTGCGTCTGGTCGTGGCGAAAGCCGGACTGGATTGGAATCCTGATGAATGGGATGGTAATATCTGGAACTCGAGTGATTCTCCTTCCTCGGGTGAGGAGTATGCCAAGCGCGAGTCCTCTCGCTCCGGCCGTGATTGTAAGTCTGCTTCTTGCGCCTCTGATGGTGCACCCCATGATTGCGCTCGTCCTTCGAGTGGGGTCGATGCTTCTTACACTGATTGTTCCTCTATGTGTACTGGTCGAGCTCCTTGTGTTGCTCGTCCCGCGGTCTCGGTGCATCCAGTTTTTCGGCGGAAGTTGCAGCAGGCTCCCGGTGCTCCGAATGGTATTGCTTTAGACTCTTTGGAGGATTTTACTCAACAAGAAATTAGTGATATTTTGCAGCGATTTCGGCAGCGAGCTGGTGAGACCTTACTCACATGGATGGTGCGCCTTTATGAACTGGGCGCTGCTGGCATTATGTTGGATGCTGGCGATTGTTTGAAGTTTTGTTTCTTGAGTTCGGATTCTACTGTACAGGATCATTTTCGTAACTTTAATGTTGGTGGTCAAATTTCTTTGCTTCAATTGGCGACTGAGGGTTGTAATCAAAAATATCCTACTGAGTCTGACTGGCCTGTGAATGACAAACCGTGGTATACTTTGCGCGATGCTGCACAACGTCTCAAAGAGGAGGTGATGAAAACGGCAATTTTTCTGAATACTGCTGACAGGTTGCTTGATGGTTTGTTGACATCTTCTGTGCGGAATCGTATTATTCGTTCTTCCCCTGTTGCTTATAAGCAGGTCATGATGACTTTATTGATTAATCAGACTGGTAACATATTGTCTATGGTGCTGGAATCGGTACGCCAACTCGGTGAGTTGGGTGAGTGGTTTAAACCTGAACGGCAATCCCGGCCTGACACTCGTACTCCTGGTGACAATAAACTTACTGGACGTGATATGTTTTTTGGTCTTATGGCCGATGGTGTGCGGAAGGAGGACATTGACGGTGAGACTACTTCTCGTTTGTGGGAAATGTTTCGCAAACGTGGCTTGGATCGAAAGGAGGGTGCCCGGCGTGTTCGGACGACTGAGTGTGATCGCGGTTTTTCTGAAGGTAGCGGTGATGACGACTGCCGTGGGCGCTCTGATCGTCGTGATGATCGACGTTATGTACGTGATTTGTCCCCCCGTCGTGAGAGAGACAGGGAGAGAGAGGGGGAAAGAGAGAGGGGGAGAGATGATTATGTTAACAGCAGACGTAGAGATGATAGGGATCAATCCCCTGAGTTGAGAAGGAGAGAGGATCGACACAGATTGGCTGATCGAAACCCGCAGTACAATGCAGAGGACAGGAATCCATTTCGTAATGGAGATGGATATGAACAGGAGGTATCGATACCTGGGAAACGTGAGAGTCTTTATCCTGATTTATCCTGGTACACAGAACGCAGTAAAAATGACTAGGAAATAGGTCAAGCTTCAGTACACAGATGGGCTCACAGAGATAATAGACCCTATGTAGATATTGATATTTATTGGAGACATCGTAATATCCAAAGGGCCCGAGCATTGGTAGATACAGGAGCGGAGGCCACTCTTATTCATGGAAAATCAAAGAAGTTTAAAGGTCAGCCTTTTACAATTACCGGATTAGGTGGAAAGGAAACTCCCGCAGTTCAAACTTTACTTGAAATGAGAATAGGTAGAATTCCTAGAAAAGAATACTCTGTATTAGTGGTGCCACTCTTAGAATTCATAATTGGAATTGATATTTTGAAAGGAATGACTTTGCACTTAGATGATGGATGTTACCAATTTGGAACTAAACATTATATATCGTCCAGGCCTGTACGGGTTGGTCGTTTAAGAATGCCCCCCATAAAAGTTCCCCAGGCGACAAAAGTGGTTCATCAGAAGCAGTATCGTATTCCAGGTGGTCATGAAGAGATTAGTACCACTATTCAGGAGTTGGTGGATGCAGGAGTTATAACCCCAGTTACTTCTGCTTGGAATAATCCTGTTTGGCCTGTACGTAAGAGTGATAATTCTTGGCGCATGACTGTTGATTATCGAGAATTGAATAGACACACACCCTCTTTGACTGTTGCAGTACCGGATGTTATTACCCTAATTGAAAGAATCCAAAAACATCCAGGTACATGGTATGCGTCCATTGATATTGCTAATGCTTTCTTTTCGATTCCGATTGCCCCTGAGTGTCAGGAACAATTCAGTTTTACGTGGAACGGGCGTCAGATGACGTTTAGAAGTCTTCCCCAGGGCTATGTGCATAGTCCTACGATATGTCACCGGCTGGTGGCAGAGCATTTGGCTGAGGTACCGGTTCATCCGCAAATTCAGATATGTCACTATATTGATGATATTTTGATCCAAGGCGAAACACAAGAGGAAGTTCAGACCCAACTGGACAGAGTCATTGAGTGCCTGCGTGAGAAAGGTTGGGAAATCAACCCGGATAAATTACAAGGTCCGTCCCAGGCTGTGAAATTTTTGGGTATTAATTGGCATGAGGGGCACCGAGAAGTGATCCCTCGGGTTAAACAGAAAATTCTTGATTTTGCAGTTCCGAGGAATAGGAAAGAAGCCCAAAGCTTCATTGGTTTGTTTGGTTTTTGGCGCCAGCATATTCCTCATTTGAGTCAAATATTGGCCCCTTTGTACCATGTCACTCGTAAAAAGAATGCATTTGAATGGGATAAACCACAACAAGATGCGTTCAGCCTGGCAAAAGAAGCAATTCAGCATGCTCTGGATTTATGGCCTGTATGTGATGGTGATGTGGATTTGAATGTGTCTGTACAAGGCCTTTATGCGAATTGGAGTTTGTGGCAGAAACAAGGCAAGAGTAGAGTACCGTTAGGTTTCTGGACCAAAAAATTACCTGATGCTGGTGAGCGTTATACACCTTTTGAGAAACAGTTACTTGCATGTTATTGGGCTCTGGTGGATACCGAGCAATTGACTTTGGGACATGATATAGTTTTGCGACCTGAAATTCCTATCATGCAGTGGGTTATGAGTTCGCCGAAAACTCACCGAATTGGACACGCTCAAGAGGCGAGTGTGATTAAATGGAAATGGTATATACAAGACAGGGCACGTGTGGGACAAAAAGGAGTTGCATCTTTGCATGAGCAGGTGGCGCGGGCGCCATCGACTGAGACTGAGAGTGAATGTTCCGTACCTTTAGTACAGGAGTCTCCTGTTAAGTGGGGTAGACCTTTTGATGATTTGTCGGCGGAGGACAGAAACCATGTCTGGTTTACGGATGGTTCAGCAAGGTTCATAGGGACGAAACGGCATTGGAAGGCGGTGTCCTATAATCCGATCACACAAAAATTGCTGAGCACAACTGGTGAGGGTAAGAGCAGTCAATTTGCTGAACTCTATGCTGTTTATCAAGTTCTGAAACAAGAGTTACCTGGCACATGTCATATTTTCACCGATTCTTGGTCTACTGCCAATGGACTGGCAGTTTGGTTACCGACTTGGCATTCCCATAGTTGGAAAATCCATTCAAAAGAACTGTGGGGAAAAGAATTATGGCAGGAGATTTGGGAAATGCTCCCACAGAGTACTGTTACAATCTTCCATGTGGATGCTCATACCCCGATAGACTCTCTTGACAAATTCTTTCATAATATTGCAGATGAGAAATCTAAAATTGCTGAGGCAGTGGTGGACAGGCAAGATTCTGATATTGCGGGATTGGCGAAATGGGCCCACCAGAAAGCAGGACACTTTGGAGAGAAAGCCACTAGCAGGTGGGCTGCTGATCGAGGAATTTATATTCCCCTAGATTTAATCAAAAATGTTATTCTACATTGTCCCATTTGTCAGCATATCAGGCAGCGCAAAGTGCCGTAAATTGTTAAAGGTCATTTACATCGCGGGAAATTGCCCGCTCAAATTTGGCAGATTGATTACATCGGTCCACTTCCTATGAGTAGGAATTGTCAATATGTTTGCACTATTGTTGATACATACAGTGGCCTGTTGGTGGCCCTTCCCTGTAAGCAAGCTACCCAATTGAATACTATTAAAACATTGGAATTGATTATGATGTATTATGGTGTGCCATTCCAAATTCAATCTGATAATGCATCCCATTTTCGTGGAAGATTGGTACAGGAATTCTGTGTGGAAAACAATATTGAATGGGTGTTTCATATACCATATTATCCACAGGCCTCGGGTCTTGTGGAGAGGTTGAATGGACTGCTGAAAGATCAGTTACGTAAATTAACAGATGACAAGTATAAGAATTGGCGAGACTTTTTGCCTCAAGCGCTATTGATTTTGAATAACCGTCCTTTTCTAAATGCTGAATCCCCACTTATGCGTTTGTTTCCTCCGAATGTTGATGCTAAGCCCAATGAAATCAGAGATACTGTGATGTACTGGGAGATTACTCCCGGAGCTTTGGCTCCATGTAGAGCGACCCCAGGGTCGGCAGGTTTAGACTTGCATGCCATGGATGACACCGTTATAAAAAGTAAGGATCGAGTCATCATTGAAACTGGTGTTGGTGTTCATATACCAACTGGGAATTTCGGATTAATCGCCCCTAGATCGGGGCTGGCTGTAAAAGGCATTCAGGTGCTTGGAGGAATCATTGATAGTGATTATCAGGGAGAGATTAAGGTGCTCCTGCTGAATAGCAGTGAGGTTGACTTACTGATACATCAAACTGACCGAGTGGCTCAATTGCTAATAATGCCTGTTTTCAGTGGTGAGATCACAAAAGGCACTGCCCCAACGCTGCTAACTGTACGAGGCCAGAAAGGTTTTGGCTCCACAGATAATCCTGGGGCCAGAGTTTGGGTGCAGTCGCCTAAGAATCCCCCTGAACAAGCAGAAGTCATTGCAACCGGTCAAGACAACACCATTTTAGTTATGAGACCAGGGAAAGATAGCTGGGAAGCAGTCCCGGCTGACAAATGTTACTTACGAGAATGAATAATGCCTGTATTTGATTCTCTTTCAGATCATTCTTTGGACTGTTGCTGCAGGATGTGTCGGCGTTGGACTCCTTTTGGGCTGGTACGACGAGAGAGGAGGGATCCCATCAACCCGGGCTGAGTTGAGAACCCGAGTGTCGCGTTCCTTCGCTGCGTGGGATTCGTCGTCGAACTTTTGGACTACGTTGGCCAAACGAGTGACTAAAACCCCTCATTTCTGCTTGACACCGATGAGATCGGTGACTGACATTCTAGCGACTTGTTTAGTTGCTGTCCCTGCTTCATTGGAGACTTTGACTCATATTTTCAATATATCGAATGCTCGCCCCAATGTTCTCCTGGGCGATTTTGCTACCCATGAGTATTGCCCCTTGTGTACTGTACTGTCAGACCCGATACCCCCCATCCAGTCCCAAATAGTTACCTATAATATCACACAGGGTGATTTGTGTTTTTTCCTTACTTGTGATCCTAGTGCGATTTCTGAATGTATTCGTTTAAGATTGAAAGGTGCCACTTCATTCACCGCTCATGAACGTACTTTGTGCCTTCAAAGGACACCGAAAACATGTACTTCTGTTCAGAATAACATGACTTGCAAGAGTTTGGTAGTTACCGCCAGTCATTATCGCACGATGTTACTACCTGCCGGATGGCTTTTCTCATGTGGTAATACTTCCTGGCCATATATCCCCGCAAATATTTCTGGAGGCCCTTGTGCCATTACTAGACTGAGCTTGTTGATGTTTTCATCACATCCGAATGCCAACTCTCGTGTGATTCGAGATACAGTGAGGTTACAGGAGGATTGTGACTCATCTTTGCATTTATATTCCAAGTCTGAATACCTTAGCCTGGCTATTTCAATTGTTGGTGTTCCTGCTTTGGCAGTTTATAATGCCAAATCTATTGGGAAAATGGCCTGCTGGATGGTAAAATCCATTAATCATACTTCTACAGTCCTGTCTGACATGCTATTAGACGCCCAGGGTGAACGTAGAGCTATCTTGCAAAATCGAGCGGCCATTGATTATCTTTTGCTTAAACATGGACACGATTGTTCTGATTTTGAGGGTCTTTGTTGTTTTAACTTGTCGGATCATACAAAATCCATTCAAGCTCACATTGATAAACTACATGACTTGACAGAAGAAGTTAGAAAACACATTGACCAGGGCTGGTTTGACTGGCTCTTTAATTGGTTACCTGATTTGCATATGTTACGTCAGATATTAGGAGGTATTCTGGTTACTATCGCCATTTTGATTTCTATCTGTTGCTTTATTCAGTGTAATCCTTCACTACTTCAATTCTGCACACCTGGTACTAGACATAGATCAGTTAGTCTTGTTTCATATTATTCTTCCACAGATATTAGTTCTGTTTAATGAATGTATAATAGACTGAAGTCAAGGGTGAAATGTTCTGCTCGATTTTCCCGGCCTTCTTGTGTTGAAAAGTAATTGAATGTGACTTCAGTCTCTTACCATTCAAGTCTAAGGGTTAGAGTAGTGAATGGAGCCTATTTACTAGGCACTTCGACATGATCCTGTGCTCTTCCCCATAGATCAGGGCTTGCACACATAGCCTAGGGGATAGATTCGTTAGTATTAGGGATAACCTGTCCTGTAGTGAGGGTATTTCATGGAGCCGTGCTGAATTCAGGCCTGGTAGGCCTCAAACGGGAGGGACTCCATCTTTCTTTCTGCTCCGGCAGCTTGGGATGCTTCTAGGTCAAATGTAATGTTTTAGTTATGAGGTGTTATTCGCTTGGAGAGAACCGGTTCAGGCCGGCCCTTATCGAAGGATTGTATTTTTCTTCATGCCGAAGACACTATATCAGGCCGGCCGGCTGGGAACGTGTCCTTGGTACGGGGAGGTACAAGAATTTGGTGGGCGGCAGGTTACGGGCCGGAATTTTCCATGAGGAAACGCACCTCTATATTAGTGAAAGTCTGAGACAGTTACATGTTCAGTCCGTAGGCGGCATCTAGCCGTTAGCAGTAAAGCTACTACTTATTCCAGGGAAGACAGACGCCATCTTGAAGGCGGAGAAGAACCGAGAGGCAGATACTCTCCTAGCAGAATAGCCAGAGAGGAGAGAGTAGCCGATAAGGAAGAGGTCCCAGTGACTCGGAGAAGGGTGAAGAGAACAGCGCATAGTGGTGCAGACATGTATCCGTTACTGCGGAGGTGTGACTTCCAGGCGAGCCGAGGCACAGACGAGAAGGGAACCTAGATGACCACTGAGTGCAGGCTACACACTACTAAGGTGATGTCGACCCTTTCTTATTAGAGTGTACAACTTAATCTTTCACTTCTCTTTGCAGGTTATGTGTTATATTGTAATGTTATGTGATTGCGTATGTAATGAGTAATAAAGTACCCAGTTTGTAGTGAACCAACATGTGCTGCGTGTTCTTGTATGAGAGGGTAGCCTATTCTTCTAGTCAGCTGCGGCTACATGAACAGATGTTAACCCTGATCAGGTAAGTGGTAACTGAATAAGGGAAAGAGGAGCCCCTCGAACCGGAGAACAGGCTATGCTCGAACTGGCAGTCCTTGTGTGATCTGATGAATAGTGAGACTGATTCCCTTTTTGTATGTTATGGTGATCATAGGATGAGACTGCCGTCTGGGTAGAGAGGTCTGGATTCGTATGGGATCGCGAGGCCGCCACTTGTGATACTGTCGTATGGGCAGAGAGGTCTGGATTCATATGGGATCGCGAGGCCGCCACTTGTGATACTGTCGTATGGGCAGAGAGGTCTGGATTCGTATGGGATCGCGAGGCCGCCGATTGTGCTGAGACTGCCGTCTGGGTAGAGAGGTCTGGATTCGTATGGGATCGCGAGGCCGCCACTTGTGATACTGTCGTATGGGCAGAGAGGTCTGGATTCGTATGGGATCGCGAGGCCGCCGATTGTGCTGAGACTGCCGTCTGGGTAGAGAGGTCTGGATTCGTATGGGATCGCGAGGCCGCCACTTGTGATACTGTCGTATGGGCAGAGAGGTCTGGATTCGTATGGGATCGCGAGGCCGCCGATTGTGCTGAGACTGCCGTCTGGGTAGAGAGGTCTGGATTCGTATGGGATCGCGAGGCCGCCACTTGTGATACTGTCGTATGGGCAGAGAGGTCTGGATTCGTATGGGATCGCGAGGCCGCCACTTGTGATACTGTCGTATGGGCAGAGAGGTCTGGATTCGTATGGGATCGCGAGGCCGCCACTTGTGATACTGTCGTCTGGGCAGAGAGGTCTGGATCCGTATGGGATCGCGAGGCCGCCGATTATAAGAGGACTTGGTATGTATAGTAGGAATTCCCTGTCCTTAGGTGGTAGATATATGTGGTTGCACTATTGTAAATAGGCCCTAGGGAGGGGGTAACGTTCTGGCTGGGTTAGTGAGGCTCTGATGAGCGGGTTCTATCTGATCCGAAAACCCAAGCAGAACACTATCACTCCCAGCAGTGCCCAGACATAGGAGGGGTGGGTGCAGAGTCCTCCCAGCAGTGCCCAGACATAGGAGGGGTGGGTGCAGAGTCCTCCCAGCAGTGCCCAGACACAGGAGGGGTGGGTGCCTATCACTCCCAGCAGTGCCCAGACATAGGAGGGGTGGGTGCAGAGTCCCCCCAGCAGTGCCCAGACACAGGATTGGTGGGTGCAGAGTCCCCCCAGCAGTGCCCAGACATAGGAGAGGTGGGTGCAGAGTCCCCCCAGCAGTGCCCAGACACAGGAGGGGTGGGTGCAGAGTCCCCCCAGCAGTGCCCATGGAAAGAAAAGGGTGCAGTACCCACAGATATAATGCCCACAATTGTCAGTCAGGTGCTCAAAGACCCTGCAGAACACGTAACACATGTGTGCGAGGCTGGGAGTACACACATGCATAGTGTGTAATAGGGAACATGTCCACATGAAGTCATGTCAATATACTCCATACACAAGTACAGTGACCACCAAGCATGCCACTAATGATGCAGGTGGAGACATTGCCCAGCATGCATGGGCAAAGTTGAACGGATCCGTCACACACCAAGGAAATGTAGACACAGCTCAGCACAACATTTAGGAACCACCCTGCAGGGAAGATGTCAGGGGCCACAGAGGAAGGAACACACCTTGGGACAACGTCACCATGCAGTAGGAGCTTACATGAACAAAGATATTTCGCAAATACCTTGTGATGGCACACAGATACCAGGGTCCACCCCATGAGCAGCACACTACTACATTTCCCAGACACCTAACACATTATCACCACCCCAAATCATGGAGCAGCACCACCAACAGCAATACCAGAAAAGCAGTAGTGTTCAAAGGAAAAAAAAACATTGCTTTATTCAGCATGAAAAAAAATTGGTTAATAAAAGTTCAATATATACAAGGCCCATAGGGCAGTCCATAGTCCAATTCCTGGTGGGGGACTTATAGGGATGCGTGTCCCCTAGCTTGCCTGCACAGTTCATACCTCCTTTGCTTCCACAGGGGGGGCATCATGTGGGGGGGAAGGACCAGGCACCGCAGGGACAGGAGGGGCAAGGGTAGGTGTTGTGGGTGCAGGGTCGGAGGACTCCACCCCAGGGGGTGGGGCAGCGCCAAAGGTGGTGGTGAGAATGGGGCTGCACACGGTTGCAAGGTCCCCCAGCATCTCCCCTGCACCCGAAGAAACCACAGGCCCCAAGGAGGGGGGGAGTCAGAGGGATGGGTCGCAGCGCTACTGGGGGAGGGTGTGGACGGGGGGGGGACTTAACTACCCTGACCGGGGACACCTTTGACCGCTTGCGGGGTGGTGACACACTGGGGCTCCGGGACAGAGCGGCCATGAAGGAATCTTTGTTTGAATCTTGGCCAGGAGAGCTGAGGGGAGTGGATTTGGAGGGAGTGGGTTGTGAGGAATGTGGACTCCCACTGTGGCTGCGTGTCTTCCGTTTGCCCCCCGACCCAGTGGGTGTGCCTACTTCACCCTGTGTGTGCGTGACAGAAGGTGTGCGCTTGGCCTTCCCTGGTGGTGTGGTGCCTGTGTCTGGTGGGGTGCGTGCATGGGTACGTCTGGGTGTGCTTGGGACAGGCATGGGAGTGGGAAGTGTGGATGGTGCAGGGGTAGGGGGGGACGCAGCGCTGCAGGAGACCCACTGCTGCAGTCAGTGTCGAGTCTATGGACCTCAGCAACTGGCGTTGGTCAGACTGCGCAGCTGAGATGCCCTCCATGTATGCCTCCATCTGGGTGAGCACTCGGGTGTGGCCATGGAGGACATTAAGCATCGCAGTCTGACCAACCAGCAACTGGCGCAGGATGTCCACAGATTCGGCATTCACGGCAGCAGTGGAGACAGGGGCAGGGGGTGCGGTGCCTGGCAAGAAGGAGACACGTGGTGACCTAGCACGGCGGGAAGGTACCCGAGCAAGTGGGAGGCCGGTGATGGGAATGGAGGGGGCGGGTAGAGATTGAGTGCTGCTTTCAGCTGTGGGAGCAGCCTCCGCCCCTTCTGGGAGCTCAGCCTCGGACCCGTCAGCGTCATAGTCGGTGGTGGGACTGGACAGGTCCTCCGCCTCACTCCCCTCGGCCTCCGTGCTACTCGATGCGCCAGACAAGACAGCACGGGTGCTCGATCCATCCTCACGGTCCATGCCAGTGTCTCCCTCGGAGTCCCCCGACGATGCTGTGGGCAAGGTGAAGAGACAGGAAATAATCAGACACCTGTATACATATGTCACATGAGTCAAATCTACATAGGTCACAGTGCATAGCCTGAAAAGCAACATGAGTCACATCTACAATACAAGGTACATATGTAGGCCCTGCAACACACAGTTGGTTGACCCACCATGCCACTGAGAAACAATGGAGAGCATGACACAAAAGCAAATTACTTGATATCAAATTGGACAGAGGAGCCAGGCTCTGGGGACAATCGTGCACAGCATCAGCACCACACAGCGGTGCCAAAAAAGGGATGAGCAGGAACCATGTCTATTAACTTTTTGCACATGCTGCAAAGCTAATACATTAAACCATGCCCAACATGACTGGGTCACTGCACCTTGAGTGTATGTCCAGACAAACATCACACACAGGCCAGACCTAGCAAGGAGACTTCAGATTTGTACATGTAGGCCTTGCCCGCACAAACCACCCCCTACCTGAGACAATGTAATTGAGACAGAGGAAGTACTTACACCTCTTACTCTGGGATAAAAACACATGGCCTGCACTAAATCCTGATTGTACACAAACTACCCCTGGTGCGCCTGTCCACATATATTATTGACAATCAACCATCATCAGATTGTCGTACCAAGACACACAGGCACTGCCTACTGTGAGTATGCACAAGCAAAATTGGGTCACAGTGTACAGTGGACACATGTAGCACAGTTTACGTAAATACAGATGAGGCCAGGGTACAATGCCACAGAGCCCAACCTATGCCGAAGACACAGAGAATGACCACATTGTTGGATGACACACATGATACCTAGGAAAAGGTGCCCCAGGGCACGGTAGTGGCCACACTCCTCCATGGTCCTGGATGGATATGACTGCAACTGAAGCAACCGTCCCTGCACTATGCATTACTCCCACTCATGCACATCATGTCAGAGGGCACAACATTGGACATGCATGCTGTAAGGCAGTACACTTTTAAGACACACTCCTATGTCGGGACTCACCATCAGTGCCAACTGACATGGACCCCACAATGACTGAACTGGCCAGGGCACAGGCAAGGTCCCAAAACCTGTTACACACCACCCGCACACATGATGCTGCAAGCATTGGGCACTTGGATTAACTGCCAGCCTAGATAACCTTGTGCAAGAGTGACTACACACAGACCAGGGAACACATGGCAAGGAGGGGAAGGGAGGAAGAACAGCACCGGTTTACTTTGGGGAACAGGTCATGCACTGCACATTTAAAACCCTGGCAGTGTATCCATGCAACTGCGCACTTCCAAAAGCTGGTGACACACAACAAACACACATGTACCTACACCCTTCCTGCTGCTGCTTCTCCCGTAAGCACCTGTCCAAGTCGGGGAAGACCACCGCCAGCACACGCTTATGGATGTGGGTCAGACGCCGGCACCCACGGTTCTTGTGGCTCTCAGGTGAGTCACCCAGCAGGACCCGTGCGATCCTCCTCGTCCAGCACCGGATATCCAGCGTTTCCTCACCTGGGCTAGGCGCCGCTTCCGACCCTCCGTCTTCCTCACGGCACTGCCGGCTTGCTTCCATATCTCCCCCTTGGCATGGACGCCTACCTGTGAGGATTCAAAAGTGAGAATACTTTAATACACCTGAACAATGACACAGAGACACACATATTAATAATTTGTCTTGTTTAAACAGGCCATGGTATGCAGGCAACTCATTGCACCTTTGTCATAGGGACATAATCCTCTGGGGAAGGCCAAATGCACTACGTGGCATTGAAAGTACACAGGTGGCATGAGGGGTGCCACACAATCAATGATCCTGGATCACACTGTGCATCACAAGCTACACCAGGATTATGTACAGCACCTCACATGCCCCAGCCCACTGACGCAACCTCAGCAGAGTGCACAGACACACACAGGCACAGGACAATCACCTGCCATTGCCAACTGCGGGTACAAACCTCACTCTGCCCATGTGCCACTAGACTGGGGGGTGTCACAGGTGTTGGGCTGGCTCAGCACGGCAGTCACACAGCACTGCTCCCTGCTCACATCAGATGGGCAGGGTATATCCATCCCTCATGCAGCTGGTGTGCAACACTCCCCATATGGACTCACCCACATGACAGGGGACTTACACACACACACCAATGTCCAGGGGACGAACACATCATTTGGACACTCACAGCACAGGTACACTAAACAAACACACATCTATGGGTACTGTCACCTGTCACACTGGGGGGACCACAGAATCACATCAGGACTGTAGAAACAACATTCCCAGGAGGAGTAGCCAGGCAGAATGTGGCATGCACCATGCATTGATTGTCACAGTAAGCATTATGCAAGTGAGGAGTGCACACAGGAACTACAGCATGCTCTGCATGGGAGACATGAGGCCTTCCCCACCCTGGGACCCACTCTAAACAACATTGCATGTCTGTCACACATGGACACAATGCCAGAAGTCACAGTCACAAAAAAGGGGCACAGTCTAAGCTAGTGGAGTCTGCACTCACATGCTCCCCTGGTCGACCATACAGCATGGTGTACTGTGGGAGGATCACATCCACTAACGCCATATTCTCCTCCATGGTGAATGGCTGGGCCCTCTCCACAGACCTGGACATGGTGCCAGAGGAATCACGAGCAGCAGCAGTGTTGTGGAATGAAAGGATGTGCAGGCAAGTGCTCTCTCATGGGACCTGGCTGCCTTATATCTGCCTTGCTGGCCTGTTTCATTTACAGGAGTACAGAGTGATTGGTCAGTCACATTAGCATCCTACGTTTCCTCCAATCCCTTTAAACCTACCCCAGTGAGTGGCTTTGCATGGTTTAAAACTTGAGCATGATGTCAAGTCAACAACCACTTTGCAACAAAGTATATTGTTTCCAACCGACTTCTACTGGCCACCTGATGCAAAAATTCAAACTTTAAACTTGGTCTCCATGACAACCAGCATGCATTTAGGCCCTTATACTTGTCCCTCATGTGTCTCCTATGTTATTTCAATATTTACACACAGGTACGGTGTGTTCCACGGCCCTAGGGCACCCCAAATGCAGTGAAACGGACCGTACAGGTGTGTGTACGGTCCCTATCACTATGGGAGTGCTCGCGTATGCGTACGCCATAGTAATACGGACCGTACACATGCGTGTACGGGTCGTATTTCTATGGCGTACGCATACGCCAGCACTCCCATAGTGATGGGACCCTACACACTCGTGTACGGTCCGTATTACTATGACGTACGCATACGCCAGCACTCCCATAGTGATAGGGACCCTACACACGCGTGTACGGTCCGTATTACTATGGCGTACGCATACGCCAGCGCTCCCATAGTGATAGGGACCCTACACACGCGTGTACGGTCTGTATTACTATGGCGTACGCATATGCCAGCACTCCCATAGTGATAGGGACCCTACACACGCGTGTACGGTCCATATTACTATGGCGTACGCATACGCCAGCACTCCCATAGTGATAGGGACCCTACACACGCGTGTACGGTCCGTATTACTATGGCGTACGCATACGCCAGCACTCCCATTGTGATAGGGACCCTACACACGCCCTCAGAGCGTATGTACGGTGCGTTTCACACCTGACAGTGTTGACAGGTGGCACACAGACAGGAATAGAGCTGTCATACTTGGCCAAGGCTGGACATCAAGGCATTTTCTGTGCAGTACTACATGTGTCGGGCACAGGTGTGTCATGCTGTGATGTGGCACATTACTCCTGAGGTGAGAAGCAAATCAATGTATGATGAGCTGTGTACACATGTCATGTGTGATGGTGCACTATGTGCCACACATCCCCTTCACTCCTTTGACATGTGTGCATGTAGTACAGACTTGTTGAGCCGTGCGTCACTGGCATGGCACAGTCACCGACACCCGCAACTGTCCCCTGATGCCAGGTACACGGAATATTACACCTGACATGTGAATGCCCACGTTGCACGCTGTAACTATGTCATGTGTGTGTCATGTGTTCCCATAGGTTTGCTGTAGGTGTTTGGTCAAATGCATCTGCATTTGCTGCAACCAACATGTGTCTGTGTGTATATGGGCATGGCACACTGTTACGCACACCAGCCCACATGTGTAATCCGACGTAAGGTGTGTATGTATGCATCGACACGGAGTTTCAAAACAAGGACATATCTGCATACTCTCAATGTATGTGTGATCAGTCTTGACATGTACTCCTTCATGGCAAGGTGTGTGGTCTGTCCTTTTTCTATGATATGTGACCTGTGCATCTAGTGTTCCGCAACCTGTCTGTACGATAAATATTCTTCTTCTGCACATATGTCGATGTCTGTAACTCCTGTGATGCGTCTGCCTGTTCACTTACACTGGCCCACAGCTAGTTTCATGGCATGGCATATTGAGGTTGAGAATCGACGTTTGTAGCTGGCTCTTGGTAGGAGTGTCACCTGCCTGGCATGCGTGTCCAGGGCATATTGCACAGACCTGACTCTGTATGTAGCATATGTGTATTGCCTGTTGAACATGTGCTCAGTACATTGACATTGGTGGTGTACTGTACTCACTCTTCGTTGTCCCTTCAAATTTACTGCAGGGCTCCGCCTCTCCCTCGACCAATTCCGGACTTGGCTGACCTGAGGGAACATGACTGTATACGCCGCTACTGCTTCCCCCGACCGTTGATTGAGAACTTGACGACACGGCTGGCAACACACCTCCAACCGCTACACAGGTATCCTACTGCACTGACACCCAAAATGAAGGTGATGGCAGCCCTACATTTCTTTGCCACGGGTACCTTCCAATATACCATTGCTCATGTTGGTGGCATGTCCCAAACCATGTTCAGCCGTGTTGTGCATGATTTTTTAGAGGCCATGTTGGATCACCTGGATGACTTCATTAAATTCCCAACTCCTGAGCAGTTGACAGGTGTCAAGCGTGAGTTCTATGCCCTGGGAGGGATGCCCCATGTCATTGGGTCCATAGATGGAACACATGTGGCTTTGGTACCACCACAGGCACAGGAGGTAGCGTATAGGAACCGCAAGCATTACCACTCCATTAATGCCCTTGTGGTGTGTCTTGCCAACATGGTGATTTCACATGTCTGTGCTCGTTTTTCAGGATCTGCACACGATGCCTACATCATGAGGTGGAGCAGGGTGCCTGAAATGATGCTGCAGCTGCGCAACGAACGAGCATGTATTGTTGGTGGGTATACTCTGGCAGTCCTGTATTTAGCGTCATCTTCCTGTCTTACTGCTTCTCCTGACCCACTTTTGTCCATGATGTTTCCATGTAGGGGACACTGGCTATCCCAACATGCCATGGCTGATCACACCTCTCTGCAACCCCAGCACGGCTGCCGAGCACCGCTACAACAACACCAATGGGCGGAACAGGTGAGTGATAGAGAGGACGTTTGGCCTCCTGAAGAGCCGATTCCGTTGCCTCCACAAAACCGGCGGCACACTCCCATATGCACCGGTGAAGGTCTGCAAGATCTTCCTCGTGTGCTGCATGCTACACAACATGGCAGTGGAGAAAGCTGTGCCACTCATCCTGGATCCGGATGAGCAGGACCATCCACCCCTGGAGGATGAAGGGCTTGGTGACGAGGCAAGTGATGTGGAGGAGGAGGAGGCGGTAGAGGACATCCAGAGTCGGCTCATACGCAACTTCTTTACTTAGTGGTGAGTTCCAGTGTCTGAGTGTGCACGCATTGGGCCGTGTGTGGCATGTGTTGCAATGTGTGTGTCCATCTGCATGTCTGCCAAGTGAGTCAGAGGTGTGTTTGGATGTGTCACTCGAGTGATGATGCAATAGAAGAATGTTTTTCCAGAGTCATCATTGTCACCTAGCATGTTGACAACCTTATACGTGTCGAGTACATGCACATGCATGCGGATGTGCTTCTTTTGGCTGACTTCTTGTGTGTCTCTCATCCACAGGTACTTGCGCATGCTGTCTGCTGATTGCATTGTTGTGCTCCTGCTATTCCTCATGAACACAGCAACATGTGCTGAATCAGCGTTACATGCACGGACAAGTTTGAAAATCTCCTTAGGGTAAGGGATGCAGCACGGCTTTTTGGGTGTGGTATTTGTTTTGAATGTGTGTGCACTGCTCCTGTTCATGTTTGGTTACTTTGCATACATGTAGAATCACCATGGGGCACATGCCATGGAGCTGAATTCACCTTAATTGATGGTCAGACTTGGTGATAGTCATCTGTAATGGGATTGCGAATTGTGATGAAGCCATCAATGTGTGTAACACTGCCCTCGGAAACATACGGGTTGCACCGGGTTGACATGGTGTGTGAATTCCCCATTAGAGGCTCAAGGGTGTATAGCAGCCTCTCCGTGAGCAGCAGGGGGTGTTTAGCTGTAACCCATCACTTGTGTGCCAGTTCTATGGATTTCCAGCATCTGTGGTGCAAAGGGGGGTGCCAGTGTCGGTCCCATATGTTCATCCACATGACCTGTGTATGTGTTGACAGAGTTGCATTAGCATTCCGACACACATGACTAATAAAGGTGTCCCTCTGCCTCCAAGGTGCCTCATCTCTGTCAATGGTGGTCTGTTGCCACTGTGCATGCGGCATGTCTGGCATAGTTATCAGAGATAGTGCATATGAGTCTATGTGTAGAGTAAGTTGCAAGCTGTTTGTCAGGGATTAGAATCTGTATTGTGCATGATTTCCATGGCTGTGTAGGTATTGTGGCATGTCAGTCTCCACGACGACCACTGTGCTGCATGTGCATCCATTGTGTGTGTGTGTGCCATGTTGAACCAGACATTCCTTCCTTGACATACACGTTTTGCATAGTTCCTTCCTGAGATCCTTGTCTTTGTGTGCAACTTGTGGCATTGTTTTCTTGACATGGCGCATGCTGCTGCAGGCCCTGCAGCAAGGGCACCCAGTGTCCACGCAAACAAGCTGGTGTTCATCATGGATTGCTTGCTGACATGTGCTATGCTGATCAGCAGCATCTGTGCCTCATGCTGCAGCACACTCTGCATTATGCACAAGATGCCCAAGATGCCCAGTTCCATCCACCTCAATGCAAGAGAGACCATCCCCCAGGTCAACTACAACATCCGTGTCTAATCCTACCCTGCACTCTACGGACATGTGCGTTACAACTCCCATGATACTTGTCCACATCCAGGGTGCATCTGCACAGCTCTGCTTCTACATCCGGCGACCACTGTCAGCTGCAGGATGACCTTCTCAATCCACGCACACACTCAGGATGCTGCCCACAACCCCAACACAACCTTGTGGCACTGTGATCCAACACCCAATTGTGCCATCTCCATGCATCCAACCTTGGCCGGCCCACCATTCTCCACATCCACCTGACTCAAGCATGCAGGACATGGTTCTGCCACCTGTCTACACATACCTGGGAGTAGCACCCCAGGACACTCCACATGATCCCTGACCTCTGCGCATGACTGTTGCTCTTCTAAATAGGTCTATAGGCACAGTTGTGCGGGCACCCCCTCAGCTGGTTGGGCCCATCACGGGTGAGTATGGTGCTCCATGTCTGTATTGGATGATACATTGTGACCCATGTGTGTCCTGTGCCAGACTCAGACCCCAGGGTATGGATGGTTGGAGTTACTTCTAAAATCAGGCATGGTTTGACTTTACAACACACACACGTAGTGGAATAATGCAAAATGACGGCATCATCTCGTGATTGTGATGATTTTTATTTGTGGTGGGGTACGTGTTTGGGGGGATGACAAGAGGTGCTTGGCGGGAGTGTAGAATCCAAAGTTCACTGGGGGAGTTGGTATCCTTGCCATTGGAAGTCATCAGAGTCTATGCCACAGTCTTTGTCAACATTGGTCAGACAGTGACCAGCAAGTCCATGTGCCAGAGAATGTCATGTGATGATGTGCTGCTGTTGGGCCAGAGGTCCAGGTGCCAGGCCAGGTGACCTGGGAGATGGTGATGTTCCGCTGACTCTCACGGTCTTTTGCGTGGACGACCCACCTTCCTGCGGGGACCCTCAGAAGCAGGCTGTGACGATGCTTGTGATGCTCCGTCGGAGGAATCCTCCTCCTCCTGATCCCTCCCTGTGGCTGGTGATGTTCTTCACCTGGTGGCACAGGGAGGGTTGCCCATGTTTTCGGCAATCCGATGGAGTACACGGGTCCTGTCCATTTGCACCGCCACGAGCTCAGCCTGTCTTGCCTCCATCCGTCCTTGGTGTCGCTGTTGACAGGCATATTGCTCAGCCTGCAAGGTCTTCATCTCCACGAGGGTCCCCTTGATGTCTGTGAGGGTGGACGCAACCTGGCCCATGCCCATGCCCCTGGTGTCACGCCGGGATGTGTCCAGGATGTTGGTGACGTGTGACATTACCGGTTCCTGAGCCAACTGGTCAGGTTCGCGCCTCCGTCGTCCTCCACTCCCACCACCCCTGCCCACTTGCACCTGGCCTGCCGTTGTGGGCACATCGGGTCTCCGGGACCCCTGAGGGATGGCATTTGCAGTGTCGCCTGCCTCCTCCTGGGTGCCCGGAGGACCTTGTCCATCCTGGTCAGCCTGGCTGTGTTGTTGTGTGCGGGCAGGGCTCCTGGGTGTCTCCTGGGATGTGGCAGGAATGGGGGTGGTGGTTGGCACAGTTGTACCTGACGCAGGTGCTGCAGGTGGTTGGACACCAGAGGGGCCAGGTTGGTCTGGGTCATCCACGGAGTGGTGAGAGTCGTCGCTGCTGGTGGGGTCCTCTTCACGCAGAGCCTGGTCCTGTGAGTCTTCCCCCCCAGTGTTGGGGGAGATCGACGACGTTGACCTGTGTGTGAGAGAGACAATGTTAATTGTGTTACATGCGACATCCATGTTTCATTCATTTTTGAGTTGCCACAGTTCCTCTGGGCAGTTGGATATGTCTTGCATTCCTCTCACTGTGCACTTGTGCATGGGTATGTCCCTTGGCCACAGCTTTCGACACTTTACCTATGTGTGACACTATCTTAGTTGATGCATCTTTTTGAAACGCAGTCAGCAGTGTAGTGAGTGGGCGTAGCGAGCCATGCAGAGCCGCCTTATGTGTTGCACTGTACGTGGCCAAATGGTGTTTTTTCCATGCTATTTGAGAATGCAGGTAGGTAACTTAACCATTTGTGACAGGGTTCTAACAAACACAGTGGGTGGGTATACTGGGTGTAAGGTTAGGTTTGTGCCTGCAGCACGGATGTACTCGTGCACAGATTGACACATGGCCCAGTGTTTATCAAAGGAAAAGGGGGGGTTAAGGCACTGCCAAACCTTGTCTACATGCACACAATCCACCTGCTGACGAGCGGACATGGCCACACCACCCAAGGGTGATTTGGTCTCCCTCTGTCTCCCTTTCTCCCTCCCTCTGTCACCTTCCTCCCTCTGTCCGTCTCCCTCTGTCTCCCTTTCTCCCTCCCTCTGTCACCCTCCTCCCTCTGTCCGTCTCCCTCTGTCTCCCTTTCTCCCTCCCTCTGCCACCCTCCTCCCTCTGTCCGTCTCCCTCTGTCTCCCTTTCTCCCTCCCTCTGTCACCCTCCTCCCTCTGTCCGTCTCCCTCTGTCTCCCTTTCTCCCTCCCTCTGTCAGCCTCCTCCCTCTGTCCGTCTCCCTCTGTCTCCCTTTCTCCCTCCCTCTGTCAGCCTCCTCCCTCTGTCCGTCTCCCTCTGTCTCCCTTTCTCCCTCCCTCTGTCACCCTCCTCCCTCTGTCCGTCTCCCTCTGTCTCTCTTTCTCCCTCCCTCTGTCACCCTCCTCCCTCTGTCCGTCTCCCTCTGTCTCCCTTTCTCCCTCCCTCTGTCAGCCTCCTCCCTCCCTCTGTCTGTCTCCCTGTGTCCCCCTCTGTCTCCCTCCCTCTCTCTCCCCCTCTCCCTCCCTCTGTGTGTCACCCTCTGTCACCTCAGCCCAGCTTCCTGGGCACACACAGTTTGCAGGTCTTTCAAAGGCCATTGGCTTGTTCATGTGGGTTTGTTTCTAATCTCCGGGCACCCATTGGGCGGAGTGTCTGAGTCTGCGCTGCTGCTGTGGCGGTGTGTGCTGACACTCTTTCAGAGTGATGCATCTTCATTAGCTGCTGTTATGTGCAAATTGTGCCTTCATACCCATGTCATCCTGCTACGCGGCCACCATTTGCAGGCAACACAGTACTGTGTGGGGACACACTGTTTGTATGGCTGTGCCCTAGGCCATATGGGCTGAGGGCATTGTTGTGTGCTTCTGAGTTGCTCAATGTTAGTTTTGAGGCCCACCCTCCCGGCATCGGGGACATCCTGTCTTGTGTTGGTGTTTTGTGTGGCCTGTGACTTGGCATGGCCTTGCTTGGTGCATGGGGCATGGAGGCGCCAGTGGCATGTGTGTGTTTTTAGAGTGTGGTTATGTCCGGTGCTGGCTTTGGGGGGTTGCGTTCATGATTGGGATTTTGGTTGTGTATGGCGTTCCCCCATGTGAGGTGAGTTGTTTGTGTACTCACCAGGGTCTCGGACTCCTTCTAGTCCGTGTACTCCCACCGGTGGCAGCGTGGCCATCACCTTCTCCTCCCAGGGATGGTATTGTACCCGTTTGCGGGGCGGCCCTCCTCCAGTGATGTTCCCCTGGTTGTGATCGTCCATCATTTTGCGGCGGACCGTCCTCCACAGATCGTACCACCTGGCTTGGCATTCATGCCTGGTCCTTCTGGTGGCCCCAACAGCATTCACAGAATTGACAATCCTCTGCCACATGGCTGATTTTGCTGCTATGCTGGTCTGTCTGACCAATGTTCCAAAGAGCTGTGGCTCGACTCGTCGACAAGGATCTCCAGCTCCTCCTTTGTGAACTTTGGATTCTTGTTAGTGGGCATGGTGTGGGGTGGGGGTGTGGGTGTGGATGGTTGTGGGGGTGTGGGTGTGGATGGTTGTGGGTGTGTGAGTGTGGTTGTGAAGGTGTGTGTGTGTGAATGTGATGAGGGGGTGTTTGTGATGGTGGTTGTGTGAAGGAGTGCAAGTGTAAGGTGTATTGATGGATGTAGTATGGTGCAGTGCGTTATCTCTGTGGTATGGCAGAAGTGGATCTGTTGCAAAGGATCATGGTTTGTGTGTGTTGGGCCTTTTGATTGGTCCATTTGTGGGTGTGGCTGTGTTTGAACTTTGGGTGGGTGTGTTATAAGGAGTGGTTGTGTTTTGGGCCTCTGTTTAGCTGTTTGGCAGTTGCAGGTCAGTGTATAGGATGTATTTGGGTTTGTTGGACATGTTTTGTGGTGTTGTGCGAATCGAATTGACTCTCCTTGTGTTGTTTTGCTTTGTCCTGGTTCAGTACGAGTGTTTTTGGCATCTGTACGGTGCGTACATGGGCCACGTTGTTGTACAGTGCTGACCTTTGCTATGGCTTAGTATGACTCGTACATGCGCGATGTTGGGTGAGGGTGCTGGTGTAGGGGCCTGGGGTAGGGTGCGTACAGACACGGGGAGGGTGTTGGTCCGCACCGTCCATAGGTGGT
Organism: Triturus cristatus; assembly: GCF_964204655.1. NCBI lineage: Eukaryota > Metazoa > Chordata > Amphibia > Caudata > Salamandridae > Triturus > Triturus cristatus. The sequence continues at coordinate 777,858,919 of NC_140585.1, read as the reverse complement.
GGTGTTTCGCACCGTACATACAGGGGGGGCTGGGTGTACGCTCCGTACATACACTGCTGGGGTGTTGGTACGCTCCATACATACACGGGTGTGGGTACGCTCCGTACATACACTGGTGGGGTGTGGGTACGCTCCATTCATACACGGGTGGGTGTACGCTCCGTACATACACGGGTGGGGGTACGCTCGATACATACACTGGTGGGGTGTTGGTATGCTCCATACATACACGGTGGGGGTACGCTCCGTACATACACTGGTGGGGGTTCGGCGCGTACATCCGCGGCCGGGGGGGGGCGTTTGGCGCGTACATACGGGGGCTGGGGGGGGTGTTCGGCGCGTACATACGAGGGCTGGGGGGGTGTTCTGCGCGTACATACGGGGTCTGGGGTGGGGTGTTCGGCGCGTATGCGGGCACATGTCTCCATGGTTGCTATAGGAGTTCGGTCCGTACAGTGTTTTTTCCATACGGTTGTAAAATCGGAAGCACGGGACGGATCGTACTTGCGCGGTCGGACATCATTTTTCCGATTCGTACGTAAAATCGTCCGGGGATATGTCGGACACATTTTCCGACCCGAGGACGTGTGGGGAAATTTTCCCAATGCGATTCGTATGGACTTTTTCCCATACGAATCATACTTGCCAGTTTGCACGCTACTTGTACGATTCGTACGGACAAAAATCCGGATACGATTCGTACGGGGTAAATTTTTAACGGATCGGAATCGGCACCTTATTTGTTGCCTTGGTGGTGGATGAATCATTTCTCTTAGCTGAGTTTGCAGTTTACTTTGCACTTTTGTTAATTGCCTCCTGTCATCCCGTTGCTCTCTGATAAGAGGCTTAATGAAATCCCTGGCCACTATTGGCTTGGTGTCTTGTGCTGGGTTAGTGCTAAATGTAATAACCATGCTGATTACCTCAGTCAGATACCTTTGGTTATGCGGTTTGAGTAAGTGGCAAACTTAATGAGAAAAAAATATCAGTTTTAACAACATTTATTAACATGTAAGCATAAAGATGTTTCAATAACATGTATCAAAGAACAACAAAGTAAAGCATAAAAAAGATCACTTATTTGTAACACATGCCTTTTATCTGTTTGTATGTCTGCTATCAGTTGTCTGTCTTCAATCATGACCAAGAGATGAGTCCTTTGTGCAGCTGTGGGACAGAAGGCTGGGTGGGTGACATGATACTTGGGTGCTCACCGTCAACCAGATGTCAATGAAGTGTATATATGTAAAAAGCTGCCAATTGTTCTGCTATAACTTGTGTTTGTGTGGTCCAGCTGCTGTGGGTGGAATGTCAGCCATGTCATTCTGTGATGTGGTAAAGTTCTAGGTTACTGTGGGTTTTGAAGTTGGTCGGTTGCTAAGGCAGATGGAATTGTATCGTTGCCTGGAAGGGTTGGCGGTCGTTACTCCTTATAGAGAATAGATTGTATCTGTGGATGTGTCACACATTTGAATTTAGCATTGGTGACGAGTGGGCCGGGAAGAGAGATTACCAACCCTATATCTGAAAAGGACCTATGCATAGATTGCATTTAATCCCTTGAATAAGGATTCCATTACCTCAGTATTAGCACTTTTCAGCCTGGGGAGGTGAAGGAGTCTAAGTACTCTGTAGTGGGAAGTTGCAGTGCCGGTTTGGTGTTCCAGTAGTTCAATCAATCAATCAATCATATAATTTGTAAAGCGCACTACATACCCGGGCGGGTTTCAAGGTGCTGGGGGTGGGGGGTGAGGGGGGTGCTGTTACTGGTCGAAGAGCCATGTCTTGAGTTGTCTCCTGTAGGTCAGCAGGTCTTCGGTTTGACGTAGGTCGAGGGGGAGGGGGAGGGTGTTCCTGGTCTTGGCGTCGCGATGGGAGAAGGATCTGCCTCCAGAAGTAGTTCTCCGGATGCGTGGGAGCGTGGCTAGGGCGTGGTCAGCGGAGCAGAGTTGTCTGTTGGGTACGTAGAAGGAGAGTCAGCTGTTGAGATAGGCTGGGCCGGTTTTGTGGAGTGCCTTGTGTGCGTGGATCAGAAGCTTGAAAGAGATTCTTTTGTCGATGGGGAGCCAGTGCAGGTTCTTCAGGTGGGGTGTGATGTGGTCGCGGTGCGGGACGTCGAGTATCAGGCCTGCAGAGGCATTCTGGATTCTCTGTAGTCTGCTGATGAGTTTGGACAAGGTTCCGGAGTAGAGGGCATTTCCGTAGTCGAGCCTGCTGCTGACCAGGGCCTGGGTGACTGTTTTCCTCGTGTTTGTCGGGATCCATCTGAAGATCTTGCGGAGCATTCGGAGGGTGTTGAAACAGGTGGAGGAGACTGTGTTGATTTGCTTGGTCATGGAGAGTTTCGAGTCGAGGATGACTCCCAGGTGGCGTGCGTGGTCGGTGGGGGCCGGGGGGAACCCCAGTGATGTGGGCCACCAGGAGTCGTCCCAAGCGGAGGGGTTGGACCCGAGGATGAGGATTTACGTTTTGTCTGTGTTCAGTTTGAGGCGGCTGTCCTCCATCCAGTCGGTGACGGCCTTTATTCCCTGGTGGAGGTTGGATTTGGCAGTGAGGGGGTCCTTGGTGAGGGAGAGGATCAGCTGAGTGTCGTTGGCGTAGGAGATTATGTTGAGGTCGTGCTGTCGGGCGATGCGTGCTAGTGGTGCCATGTAGACGTTAAATAGCGTTGGGCTGAGGGAGGATCCTTGGGGAACGCCGCAGATGATATTGAAGGCCTCGGAGCGGAACGGGGGGAGGCGGACTCTCTGAGTTCTGCCGGAGAGGAAGGAGGTGGTCCAGTCCAGGGCCTTGTTTCAGATCCCTGCGTCGTGGAGGCGCGTGCGTAGTGTGCGGTGGCAGACGGTGTCGAAGGCGGCGGAGAGGTCCAGGAGGATGAGGGCCGCCGTCTCGCCTTTGTCTAGCAAGATCCTGATGTCGTCTGTGGCGGCGATGAGGGCGGTCTCGTTGCTGTGGTTGCTGCGGAATCCTGATTGTGACGGGTCTAGGATGTTGTTGTCTTCGAGGTGTTGTGTGAGCTGGGTGTTTACTATCTTCTCGATGACCTTAGCTGGGAACGGGAGCAAGGAGATGGGCCGGAAGTTCTTGAGGTTGCTCGGGTACGCCTTGGGTTTGTTCAGTAGGGCGTTGATCTCTGCATGCTTCCAGTTCTCAGGGAAGGTGGCGGTCTTGAAGGAGAGGTTGATGAGTTTGTGCAGGTGGGGTGCGATGGACTTGCTGGCTTTGTTGAAGATGTGGTGTGGGAGAGGGTTGGATGGGTAACCGGAGTGGATTGTTCCCATGGTCTTGATTGTGTCCTCGATGCTCACATTGGTCCAGGTTGTCAGGGTGTTGTGGGTGGTGAGGTGCGTAGGATTCGGTGCTGTGTGGTCGGCAGGGGTCATCCGGGGTCTGAATCTGTCATGGATGTCGGTGATTTTCCGGTGAAAGAAGGTGGCGAGTGAGTCGCACAGGGCTTGTGATGGTGGGATGTCGTTGGAGCTGGGGTTGGAGAGTTCCTTCACGATGGTGAAGAGCTCCTTGCTGTTGTGTGCATTGTTGTCAAGGCGGTCTGTGAAGGAGGTCCTTTTGGCGGGCCTGATGAGGTGGTGGTGGTTGTGGATGGCGTCTTTGTAGGCAGTGTGGCTGTCTGGCGGCTTGTTGCTGTTCTGTATGTTTTCCAGTTTCCGGCAGGTGCGTTTGGAGTCGCGGAGTTCCGGGGTGAACCAGCTGACTCTTCTGCTGGTGTCTCTGTTAGTGGGGTTTTTCAGCGGTGCGATGGTGTTGGCACAGTTGTTCATCCAGCGTTCGAGGGCGAGTGCACCATCATCCGGGTTGGTGGGGTTCGTCGGAGGGTTGAGTGCGAGGCTTGTCTGTAGTTGTTCTTCAGTGATTTTGCCCCAGCGGCGGTGGGGGGTCTGTAGGGTACGGTGGTGTGTGAGTGGTTTTCGAAAGGAGAAATGGATGCAGTGGTGGTCGGTCCAGGTGAGTTCAGAGGCGTGGCTGAAGGTAACGTGGGGGCTTGAGGAGAAGATTGCGTCAAGCGTGTGGCCGGCGATGTGGGTCGGTGTTGTGATGAGCTGTTTGAGTCCGAGGTTGGCGAGATTGTCGATCAGGGTGGAAGAGTTGCTGTCGTTGTTGTTCTCCAGGTGATAGTTCACGTCTCCGAGGAGGATGTAGTCGGTGGTGGTCAGCGCGTGCGAGCTGATGAGGTCGGCGATGGAGTCGCAGAATTGAGGCCAGGGTCCTGGTGGTCTGTAGACGAGGTTGCCTCTTAGGGTGGTCTTTGGGTCCGTGTGGATCAGGAAGTGCATGTGTTCGGCGGTGCTGAGGGTGTCGTTGGTGTTTGTAGAGATCTTGATGGTGTTTTTGTGGACGATGGCGATACCTCCTCCGGCTCTGTTTGCGCGGTCTCTGCGGGTGATCTTGTACCCGTCTGGGATGGCTATGGCGATGTCTGGTGAGGAGACTTCGTTCATCCAGGTTTCGGTCAGGAAGTCGACGTCCGGTGATATGGTGTCGAGTAGGTCCCAGAGTTCGACGGCGTGTTTGTGTGCGGAGCGGGTGTTGATCAGGAGTAAGAAGAGATTCCAAACAACAAGAGGTGAATTGTTTGGATGAAGAAGAGACATTTGTAATGAGTGTAAGGAGTGATGGATTGGTGGATGCGGACCCAGTCGAAATGCCAGAGTGTGAAATCATGGTGGTTGGGAAAAAGATATCAGTGCTTGCGGACTCAGGGTCACCTTATACCATGATTTGAGAAACAAATTGGAATGTGGTGTTTGGAGGTGAGAAGATCACATTATTGTCCCCTGATATTAATCCAGTGGGGTACGGGGGCATTAAAATTGAGGTTTTGGGTTATTATGTGATAACATCCAGTTTGATGATTGTAAGATGGTCAGAAAGGTGTATGTGGCACAGTGGGGGATAACCTTTTGGGGTGGATACATCAGAAAGATGGGAGATAACACTTAGTCCCAATGCCCAACAAAAAGTGTTTGTTTTGGCCAGAGAGGAGTTACCTGAAGAAATTTGTTCAACATTTCCTAAAGTGTTTGGAAGTGAGATGGGTTCACTAAGAAACTTTCAGCACAAGATTGTGCTCAAGAGTGAAGCTATAACAATTGTGTCCAAGGTCAGGAATGTTCCCCATATGATGATGGCTCCATTGGAGCAAGAAATCAAGAAACTAAAGGAAAAAGGTGTGATAGAAGAAATAGAGAGTTCTGAATGGTAGGTTCCAATAGCTGTGACATCCAAAGATGGAGGTAAGGAGATTCCTATTTGTGGTGACTTACGGGATCTGAATAAATATATTTGCGTGGACAGACAACCTTTACCAAATATTACAGAAACTTAGGCACTTAAAAAAGATGCACAAATATTCAGTGTGATGGATTTGTCCTCTGCTTACCACTAGGTCATGCTTCATCCTGATTCCAAACCTTTGACGTCATTTGTGACGTCAAAGGGGGAATTTCAGTTAATTTGTCATGGGGCATTTCTGTAAATTTGCATGCCTTTTGGTCTTGCTTCGTCAGCGGCCTGTTTGCAGATGGTCAAGAAATAAGTGCTTTAAGGTTCAGATAAGGTGTTGTTTTTTCAGGATGACATATTGATCTATGGAAAAAACTTGCAGAAGCATAATGAACTTTTGTGGAAGGTGTTGGAGTGGTTGCAGAGTGCAGGGTTGGTTATTAAGAAAGAGAAATGCAAATCACATGTGTAAGCTGTGACTTACTTGTGTCACACCATCTCAGGAGAAGGAATTAGTCAAAAAGCTGATCTAGTGAACAGTATTATTGAAGCTCCCTGACATGTGAATAGAGATTAGGGGAGATCCTTTTTAGGATTAGGAGGAATTTTGTTCTAAATTCATTAAAACGTTTGTTAGTATTTCTCACCCCCTAAGGATGTTGTTAAAAGAGGGTCCTCAGTACTGTTGGACAGAGAAGTGTGATGTGGCTTTCAGCAACATCAAGAGGAGCATTGGGAAGTTACCAACTTTGGAACACTTTGATGCTAATAAGAAGACAATTTGTTTATTGTTCCCAGCATCAGTGGTTTAGGTGCTGTTTAGGCTCACATTGAGGATGGAAAGTTTAAGGTGGTGACTTTTGCGTCTCGTTCTTTGAAGTGTTCTGGAGAAGGGTATTCTGTTATTGAATGAGAGGCTTTAGCTGTGTATTGGGCCATCTTGCATTTTAAGTTTTTCCTGTGGGGCATACGTTTGACTGTATGGTCAGATCATAGACCACTCACGCAGAGATTAAGTAGGGAGTTGGACAATTTGTCTCCTAGGATATGTAAATGAACAGAAGGGTTATACAATTACAATTTTGTAGTTGAGTACATATCTGGTTTGAAAAATTGCATGGCAGACTGCCTGTCAAGGACGCCAATTGAACAGAGCGAGGAAAGTTGTGAAGGTACATTGGAAATTTGTGTTTATGAACCAGTTTTGGATGACAATGAGTGGAAGGATGCTAATTCAAATAATTCTGATTTGTTGGTTCTAAAAGAATTCATTGTGAAGGGATGGTCAGACAAGAAAGAACTCCAATCTGCTTAAGAGGGTTTTTTGTGTGTGAAAGATGGATTGAGAATTGTAGATGGGAGGATCTTCATGGGTACACGTATGGTATCTCCTATGGAACTGAGAGGGAAGCTGATTAATCTGACACATGAGGGGCACTTGGGTACAAACAAGACTAAGGTAAGACTCTATGAATGGTTTGGTGGCCTGTAATGGACCATGAGGTGGAAGATGTAGTGAAAGTTTACTGGTAATGTGCAAACAATGATAAGTCAAAGAAAAGGCATACTCCATCTGTGTCTCCTGTTAAAGTGCCAGTGAATCCTTGGACCAAATTGGGTTTGGACATTGCTGGTCCCTTTGAAACATTGGCTCATGATAAATGATATGTTATTCTACTTGTGGACTACATGTTCAAGTGGGTTGACACTGAATGTATTCCTGCTGTTAATACCAGAATGGTAATTGAATTTTTGAGAGAGGAATTTTCCAGGGAAGGTATTCCCAAAATTCTTGTTAAAGACAAAGGTGTGCAATTTGTGTCTCAGGAAAAGGAAATCTTCCTTAAGGAATTGTCCATTGTGCACTTGAAGACAGCTTTGTATTCACCCCAGGCTCATGGTTTAGCTGAGAGTATGAATAAGATGGTGAAGAGTTTTGCACATCGTGCACTTCTTAACAGGGTATCGTTGAAGAATGTCCTGAGAGAGACCTGGTGGGCACATGGGGTTTTGCCCAATAGTGTTACATCTCTATCACCCTTTGCTTCACTCAGAGGAAGGAAGCCTCATTGTAAATGGACTTCGGCAAGGTTGAAATTGGATACAAGAGTAGTGAAACAGGAGTCCAGTCATAGATTGGGTTTGAGAAGATTGGTTCATCAGAAGCACGCTTTAATGAGAAACATTGTTTGCAAGAGGGTAAATGGGGAATAGCAGATAAGCTGTGGTTAAGGAAGCTGGGAATGATCAAGAAAGGAAGGTCAATGTTGATCGGTCCTTTCATAATAACCTCTGTAAGAAAGCATGTGTTTGTATTAGATTCTGGTGATGTATGGAGCATGTCTAAGTTGGTAAAAGTGGAAAGTGCCAATCGTCAATTAATACCGATCAGGAAGCATACAAATTAATGTTCGAGTGGAGTTGGAAGTTTGGAGGCAGGAAGAAAGAGAGTCAAACCGAGCTGGCATAAAGACTATGTAATGTTTCTACAATAGAAATGTAACCTATGGAGTTTTAATACAGATAGGACCATTTTTGTTATGTTATTTTTCCTTTGTATGTGTTTTTTTTTTTGTAAAGCGCACTGCTGCCGAGGCGTCGTGGCGCTGTAGACCGCTGGGGAACCCGTCCTGGCTTTCCCTGTGAGATGGTCCCTCCTGGGTATCTCCAAGGTGAAACCAGGCATCCCCAGCGAATGTGGGGGGCCATTGTGGAGATGAGGCAAGCTAATGCCCAGAGTTGCAGAGTGTGATCTCTGGTTAGAGTAGGCACCGAGGCAAGAATTATCGAGTCCGCTGGCCCTGGTCCACGACCCTGCCGCGTCGGGAATTGAACCCTGGTCCAGGGCCGTCCTCTGCTTCTGGGTCTGCTGCCTCTAACCAGTGAGCCACACTGTCCTTTGTATGACATTACATTGTGGGGTGGAATGCATAATTGTTCATTACACATCTTTCCTTATGGAACATTGTTTCTCATGTCTTAGTATTCTATGTTTGTGTATTTTTTGTTAGTATTGCAATCATGCAAAGTTATTTTTTTCTTTCATCTACTTTTGTTTTTTTTGTTTTTGGTCATCCATTTGATTGATTTTATAAAGGGAAGATGTGTTATAACTTGTGTTTATGTGGTCCAGCTGCTGTGGGTGGAATGTCAGCTATTTCATTCTGCGATGTAGTAAACATCCAGGGACCTGTGGGTTCTGAGATTGGTGCGGTGTTCAGGCAGTTGGAATTGGATCGTTGCCTGGAATGGTTAATGGTACTTCCTGCATTTAGAGAATAAATCATACTGAAGTCAATCCGTGGATGTGTCACTCATTTGAAGTTGACATGTTCTTTTTGAAAATGCTCATTACTGGCTTTTCTCAGGCTGGAAGAGCTGGTCTCACCCTTCCCAAAATAATGTATACTCTGCTTAAGCAGACATGTTTAATCTTTGCACCCTAAGAGAACATCAACATCAATGTGGAAAAGTGTGGCTCAATGGTTAGAGCGGCAGACCTCGATGCAGAGCACTGGTCCGGGACCAGGGTTCGATTCCCGTTGCGGCAGGGTCTTGGACTATAAATTCCGCAGACCGGATATTCTCGCCTCAGTGCCTATTCTAATCATGGGTCCCACGCTGCAACTCTGGGCAATAGCTTGCTTAATCTCCACAACGGCCCCAACAGTGCTGGGATGCCTGGCCTCACCATGGGGGTGCCCAGGAGTGGACACCTCACATGGAAAGCCAGGAAGGGTTCCTTCAGCGGTATGAGTACAGCGCTGAGATACACGTAGTGGTGATCGGCGCTATATAAATACCTATACATATACATTTACAATGTTGGTGCAACCAATGTTTGTGTAACTACCAAGATGCTTCCTACTGCTGCGGGGCACTTTATCTAAAGAGCAGGTAAAAGGTCATACTATGACGTGCGTCCTATCTCTGGTGCTCCATTCTTCACTGGTGGAAAGTGGCAACAACTTCTTAAACATTGTTAACTATTACGTATCTAAAACTCACGTATTCCATTGAGATGTGCTTTGTGAAAATAGGTATACTAGTGCTACTGTTTAGCGCTATCCCTCCTCCTAGGTATTACCCCTTCTCCAAGGTGCTATACTGAGAGCAATACACCACGTTTGTCCCTAGTAAAAGCTGAATCTCCTCCATGTTCACTGTTATTGATGGTCCGGATTTAGGGTGCTGACTCTGTTGGGTTGTTTGATACTGATCATGTGGATTTGTTTTGTTTCTTCGCCTGTGACTGGATAAATAGCAACTTTTTGGTCTCTATCAAGGGTCTCCTGAAATTCCAGGTATGGCTGGAAACTGCATTTCCAGTTGAATCCTGCATTGCGGGTAATGCACCACTTCTGATGCCAACACTTCACTAGCTCAAAGATGGTGAAATTACCTAGTGCAAATGGGCGAAAAAATAAGGAACTACTATGGGATTCCTGCAGTAGTGTTCCATTTCCCAAGGCAACACTGTAATCACACGTGCAGTAGTGATCGATACCCAGAGTACCAATAATTTAGGTGCAGATTACCAATCTGATTTTCCTGAGAGATGGATGAAGTTGGTTTAAACGTGGCTTTGCCAACATATCTATGTTTATGTTGCCCCTGACTTGCATTGGTGTTCAAACCTTACTTGCTGAAGTCTTCAGTAGGACTCGTAGATTCAAGCTTTGAGTATTAGAAGCTGATTGGAAACTCAACAATGGTGATATTGTTGGCAGTATTATACAAAATGTAGTTTATTTTTTTTGGGGTGAAATTGAAATGTACGCTTGTTGAAAAAAACTGGATAAATCTTAATGCTCAAATCAGTTTTTTACTGTAATGTTATATGCGTTTACGTAGGTACACAATCAATAGTACTTTTAATTGACACCATTAAAGTGAACATCATGTGTATTTCATTTCACTATTCGAGGCCTAAAAGCAAAGTAAAATATAGTCTTGAAAGAAAACTTTGAGTAATACCGTGGCTTGCATCATCGGGATAAAATGTATGATGACTAAACAAAGTACATTTTATCAATGACATTTTAATAGTCATTGTTCTTTTCTACAGAAGAAGTACTGGCTGCCTGAAGAATTGGACTGTCTAATTAACAGCGCAAATGAAGATGTTTTCGGGTAACCACCCAAGAATATTTTTGCAAACCAATATGAATCATTGCTTCTGGGTTGAAGTCTTCATATAAATATGTTAAACTAATATAATATTTATAAATGTAATCACTCAGCTTACTAACAAGTATCATAGCACTTGAGTATGCCTTTGGATCAGTGCCCCAGTGGTTCAACTTCCCCTTCTCCCATTCAGTCCTCAGGAGTCAATGGAGATATTTAGGAGGAAATTGGAAACCAACACATTTTGAATATTTACATTATTTCCCCCATGCAGCTCCAATCATGCTCGACTGGTTCTCCCGGAACGTATTTAGATCAACAAAATAGAGACCCAAAAAGACAACAGTTAGGGGAATTCGATGGGTTGGAAAGGCTTTTTTCGAGGACAAAGAAAGCAAGAAAACCTCAATGACATGGCAAGGATGGCAAAGGCGGAAATACCTCATCTCGTGCTCTATAGGGACGATGCATTTGAGTTCGTCAACTAAGAACCACACGCCCCGCAACGAAGCCCTGTTCCAATTGATTAAACACCAAGTTAATGCAAATGAAATCACACACAGTTGCGGTTCAGGGTTTCAGGGCAAAACTCAGTATGATGACAGTCCAAATTCAGCGCTCACTTACAAGTGCACTCCACCGGATCTGGGGCTCATCAGAGAGATGCACATAACATGCTAGGAGAGCAGTTCGGCATATGAAGATGATAATACCATATAATCTAAAATTGCAGTGAATTATATGTAGGTGTCAGAGGATTGCACTTGAGAATGGCATTTAATAAGCGTACAATATCATACGTCAGGTGTTGCATGCTGCCTTGCACGTTGTCTGGTATGGTTTCAGCTGCACTCTACCCTGATTGAAGTTTCCTAACAAGATATTTCAGTAGGCCTGTGTGTAAGGTATTGGCATAGTCCAACCTAGACACAACCAAGGCCAAAATCACTTCAATCCTTATTGGGAGCGAAGGAAGTGCAGAATTTTTTTGATCATGTGAAAAATGCTGATGCATTTACCTACTACTAAGTTAATTTGATTATGAAAATATTTTTTTAATCAAATTTCACTACCAGATTATTTACAATTTCCACTTGATTGTTGGGTGGAGATGCACTATCTTGCCAGTGTGCTTCCAATATAAGACCAAAGTTATATCCCACACTGAGCACCTCTGTTTTCTCGGTATTACTCTTCAATTAGAAGAATCTCAACCAATCGAAGACCTCAAAGAGGCCTGACTTAATAGCATCTTGTTTAATAGGCACTCCCCTGCCAAAGGAGAAAACAATCTGGGTGTTATCAGCATAGAAAAAATTGTAGTCCCAACTGTTGGACTTGGCCCTTCTGGCGGGTTCACCCCCAAAACATTTTGCAATTATCCTAGCTTTTTCCCTATGGAGTGTTAGTGGTTTTAGACCCCTAGGCACTTTAGCACGGTGTCCCCGTGTAAAGTACGTGCGCTCTGTGTTACATTGAGTGAGAATGACCTGTCCTCCCATAGGAATGCATGGGGAATGTGTGTGTCCATGGTAGTTCCTGATGCGTGGGGAGTGCAGGGTCGAGTTTGGTATGTGCGAACTCATGCGATTGAATGCTGCGCGATGATGTGTGCGGCGTTACTGTGTCTAGTGTAGAAGTGCCACTTCTAGAAGCTGGCTTGTCTGTGTAATTAATGTGAAGTGACTGTCTGGCTTGTGATTGGCTGGTGTGCCTGGCTCCAGGAGTCAGGATGGGTCTGTCTCAGTGGTGAATAGGGAGATTTACATCCAGATGGGTGGGAGGAGTGCACCTGGGACCTGAATAGGGCTGGGCCTTCCCTACAAAATGCGGGCTCCGCCCCCTATGGTGCGACTGATGTCCCTAGCCTGTCCAGTGAATGGGGAGAGGGGCTGAGCACAACAGAGTGCTCCAAAACCGGTTGCATCTGGTTTTCCTTAACCCTGCAGCCTGAGACAAAGGATTTTGTGTATAAGAAGGGGCTGTGACCCCATATAAAGTGTTTTCTGCTGCTCTGATCCTGACGCTGGGGGCTGCTGCTGCTGGGCTCCAGGAGGAACCGCCACAAGGGACTGCCTCCCTGCTGGAGGGCCCTGTGTGCTGGCCTGCCTGAGCCCAGCCTTGTGGCCCCTGAACTTGGCCTCTACTTTGAAAGGGCGCTTTGCTCTTTATTGCTGAGAAGAGCTCTCCATTTTTTACCCTGGACCTGTGACTTTCTGCAGGGCTGAACTGCTCATGAGGAACAGGGAATCCCCGGCGTAGAGGACTCCCCCACCATTGCTATTCATCAAGCAGGTGCCCACCCTGCATCTGTGTGCTGGACAATGCGTTTTTGCCACATTTTTGCTTATGCCACAAGCGGGTGCCCACCCCGCGTTATGGCTGCCCCTTTTTTAATTAAGTCCTACAAGCGGGAGCCCACCCCGCGTTTATGCACTTTTAGCGGGAGCCTACCCCGCTACTGAAATTATTTTATAGAAAGCGGGAGCCTACCCCGAAATTACCGATACCTTTGAAGCGGGTGCCCACCCCACATTGCTGCCTGGAAATCACCACCGCAGCCCGGGATCCAGAGGAGGTACTGCCCGGGACTGCCTGATTGAGGGCAGGCCAACCGGAAGCTGTGCGGGCTGCCCAATCACAGCGCGGCCCAGGGGAAGGCCCCGGAAGTGCCTAGAGCGGCCTTGTGTGGGTGGGGCCTGCCGACCAACGCACGAGCCTCGCGGGCTCCATTCCCGCCCCCTCCACTCCTGGGTCTGGAGGAGAATTGCAGGAGAGGAAGAGGCCGGTGTCTCCCCCCGGGGCTCCCGAGAGTGAGGAGAGCCCCTTTGGGCAGCGGAGGAGCAAAGAAGTGCTAAGGTGCAGGCGGAGCCCCCGTGTTTGAGGTGAGCATCGCAGAAGGAGTCCCGGTGAGTGGGACTCACTCGCGAAGGGGTTGGGGAGTGTGTGGGGACACAGTCCCAGGGCCGCCCCTCTCCTACCAGTACCTACTTCGTTGGGGGGCACAGCTGCTGAGCGGACTCGCAGGAGGGCGAGCCGCTCCACCGGTGGGGAGTGATTTTTGGTCAAAGAGCCCGAGTGGAGCCCCCACCTACCCGTGCCAGCGTTCTTGGGGGCATATTTGTTTTAGGGCTTGCGTGCTCTAACGTTGGGGACAATTCTTTCTTTGGTTTTTCCTTCCAGTTGGCGCATAGATTTCTGGAGCCAGTGTGCTCCCTACGGCATATTTGTTTTAGCGCCAGATGGCTCCAACGTGTGGCTAATTGTTTTTCAGAGCCCCGTGGCTCCCACGACGGGGACACATTGGTTTAATGGGCCACTGAGTGCCCAGCCTTTATTTCTATTCACAGCTGCCCAGCACTTAGTGGGCAGCTGCAACGTTTAGGTTGTGGCCCTGCGTGCTTTTCCTTGGCTGCCTGTGCAGCCCAGCCCTGACATTTTGGACAAAGGGCGTTTGAGCCCCTGAGAGGCCCAGTTGGCCTGGGGACAGTTTTCCTGTGCTGTGCCCTCACTTAGGGAACATTGTTATTTCTACGTGTGCACTTTGGCGTAATGTGCATTGCCTTTATGCTTATTTCTAAATGTGTCTATGCTTAGGAGATTGTTTTCCTAGTATAAGTTATGCTAGTGAGGTCAGGGTTCCCTGCGTGATATATGCCTACGGTGTTTAGGATTGCGTAGGGTGTACTTACCTTTTACCAGTAGGTACTGGTTGTGCTCTACAGTTATAATTTGTGTACAGTTGATATATGTTTTACATCTACAATTAGTGATTTGTGCTAATTCTGACAGTGGTCCATGTGGCCCTGTCTTGTGTAAATAGTCCCCTGTAAAATTCTGCCCAGTGCCAGTTAGCACAGTGTAAATTATGTGATTATTATCTAATGTGTTTTGGTATAATACAAAGGCTATTTTTATATATAACCTTGTGTGGAGTTTCTTTTGTGGTGGGCCTAGGGTGTTGTTGTTGTGTGCGCGCGCAACGCTTTACACATTGCCTCCGGGATACGCCTGACTGCTCGTGCCAAGCTACCAAGGGGGTGAGCAGGGATTATCTTTGGCGTGTAACTCCCCAGCCCTGACTTAGAGTGGTGGTTTCTGCCTGGCTTTGGCGCAAGCCCTAGCCAACCAGAAATCCCATTTCTAACACCAACCAACTCAACCAGTTCAGCAAATATTATATAAATGTATTGTCTTTCTAGTCTGTTTTCTGGTTGAATTTAACATGGGACGATATGCACTTTAAGCATTTGTATTGTAAAATACAGTTTTAAATTATTTTTGCCACAACCAATGTTTGACTACTTTGTGTTGCTTTCCCTATTTGCATCCTTCTACAGTCTCATTGCGTGATTGTGCATATTTTTGCATCAAGTATTCATTTAAAATTCCAATATGAACCACTATTATTTCTGATATTGTTTAAATGCCCTGGTTGTGAAGGATTGCCTTTGTTTGTTGTTAGACTACCCTACTTTTAGAGAATTTGGGTTGAATTCTACTGCCAACAATATGTTGATGAGGATCAGCTTTATTGTTGTTTATATTGCCCACCTGTTTTCTTTCATACAAGACAATGGGATGGGTTCTGAAATTGAGCAGAAGGTCTGGTTTTCGGGATAGTGTTGATGAAACTATTCTGGGTTATTTCCTTCAATGTGGACCCACTGATTTATGATTGCTTACATAGTTTTTGTAACTTTTCTTGTCAGCCAGAGAGATTTCAATCTTCTTATCTTCTCAGAGATGAATTTGGAGAATATCTCAAAATTATCTGTCAATGAACTTGAGATTACTATTTGAATCAGCAGCATGGAACTTTCTAAATTTTAGACAGTTTTTTGGTCAATGTTTAGGTTGGTCAAGTTTCATCATTATATCTGATGATTTGTCTTAAACAATGTGTTCCTTTTAGTTACTTCTCACTATTCGGAGAAAAAAATAGGTTCCTTGTCGAAGGGGTTTGGTGTCTTCTATTTTTAGTAGCTCAAACTATATTTATTCTTTATTTTACTTCCTTTTGAAGACCAGATGGATGTTTTTTGGTCTCTTGTTTTTCAGAGTATTTGGAGTAATGTTTTGAGATTCCTATGATGGCTGTAACGTATATTGTTGTGAGTTCATTTATGTTAAGTTATGTGAAGGTGTCCTATACGACTAGCTCTACGTCCTCATACACAGCCCCTTTGTTGATGCATTTTTTGGGCCTGCTTATTTGACCTGAAGTTATATTTTTGTTGGGTTTACATATTATAGAATATGTGAGTGGTCCAACCAATCTACTAGCAATGTAGAGTCAGCTAATATTTCCTCTTCTTGTGCTGTGAGAAGTACGAGTGATACTTATCTAATTTTATTCATCCTATGTCCAAGTCATTTGGCTACCCAAGATTTTCAATTATGATTTAAGATCCGCAAAAATTAGCCTAACATGCTTATTTCATAGATGTATTCTATCTCTGTGATCCCATAATTTTCTTAGAATGTCCGAAATCTTCTCTTTTTATGATTCCAGGTATGGGTAGGTCCACATGATGTCACACAAGTCATTCTTATTAAATTCCAAAAACTAATTACCATAATAATTAATCTGTGGGCATAATCTATTCAATTATTTTTATGTATTTTTCAATGTCTGTTATAAATGTTACATGTTGTAATACTTAATTCTATAAACAGCCCCATGAATGGAAAGAGGCGCATTGCAATGTAATTTGTGCCATACCCTAAAACCCATTCTGCCATTAGTTATAGAATGCCCTTTTCTCTAAATTTTCATCTGAATTATATTTTTCTCTTTCTAACAACATACCATAGTGAGCATAGCTCAGAAGACTAGCACCTGCTCCTCAATGAATGGTCTCAATCAAATTGCACCTAATATAAAAACTGAGTAGATCTAATAATAACTAATAATGCATGCATGCATGAAATGTAATAGCTCATGCTGTTTTGATTGTCAAGAAAGAAAACATCAAGGAATCTTTTTATCTCAGGTACAATCAAAAATTCTTTAGTTAGTCTATGTCCTCCATTTTTCCATCATGTTGAAACATCTGAGAACACAAGAATTGACCTCGTATATTTCCTTCTTTTAGGCTTAAGAGAGCACGAAAGGAAATAATATTTTATTTTTGTGACTAACCCACTATTCCTAAGTGGGTCAATTAAGGTGTTATACCAAACATATTTGGAAATATATGAAATCTCAATCAATCAATCAACGAACACTTATAGAGCGCACAGCTACCTCATTTGAGGTTTCACGGTGCTGAAATAGAATTGGACTAGAAAGACTGCGGGGTCCAACTACAACACCTCCTGCTTAAAGAGCCAGATTTTTAAGGCCTTTCTGAAATCCTGTTCCTTATCTAAAATGCACTGGTTGCCAGGCAAGCCAAATTTGGCAGTCCTTACTTTGAAAGACCTGCTTCCTTGTCACATTTTAGCAGAATGAGGAACATTGAGGAGACACTGCTGCTGGATCTCAAGGTCAGCTCCTGATGATAAGGGCTAAGCCTTGACCTGAGGTAGCTTGGGCCTTTGCCATGGTAGGGTCAAAAAGGCGGGGTGAGTGCCTTAACCTCAATCCTCCTCACCACAGGGAGCCAATGAGGCTGTCTCAAGTGAGGAGAAATGTGTTGGCAGAAAGGGAGTCTAAGGATTAGCCTCACAGCCTCATTCTGCACCTTCTGTAGCCTGTGGGTCAAATAGCCAGGCAGCCCTAGGTAGAGACAGTTGGCATAATCTAGCTGGGAGGTAGCCAATACATGGACCGTGATCCTGCAGCACTCTTCTGGCAGGAAACGTAGAACTTTCCTGATAGTTCTCATTTTCCCAAAACAAGCCATGGAAATATGACGGACTTGTGCCGTAAGGGTGAGGTCCAGCTCCCTGGGCCACTACAGGTACGACGGAGGAGGAGATGCTTGATTGAAAAACAAGATCTCGGTTTTGGCTGCATTAAGCTTCAAGCAATTTTCGTTCATCCATTTGGCAATGTTCTTCAGGCATTCTTTAAATTTATAGAAGGCTGCAGAGGAATGTTCTTTAAGAAAACACCAGCTGAGTGTCCTCTACATAAGATACTACCTTCACCCCCCACGTGGAGATGAGAGCGACAATTGGGACACAGTAGATATTAAACAACACCAGGCTTAAGGCAGAGCCCTGTGGGATTCAGCATGTAAGTTGTTTAACTGGGGATGAGAAAGGGCACAGAAAAACCTGTTGACCATGGTCTTTAAGGTAAGACCTAATCAAGTCGAGCGCCACTCCCTCTATGCCAATATCTTTCAATATTTCCAGCAGGATTAAATGAGACACCACATCAAAGGCAGATGAAAGGACCAGCAACACCAACATAGTGACAGAGCCGCCATCCACTAACATTTTCACCAAATTGACTACTTCTACTGACACTTTCTCTGTGCTATAGCCTGACCACAAGCCAAACTGGGAGTCGTGAAGGAGTCCATTGACTTTTTACAAAGTCAGCTACTTGATGCTGAGCCAATTTCATTAGACTTTTAGCTGGTGCAGTTAGCAGAGAAATCAGTCTAAGGTTGCTAGGTACTTTGGGGTCAGCATTGGGTTTCTTTAGCTGTGGTAACAGATAGGCTTGTTTCCATGCAGCTGTAAAAAATCCTGTCTTAAGGGATGCATTCCAGATTTGGTTAAGAATGAGATTAAGCTGGGAGGCCAATGATCTGACCCATCGATCAGGACAGGGATCTTTCGGAAAACCTGGTTTACATTTCATGAGTTCGACAAGTGTCTCCTCTACTGTTACAGGGAGAAATTCCTAGAACACATCCAGACCGTTATGAGGGACTGTATGGTCCTTGATTCTTAGGGACTCTGCCACTGGCGTGAATGAAGACTACAACTTACGTATTTTAGCTTCAAATAATTCTGACAAATTAGTACACAGGGCCTGGGAGGGGTGGAAGTTACGATCCAATGCTGTAGGTTTATTAAAAGATTTAATGATCCTAGAATTTTCTTTATAAGAGTTTTCTGCACCCTCAATACAGCTTGCAAGATATATCCTCCTCTTACATCTTAGAAGTTAATGGAATTTCTTCAGGGTCTCTTTACATGCGCTTTTGGCTGATGGCAGATAGACTTTCTGCACTAGCGTTCTATCCTTTTGCAGTAGCTTTTTTCCTGTCTGAATTCAGCCGAAAACCAAGGGCTGAGGGGGTGGTTCTGGGAGTAATAAATGACCTCAGTGGTGCCACCATATCCAGAGCAGATGCCAACCAATTGTTGAAGCAGGTGGCGTCGCTATCAGGGTTGTCTAATAATTGGGAACTTGTTCCATCAAGGACCAGGCCCATGATGTTAGTAGTGACCCTCTTCCAGTTCCTCTTTACTGCTGTACCTTTTATGCCTGCTGCGTACTTGTCCTTGAAGCTGAACCTGAACAGAACCAAAAAAAGGTCCATCCAAACCATACGTAGTGGCTCCTCCACCATCAAATCCTGCATATTAGAGCAAATTACATCTAATGTACGGCCTGGTTTGTGGGTTAGTGCTGTAGGGTAGGTTACAGCCATTAAGTGCTGATATCAAATGTGCAGCCTGAAGGCAGCTGGGATCATCCACATGTAAATTAAGGTCTCTCCACACTGTAAAATTGGCAATAGTTAAAGACATCTGGGTGATGATGTCAGCCGATTCTGGCATATGGCTATGTGGTCATTCTGGCGTCCTATAAACCAGCAGCCCAGCAAAGGAGAAGGAGGCGGAAATTTTAATGCAAAAGAATAGGCCTTCAATATTGCCTATGTGTCCCAAATTGGGGTAGAAATCTCCCAAGAGTCCTTAACGATAATGGCTCCCCCACACCTATCACTCTCCCCTGTTGCCACACATTATTCTAAAGCCTGGAGGAATTGCCACATTGGAGTTAGTTAGTTCTTCAACCAGGTCTCTGTTAGGAATATGATATCCCATGCATTTTCCTTAAGGGATTGGCAAATATCATCTGCATGTTTAGGTAAACACCTGCCGTTGATAAGACAGGCTTTAATATCGGTGTATATTGAGGTCTGGTGAGTATAGTGAGTTTCTATTTCTACGTCAGGCTCTGGTCGCCCCCTGTTTTTTTTTCTGGAGTTTTATATACTGCCAACTTGACCCGAAGGTATCATGTATCAGAGCGCTTCACATGAGCACCAGTTGCATTACAGAAGGACACATTCATTTTTGTTAGACATGGGGAGATTAAGTGATTTGCAAAGAATCACAGGCCACATTCTTGCCCCTTGAGAGTGAAATCGCAGGCCGAGCAGCAGTAGTCCAGACCTCCCCCCCCAAGGTCAGCACGAGGCATACCTGAGCATGGTTCTCCTTTCAAGGTCATGAGACTATCTCAAATCTGTATAATAAGGCCATGCCAGTTCAAAACCAGAGTATTTTACCCAGTAATTAGCACAATGAATATGCTATATGATGTGTACCGTTATTATAGTCTAATTTTTGATAAAATCCACCCACAGTTCTCCAATCATTAATTTAATTGTTTGACACAAAGATGAGTTTTACTCTTACATCAAACAAAGCTAGTATATGATCACTCCACTTTAAAATAAATACAAGTTTAGACCATAGAAGGCAAGAGTTTTTAATAAAAATGAAAACGTGTCAGAGCAGAGATACTAATCAGATTTATATTTCCAACAAAGGGAAGGGTTAGCGTTTGTCAGCTTTCAAACAGATTATTTATTTCCTGTAAAAAAGGTAGTTAATTTAATTCAAATAATTTAGTTACATTATTCTTAACCCTAATACTAAATCAGTCTGCTAAAACATACTCTATTAAGTGCCAAAGAATTTAAATCATTAATAAAATTAATAAATATAGTCCTGACTTTTCCTGAGTTAATTTTATACTCAGCCATCTTTGCATATGCATGGAAAATTTCAAATACAATTGTAATAGTCTCTTCTTTTGTCACTAAATTGAAGCAGTGATATTTGCACTTTAGCTTAAGCATTGACATACCCCTAATAAGAACATTAGCATTTGCTTAAGATCATAAACTAATAACAAATGGCTCCATTGCTAGAGCTAAAGAAATAGGAGCAATATGGAAGCCTTATTGGGTGACTTAAGTATCTATTACCTGCACCGTATCAATATATTGACTATCTCTTTTGCTAATGAGCACTGATATCATGTTCTATTAATTGAGAGATCTTGAGGGGAACCCCATATTTTTTAACGTCAATATCAAAAAACTCCAGTCCACCCAATCAAAGGTTATTATATTAATGTAACACCAGAGGGTATTCATTTACTGATCATAAATCTATTGCTTCTTTGAAGAATATAGTATTGGATGTCAGCAATCCAGCAGGGATAAATACATATTAGCATTGTGGGCAAATCCGAGATGCTAGTTATTACCCAGTCTGTTAATGTTATATTTCTGAAGTGTTGCAAGTAGAGTCTGATGACAACCTGCCATGCTGCCCAAGAATGTGGATCTGCTATTTAAATTCCAGGAGCATGGCGAAATACTGATAGTATTTGAAAATGGATGAGAGAAAGAGAAAAGATAAAGCCAGAATGCCACAGGGTCATGCACAACTATCTGGATATGGTCTTTTGTAATAGAGTTTTCTCAGACTGGCATTCTCAGAGAGTTTAGATGCACACTAAATCTTAAAGAAATCACAGATAGATTTAGCATCATTAATGGACATGAATTCATACCCAACCCTCTAACATAACAATAGGATTTGCTTACTAGCTGTTAAAAGGAAGCAAGGCAAAGTGAAGCAAAAAGGCCAAAATAAGATTTGTAATCAAGGGCAAAGTGAAGGGAACAGTCAGATAAACAAGGGGTGCTTCAGAGAGAAGAAAACAAAAAGGTGAGGGAGGAAAGAATGGTGAATGAACTAGCATGGTAACCAGTAACACCAATGCAATATTAAAAGTTTCCAGACCTCTTCTTAAGGAAAGTGCATATCTTACGTAGCACAACGACCCACCATGCCCTTACTGTCCCACCCCTTATCATCAATTTGGCCAAGTAGTTTTGGTGTCCCAGCTGTCACACATCTGTCCACCACCAATATATTAAAAACTGTAGCTTGTTCCTGACAGTACTTCCCCTGAGAGCCTTCCTTCTAGTACAGAAGCATGAACATACAATGTAGACTTGCAAGAGCGCTCACTGGGATCATATCCCTTACAGTCCACCAAGTACTGAAACATATCTCTCACACTTCTGGAATCCACTTTTGCCTCAGATTCTGTGGTCTCATGTTTACTGACTGGGGTTGGAGGTCATCAATGTGGATGGTTTGATTTTTGATAGTGAAGATTAACCCAACCACCCCCAAGAAGATCTAACGCCACATCCACTCGACCCATTAATTGCACTACTCAAAAGGAGCCACAAAATATGATGCAAAAATGGCATCACACCAGTTAGAGATCAAAAGCAGGTAGAAAGCCACATCAAGGGCCTCATTAATAGGGCAGTGGGACCGACACCGTCCCACCACCATTGGACCACGAATGACGGGCTCAAGACTGCCATCCCTACAACAGTGTTGGTGCCTGCTCAGGAACCACTGTAGGGATTACAATGTCCCTTTTAGCCGGCTGTTTCATGGCGGTTAACCGACCATAAAAGGCAGGGGCAAAGTGACTTGGGGCCCATAGCCAGAACTCCGTCCCTCCTGGCCCTCCGATATGGGCCCTGCGAGACCCCTGTGGTGCCGCCTACATATCCCTGCACTATGTTGCAGGCACCCTAATCCCGATGGCGGGACTACAAACAGCTAATAGGGTGGTCCCATTCCTGACAGGATGGCGGTCGGACGCTCGTCCGATCACCATCATAATCAGGCCCTAAATCCCATTTCTCATATGCTGGTGTTTCTAGGTGAAGACAGTAAACTAAGGTATTAGTGAGACCAAGGAAAAAGTGGGGGTTGATGTGCAATATCAGGATATAGCTGTTGGTAGAGTCCAAAGGAACAGAAGAAAGGAGTGTGGTCAACAGAAGAACGTATGAAATTATTACATGCCAGTTTAACTATCGGCAAGCGATCAATGACACAATATCATGGAAAACAATATTTATTTACAAAAACATGTCAAAAAAATGTTGTTTACAAAACTATTGCCATCCTATACTTAATTAACACAAATACCAATGACCAAAATGCCACAGTTAAAAAAGTCTGTTTCTACTAATATTGAAACCGCAAATATCGGAATCAAAAATATCATGTTCTATTGTATAATATATAACCGTAAAAAATGTAAAAAAAATAACAGAAAATACACAATATTGACTACAATAATAGTATAAAAATTGAAGCCAAATATTACAAAATATAACAAATGTAAGAAAGTGCAATAATAACAACAAATAAAACAATTAAACAACAAATAAAATTAAACTCAACATAAATTAGTATAAACCCAAAATTAAAATACAGAACAAAACATTAAATAATTACCAAATAAGAAACACTTAATAGAATTAATATAATGTAAAAAATATCAATACTAAATAAAATGAAACATAATAAATATGCCAAATTAACACCACAAACAAGAAATATAAACTAAACATTAAAACTAAATTTCTTTTTTGGTTTTCTGGTGGAAGTCCAGCAGAGTGTCATTGTCTTGCAGCTATAGTGTTTTTGGTAAGGTAAGTTTTGAAATTTTCTGCTCGTTTCATTTTGTATTTTTAATAAATTAAACATTTATATTGGTCATTTTGTCTTTCTGTTGATTGTATTGGTTCTTGTTGGTCCAGTTAGAATTTTTTTTTATCAGTTATTACCTTTTATGATGGACACTAATCAATGTAATAGCATAAAATATACAACTACCTTATTAAGTAAGTAAAACATTCAAATTAACATAGTGGAAATAAAATTATTTTAAAAACATCAAAGTACAACAAACTAAACAAGCTCTCTATTTGTATACACCTACTAAACTTAGGGTACTACAGATAAACTCCATCACAATCTGCAACCAACTGACCCACCAATAATTGAACAATCAAACTCTTGAAGAAAGGCAGTGATAAATAAGTAAAATTAATGCACTTCTAAATATCAGCTAAACCTTAAACATAAAAAACTGAAACTAAAAGCCCTAATGCCCTACAAACTACTGACAAATAAATGTAAAAAATTTAACTAAGCCACCTTTTTTCCCACAAACAGACCACCTGATCCACTTTGAAAGAGCTTCAATGGAAAACTACAGAAATTAGAATCCACAACATAAATGTAAGGTTAAAATTAAAAACAATTGTTATAATATTTTATGTAGATTAGTAAAGCAAAAGTAATATTCTTACAAATTATTAAACTGTAGTATAAAATTATTTTCTAACATAATAACAGAAAGAGCAGGATATATCACGTCACAAAAAGCAAACAATGACTCTTGCACATTTGTTATACTTACTGCCAAGAAAAGCACAAGCACCAAGAATGTTGATTGGAAATGTACAAAAAACTACTTGAATGCTTGCTATAGGAGGGCTATTAAAAATATATATTTTTTCTTAATGTGGAAGCACACAACCATTCCCCAAATGTCGCTGAAATGGAAGAGATGTACTTTAAGATTTAAAAGAGGCAAGTATTAGTTCCCAAGAGCCCAATACTTAAACTTACATCACAGGAGAGATACTAGCTACACCCTCTTTAAAATGCTCAATAGCATGAACCAAAGAAGCTGCCAGGAATACTGCTGCTCCAAGAAGAAACCAAGACATCCAAATTACTGAACACTTAATTACCACACATAATTATTTATCCTTCCTCCTACATGACAATCTTAATAATGCCAAACAAATTATTACATTTGCTACAGGAGATAGTATATTAAGACCATGTCAATGTCAAACATGGATGATGGACAGAACATTGAAAATGTTCTCTAAACTATTCATTCACACCATACATAATGAATATCAAAACATAATTGTGCCCCTCATATACGTTTTGCTACCTAATAAATGAAGTACCACTTACCACAAACTAATACACAACACATTAAAATTAAAGCAAACAACTACTCCCCACATAAAATAAAAATTGACTTTGAATAAGATGTGATACAAACAGTGCTTAAACTATACCCACACACAGCCATTCAAGGCTGTCACTGGCATTTTCATCAAAATATTTGGAAATATCTCCAATAATCTGCACATAGGGGCCCATTACGAGTTTGGTGGTCCAACTGCATGACCACCACAGTCTCTAGAAGAGCCCTGTACAGATGGTCTTCTGCCCACTGTATCACGAGTTGTCCAGCCTAAAATGCCGACCGTGTTGACGGTGCGGTTCACACTTGGGCCGTCGCAGTCTGCAATGTTGGTGATGCATACTCCGAAGGCCTTCAAGGCTGTGCTTTGCTGCCAAGCCTATCTCAACAACACAGTTAGACTGGGGGTCTCTTACAGCCGGTTACCAAATGGCAGTAGACCACCATGGTATGCTTGCAGCAAAGCTCCACTACATTGACCATTGGATAAATTGAAAAATTACACAGCTGACATCCTTTTGACAAGTGGACAAGCCTGCAAATCACACTATAAAACACAACCTATCCCTGACCAGGATCACTTGCTTATCACCTGCAGCACACAAGACAGGACACACCGTGTACACCATTGTGAGTTGAGGCAGCTTTTTTTCCATCCTCCATCATCCCATTTAGCACTCTCCACGCCATTTACATTTTATTTTTCACTAAGTTGCCAATATCCCTTATTTTGTTACCTTTCATTTTGTCACTCATATTACTATAGTAATGCCTCCCCCAAACATCCATGTTTCACAGAGGCTGAGTTGTCAGTCATGGTGTATGAAATCATTAGAGTAGAGCCACACATTTTTAGATCCCAAGCCCAAAAACCTGCTCTTAGTAAGAAAACAGAAATGTGGGACAGGATAGTTAACAAAGTAAATGTTGGTAGGAACCACCTTTTCCACACAGCAGGAAATTAGGAGGAGGTCGCATGACCTGAGGTTGAAGGTGCATGCCATGGCCTCCAAGCACCACTTGGAGGGCCAAAGGACTAGCAGGGACCTTCCCAGTAGCCCATTACAACTCTTTCCTTGGGAGGAGAAGGTTTTAGCCATCCTGCATACTGAAGGCATGACAGAAATACCTAGTTCCAGTTATAAGATCACATGTATCAATCTCCATTGTATGCCACATGTTGGAATGCTGTTCGTAAGTGTATAAATAAATAAATAAAAAAGTATCATCCCATGACCAATCATATGTGTAAAAAAGTAACGTATGGTTGATCCCAAATGCAAGTTGCCAACAGGTATGAAACACTGACCATTTGTCAAGTGATGGCAATTCAACATAGATATTACTCCAACTACCATGAGACCCTGTGATTGGAACTCTAACAAAGTCATTTGCCTCTTCTCACTTGTCTGCCATGTTTCAGCTGATTTTAAAGGAACATTTGGTCCCTCACTTGCAAAATAACACACAAACAGATACTTAGAGTTACAATGAGGCCTATGTTCGGTTTCCAAATGGAAAATCAATACATTATTTAGTTAAAAATACCATATCAATAGAGTGGAAAAACATAATGGTAATGTTGCATATATGATTAAGTACCTATGCTCACAGGAACAATTGTATACCAATAATGTGAGTCATGGTACTATGGTCAACGATGTTTCAATTCCCTAAGAGGATGTAGGTAACATCATCAGGCCACAATCAATTATGCCTGAGACAAAAATGCCTGCTAGAAATAAGAAAAGAGAGAAATGTAAGGAGCACGGACAGGGGGAAAGGAGAGGGAAAAAAAGAAAAATAATTAGAGACCTTATTATTGCTTGGATGATTAAACAATCAAGCCATGCAAGGGTGACTAGATGTCATCATGTATCTCTTCAAGGGCTATACGATGTGACCTCATGAGGTAACTGCAACATGCATGGGGGTGCAGGCAGCACAACATCATTCTGGTTACACGTAGGCTAAGCTACATAAGTCAAGGTGAGTTGAAATAAAATGAAAGTTACTGGACTGCTGGATAAAGTATAATGGCAAGCAGAAACATGGTCCATTAATTGAAGAAAGCAGCTTGGTTATCTATTTGCACTGACGTGCCACCCGAGCACATTGGTTCCCCTACTTTTACAGCCTAGATCTCATGGTTTTCATTTCCTTCAATTAATTGACCCTGTTTTTTCAAGCCATTAGACTTTATCCAGCGTGTCACTCTGTTGTTCTGATGACTCTAGCCTCCTCTATCCTCCAGACCATCCTTAATGGTTTACCTGTCTGTTGATCCGGTAACTCAAATTTTATTTTAATGTTGTTTTACAGCTATATACAGTTCATACACAATGAGGATTTAGCCAATGTAACGGCTGATTTGCATGATTTAGGCCCAACTCAACATTGTGTTAGATCACATGATGGCACATGATGGCACCCACATTGCTTTAGGACCAACACACCTTAAGGAACAAGTCCAATGGAAGCCACATAACTTTCATCCTATTGCTGTTCAAGCTGTCTTGGTACAGGCTTTGTACACCTGTAACAGACATTCCCAAGACTAATCCATGTCTCCTTCGTACGTATGAACAGAATCATATACCTGCTAATGTCACTACTCTCAAATGTCTAAATGAAGATGCCATGGTGAAGGAATTTAAAACACACCTAAACAGAGAGATTAGCTAAGAAACCATACATATGGCACAAATTGCAGAGTCACTTTCTAGAGAACATGGTAGAAGACAAAATTTAAAGCTAGACAAAGCTACACTAAAAAACAGACACCTTTCACCATATATTACCAGAGCCTTATATTCATAGTATGTAGCATTAACATCCTCCTCACATCAGCACAAGAGTTGCAATAATTGTCAAAGTCATAAAATTTCACACCATACTTACACTCAGTTGAAGAGGTTTTGGATGACATTTGACTCAAGTCCATTCCTTCCTCTTCACCAATATCATAATCAGTTAGCATTTCAGGTTCCTCACCCAGTGGCTCTTCACGGCCTGCATCCTCTGCAATGTAGGGGATGTTCACGGGGCACTGCTGTGGATCATGCAGCAGGCCATTGTAATCTTATACACCTTTTCGGATGAGTAGAGGAGGGCTCCCCCAGTCTTGTCCAGACATCTGAATCTGGCCTTCAGAAGCCCAAAATCCTGCTTCAGTGGCCACTGTGTTCCTCCATGGGCCTCATTGAAGCGGACTTCCCCTGGCGTAGTAGGATTCCTCAGTGGTGCCAACAACCATGTCCTGTTGGGATACACTGAGTTGGAAGACAGACAGAAGAGCAACAATGAGTTACACACTTTCATATTAAATACCTGACATTACCCACACAAAGTAAAGACAGATCACACTTACCTACAAGCCAAGCCATCTCCGGCAGTAAGTGTGACATCAGCTGGGGTATGGTGCCGTTTCGCAGATATACAAATACCGTAAGCAGACAACCTACACGTTGATAGAATGGAAGTGCTTCCTGTTGTGGTTCACTTGTTCCCTGGCTTGCGGTTGTCCTTAGGCAATATGAGTGCCATAAATGGATCCAATCACATGTGAGATGTGACCAAATAGAAATCACCCTTCACAGTGGCTAAATCCTCTTGTCTGGGGAACTGGATATGGCTGTCCACGTGTTGCAACATTGTTGTAAGCACCTCTTAGAGTAAGCAACTGAACATTGGTTGTGACATACCACCAGAAATAGCGACAGTGAATTGAAAGTAACCTGTTTACACAAAAAGGCAATTCTGGCATGAGTTTCACAATTGGTGTGAACTATGTAGGATAAGTGATGTGAGGTAGGAGGTCCGGCTCCAACTGATGACATAAATTGAGTATTGTTTGATAATTCAAACAAAATGTCTGGATCACATGTCTTTCTTCCATGGTCTGAAGGTCTGGAAATGGGCAGTAACTTGGAGGCTGGCATCTCCTCCCTCTCCCAGGGTATCTATGTGAGGAGCCAAAATGAAATTGTACATTGGTCACAGTGTCCAAAGTCACATATCTGAAGAGTAAGGCAAAAGTCATGTGACAAAACATAACAGCTTCATAAAGCATTACACATATTTCACATCATCATTGTCTACCGTTGAACATTGATCAATAATCCCCAATGCCGCCTTGGCAATTCTGTAAAAGGACTGTGCACATCATCAATTCAGAAAAGTTAATTTTGCATTATTTTAAGGTTTTCATGACATTTCATGTGAAATACAGCCAACCATGGTGTACAGTGCACAACGTACATTTTGCCTATATGCACAGTAATCCACCACACAGATGATGTTTTGTACTGGAAATGACGTGAAGGGAGTTTTTCAAATGTAAACATGTTAGCCCTCATTCGTAGTGGTGGTGACGCACTTAACAGTCACAATTACTTTCTTTCCTACCGCTAAAATGGCAGATGGACATTTGGGACAACTGCAGCTGGTGGAAGTTGACCACGTGGTTGCCACCACGGCAGACACAACCATAGGCTAATGCGGGTGACAGTGACCATTGTGGTCTAATCGCTGTATGCATCTATGCTGATGACTGAGTATATGGTGTACATGTACGCCACGGTTTGAAGAAACTCACTTGCCTCCTGAAACAACTACTATCCACACCTCCTCTACTTTAGCTGATGTTTGCCACCTCTGGGAGCAATCATGCCTCACCAAGCAAGTGATAGAGCCCTTTCCTTCTCTCCAGAGGTTGAAGAGGTCCTTCCCCTGTATGGCCAACTCTATGACTTACCAAAGGAACAGGTAACTATCTTAAATACAGTTTTTTGCTCTGTTCAACATCTTCCTTTCAATTCCCATAGGCTACAATGTGCCTCTGAGTTCCCAAATGTAACCATGTTGTGGTGTTTGGTGAAATGGAGTGAGCCTTACATAGGACAATCATGCAATGGATTATGAGGCACTGTACTTTGTGGAGTGAACATAAGCATTGTAATGTGTGACAATCCCTATATTGTACTTGGGTTACATGTCTACATTTCATAGTACCTATAATGATTTCCCACATCACATCATGGTATATGTGCAAAGATATGTATAGGCTTTACACCATGAGCGGTGTCTGTATACTAGTAGGAGCATTATCCCGCCCTTTCCACCTTTTCAGATATGGTGGTTGAATCTCCCTACCTCTTTTAGCACCACAATTATATTAATATCTGGCTGGATTTTGTGTGGTATCGTTAAGTGAGCACCAGAACCCTATACAATCACCCTCCATGAGACTTGATATCAGGTGTTGTGTGGGAGTGCTCTGTGTAGTGTGTGAGGAATACTAGGGCTTGGTTCAGTGTAGGTGTGTGTGAGGTGACAGAGATCTCTGTGCATGTGTTACAGTAATGTAGAAGTAGAAGTAGAGTTAATAAGAATAGTCATACATCTAGCTCAGGAGGGGCTCAAGAGCACCCTGGTTCAATAGAGAATGTACAGAAATACAAAAATACATAAATGAAAAAGCATTTGTAGGCTGTGGGGTCGTCTTCAGGTGAGTTGTCCATCATCTGGGCACCCACAAGTGTCTTGTCTGGGTACATGGCAAAAAATCTCCTTCAAGGGGTTGTTTTCATTCCTCCCTGTCCTTGGTATGGTGGGGACAGTACTCTTTCCCTGAAGGCTACTCCATTTGAAGGTTTGATGTTTTGATCGGGTCATGGGTGTCCTTTTGACCCTCATGTGTTGCGTGCAAGAGGCACATAGGCACCTGCTTCTCCCCTCGATGGTGCTCGAGCTGGGGGCTGATTGTGCTGTCCTGCCTTGGCGCCGAGTTCCCTGCCGGGAGGGAGCTGCCAGTAGGCCGCACAGCTGCTGGATTGCGTGCTCTTGTTCCTGGGGCAGCAGAGGAAGAGTCAGCACCTGCAGGGGTGCTCCATGTGGATTGGATCCCTCTAGTGGACTGCTCCTGGCTCAGAGGCATGTAGGATGGACTGGTGTTCCAAGCAACGATGGCGGTAGACCTCCCAACCTATGCCATCAATACCTATGGCTAGTCAATCCTCTCAGCAAACTCAGAAACACTGGTGGGCATTCTTCTAGCTTTTAAAGAGGAAATTGGATTGGATTGGATTGGATGTGCATTTGTAGAGCGCGAATTGCTGCCCGGAGGCGTCCAAGCGCTGGGAACACCATGGATCCGCACAGTGGCCCAGGAGGGGAGAGAATGGGGGTTAATTAGACTTGATGAAATAAAAAGGTTTTCAGCTGTTTGCGGAAGGCCGTGAGATTGGGGTTGGCTCTGAGATGCAACGGGAGGGCGTTCCAGGCCTTGGCAGCATTATAAGAAAATGTCCTACCTCCGGATCTGGATCTTTTAATTCTGGGAGCCATTGCAAGGAAAGTCTGACTAGAGCGTAGGCTTCTGTTGGGCATTTAGTGGGTAATTAGGTCCCGCGTAATCCTGGGGCCAGTGTTCCAATGAAGAGTAGATTTGCAAATTCGGAGCAGAATTAGGTTGTTATACAGACATCCTGTGCTGCGTTGACACATAAACTGGAGGAGGTTCCCCTGAGAATGGAGTCTTTAGAACAGGAAATAACTATGCTAAAGCAAACTATTGATAAGGCATCAGCAGAGGTGAGCAGATTACCCAGCCAAAATATGGAAATGAGGGAGGACCTGAAACGTCTCGAGAACCACAGCCAGAGGAACAACCTCAGACTTATCAATATCCCTGAGAACCTGCAAGGTCTGGATATTAAGGCCTTTGTGATCAAATTGTTACAAGATACAGCCTTAAAAATCAGCTAGATATTGACCTTTCAAATGACATTCGGTGGGTACATCGAGATCCATTTAAAAGGAATCCCGACGGAAAAGGCCAAGGAGAATGTTAATTAATTTCCTCACTTACACTACTAAGGAGGCTATTTTGTCCTCCGCTTTACAAGAAGGATCTTTTTCAGCAGGTTTCAACTCCTTTTTGATAACATCAGATCTTTGTCATACTACTTCGCTAAGGCAGTGGGAGCTGGGGAAAAGGGCGGAGGAATTGAATGAACTTGGCGCAAAAGCTCAGTTAAAGTTCTCTGCTTCCCTCCGTATAATGTGGAACAATTGTATGCACACACATCGCTCTGTGGAGGAAGCCGATTTGCTGATTGAGGAAATTAGGAAGGGGGGCAGTAAGTAGAGGGGTGTGGGTTAGGGTGGGGAGGGGTGGGGTGGGGTGAGGTGGAGCGAGGAGAGTCCAGATATACTGAGTTTTTTCTTTTGCTGACTCGAAGACCGTTAGGCTTTATGCCTATTTCAGTTCGGGGGGTTGCCCTGGGGGGGGGACATGGAGCGCACGGACGGTGAATGGGTGGGAGGTTAAGGGGGGGTCACGAGGTGGGGAGCAGTGGAAAAAAATAGAAAACAATTTGTTTTCCCTCTATCATCTTGTTTCTTAAGTGTTTTGCGTAGCCAGCCCATGGTATTGTTGACTTTGATAGGTTAGATGTGGAGGGTTAATGAGTTAAAAATCTTGACCTGGAATGTCAATGGGCTCAGGTGTAAATGCAGGCAGAGGTTGGCAATGAAGTATCTGGAAGAGAGTAGTGCCATATCTGCTTGATTCAGGAGCCCCACTTAAATACTCTAGAAGGTAACATAGTATTCTCCAAGTGTCGTTGGATAGATAATTATTTAGGTGCCGATTACGATCCTGTAAAAAATTCCCCGTACGACTCGTATCCGGTCTTTTTACCGTACGAATCGTACAAGTGCCGTACAAACTGCCAAGTACGATTCGCATGGGAAAAAGTCCATACGAATCGCATTGGGAATTATTCCCCACACGTCCTCGGGTCGGAAAATATGTCCGACACATCCTCGGACGATTTACCGTACAAATGTGAAAAGTGAAGTCCGACCGCACAAGTACGATCCATCCCGTGCGTCCCATGTTACAACCGGATGGAAAAAACACCGTCCGCACCGAACTCCCATAGCAACCATGGAGACATGTGCCCGCATATGCGCCCAACACTCCCCCAGCCCTCCTATGTACGAGTCGAATCCCCACCCGTGTATGTACACCCGTGTATGTACGAGACGTACCCCCACCCGTGAATGTACACCCGTGTATGTACACCCGTGTATGTACACCCGTGTATGTACGAGACGTACCCCCACCCGTGTATGTATGGAGCGTACCCCCACCCCAACCGTGTATGTACGGCCCGTACCCTCACCCGCGTATGTATGGAGCGTACCCCCACCCCAACAGTGTATGTATGGACCGTACCCCCACCCGCGTATGTATGGAGCGTACCCCCACCCCAACAGTGTATGTACGAACCGTACCCTCACCCGTGTATGTATGGAGCGTACCCCCACCCCAACAGTGTATGTACGGCCTGTACCCCCACCCCAACCATGCATGTCCGGCCCGTACCCTCACCCGCATATGTATGGAGCGTACCCCCACCCCAACAGTGTATGTACGATCCGTACCCCCACCCCCGTATGCATGGAGCACATCCCCCATCCCAACAGTGTACGTACGGACCGTACCCCCACCCTCGTATGCATGGAGCACACCCCCCATCCCAACAGTGTACGTACGGACCGTACCCCCACCCCGTATGCATGGAGCGTACCCCCATCCCAACAGTGTACGTACGGACCATACCCCCACCCCCGTATGCATGGAGTGTACCCCCCATCCCACCAGTGTACGTACGGACCGTACCCCCACCCCCGTATGCATGGAGCGTACCCCCCATGCCAGCAGTGTACGTACGAACCGTACCCCCAACCCTAATGCAT
The DNA here is from genome assembly GCF_964204655.1 of Triturus cristatus. NCBI lineage: Eukaryota > Metazoa > Chordata > Amphibia > Caudata > Salamandridae > Triturus > Triturus cristatus. The sequence continues at coordinate 777,825,732 of NC_140585.1, read as the reverse complement.
GGAGCATACCCCCACCCCAACCGTGTATGTACGGCCCGTACCCTCACCCGCGTATGTATGGAGCGTACCCCCACCCCAACAGTGTATGTATGGACCGTACCCCCACCCGCGTATGTATGGAGCGTACCCCCACCCCAACAGTGTATGTACGAACCGTACCCTCACCCGTGTATGTATGGAGCGTACCCCCACCCCAACAGTGTATGTACGGCCCGTACCCCCACCCCAACCATGCATGTCCGGCCCGTACCCTCACCCGCATATGTATGGAGCGTACCCCCACCCCAACAGTGTATGTACGATCCGTACCCCCACCCCCGTATGCATGGAGCACATCCCCCATCCCAACAGTGTACGTACGGACCGTACCCCCACCCTCGTATGCATGGAGCACACCCCCCATCCCAACAGTGTACGTACGGACCGTACCCCCACCCCGTATGCATGGAGCGTACCCCCATCCCAACAGTGTACGTACGGACCATACCCCCACCCCCGTATGCATGGAGTGTACCCCCCATCCCACCAGTGTACGTACGGACCGTACCCCCACCCCCGTATGCATGGAGCGTACCCCCCATGCCAGCAGTGTACGTACGAACCGTACCCCCAACCCTAATGCATGGAGCGTACCCCCACCCCAACCGTGTATGTACGACCCGTACCCTCACCCGCGTATGTATGGAGCGTACCCCTACCGTGTATGTACGACCCGTACCCTCACCCACGTATGTATGGAGCGTACCCCCACCCCAACCGTGTATGTACGACCCGTACCCTCACCCGCGTATGTATGGAGCGTACCCCCACCCCAACAGTGTATGTACGAACCGTACCCTCACCCGTGTATGTATGGAGCGTACCCCCAACCCAACAGTGTATGTACGGCCCGTACCCCCACCCCAACCGTGCATGTCCGGCCCGTACCCTCACCCGCGTATGTATGGAGCGTACCCCCACCCCAACAGTGTATGTACGATCCGTACCCCCACCCCCGTATGCATGGAGCACATCCCCCATCCCAACAGTGTACGTACGGACCGTACCCCCACCCTCGTATGCATGGAGCACACCCCCCATCCCAACAGTGTACGTACGGACCGTACCCCCACCCCGTATGCATGGAGCGTACCCCCATCCCAACAGTGTACGTACGGACCATACCCCCACCCCCGTATGCATGGAGTGTACCCCCATCCCACCAGTGTACGTACGGACTGTACCCCCACCCCCGTATGCATGGAGCATACCCCCTATGCCAGCAGTGTACGTACGAACCGTACCCCCACCCCGAATGCATGGAGCATACCCCCACCCCAACCATGTATGTATGACCCGTACCCTCACCCGCGTATGTTTGGAGCGTACCCCCACCGTGTATGTATGACCCGTACCCTCACCCACGTATGTATGAAGCGTACCCCCACCCCAACCGTGTATGTACGACCCGTATCCTCACCCGCATATGTATGGAGCGTACCCCCACCCCAACAGTGTATGTACGGCCCGTATCCCCACCCCAACCATGCATGTCCGGCCCGTACCCTCACCCGCGTATGTATGGAGCGTACCCCCACCCCAACAGTGTATGTATGGACCGTTCCCCCACCCGCCTATGTATGGAGCGTACCCCCACCCCAACAGTGTATGTACGGACCGTACCCCCACCCGCGTATGTATGGAACATACCCCCACCCCAAGAGTGTATGTACGAACCGTACCCTCACCCGCGTATGTATGGAGCGTACCCCCACCCCAACAGTGTATGTACGGCCCGTACCCCCACCCCAACCGTGCATGTCTGGCCTGTACCCTCACCCACGTATGTATGGAGCGTACCCCCACCCCAACCGTGTATGTACGACCCGTACCCTCAACCGCGTATGTATGGAGCGTACCCCCACCCCAACAGTGTATGTACGGCCCGTACCCTCACCCGCGTATGTATGGAGCGTACCCCCACCCCAACCGTGTATGTACGACCCGTACCCTCACCCGCGTATGTATGGAGCGTATCCCCACCCCAACAGTGTATGTATGGACCGTACCCCCACCCCAACCGTGCATGTCCGGCCCGTACCCTCACCCGCGTATGTATGGAGCGAACACACACCCCACCAGTCTCAGTACGGAGCGCACCCCAGGCCCCAACACCAGCACCTTCACCCAACATCGCGCATGTACGAGTCGTACCAAGCCAGAGACAAGGACAGCACTGTACAACAAAATGGCCCATGTACACACGGTACATACGCTGAAAACACACGTACACAACCAGGACAAAGCAAAACAACACAAGAATACTCTATTCGAACCGCACAAAGCCACAAAACATGTCCAACAAGCACAAATACAACACATTCACTGACCTGCAACTGCCAAACTCCCAAACAGAGGCCCAAAACACAACCACTCCTTATAACACACCCACCCAAAGTTCAAACACAGCCACACCCACAAATGGACCAATAAAAAGGGCCCACAGACACAAACCATGAGCCTTTGCAACAGACTCACTGCTGCCAGACCCCACAGACAACCCACAGCACCATACTTGAACCTTTACTACACCTTACACTTGCACACCTTCACACACCCACCTTCACAAACACCCCCTCATCACATTCACACACACACCTGCACAACCACACCCACACACCCACAACCATCCACACCCACACCCTCCACAACCATCCACACCCACACCCCTCACCATGCCCACTAACAAGAATCCAAAGTTCACTAGCCAAGAGTTGGAGGTCCTTGTCAACGAAATCCTCAGAGTCGAGCCACACCTCTTTGGAACATTGGTCAGACAGACCAGCAGTTCTGAAAAAACAGCCATGTGGCAGACGATTGTCGATGCTGTGAATGCTGTTGCGTCCACCAGAAGGACCAGGCATGAATGCCAAGCCAGGTGGTAAGATCTGCGGAGGAGGGTCCGAGCCAAAATGACCGACGACCACAACCAGGCCAACATCACTGGAGGAGGGCTGCCCCGCAGACGCGTACAATACCATCCCTGGGAGGAGAGGGTGATGGCCATACTGCCGGTGGTGGCAGTGGACGGAGTAGAAGGACTCCGAGAGCCGGGTGAGTACACAAACAACTCACCTCACATGGGGGGAACGTCATCCACAACCAAACTCACAATCATGCACGCAACCACCCCAAGCTATCGCATGACTCAACCACACTCCATGAACACGCACATGCCACTAGCGCCACCATGCCCCATGCACCCAGCTGGACAATGCCAAGTCACAGGCCACAGAAAACACCAACACAAGACACGGTAAGCCGGATGGCGGGAGTGTGGGCCCCAAAAATCACATAGTGCAACTCAGAAGCAGACAACAATGCCCTCTGCCCATATGGCCTAGGTCACAGCCAGACAAACAGTGTGTCCCCACACAGGAAAGACTTGCCAGCAAATGGCGGACGCCTTGCATTAAGACATGGGGTGAAGGCACTTTTTGCACATGACAGCAGCTAATGAACAGCCAACACTGTGAAAGAGTGGCAGCACACACCACCACAGCAGCAGCGCAGACACAGACACTACACCCAATGGGTGCCTGGAGATCAGAAACAAACTCACATGAACAAGCCAAGGGCCATTCAAAGATCTGCAAAAAGTGTGTGCCTAGGAGGCTGGGCTGAGGTGACAGAGGGTGACACACAGAGGGAGGGAGAGGGGGAGAGAGAGGGAGGGAGACACAGGGAGATGGACAGAGGGAGGAGGCTGACACAGGGAGGGAGGGAGAGGGGGACAGAGAGGGAGTGAGAAAGGGAGACACAGGGAGACCAATTCAGCCTTGGGTTGTGTGGGAATGTCTGCTCGTCAGCAGGTGGACTGCGTGCATGTAGACAAGGGTGGCCAGTGCCTGAAAACCCCTCTCTTCTCCATGGTAAAACACTGGGCCATGTCTCAACCTGTGCACCAGCACAACGCCAGCTACCTGCATTATATAAGTGTGTGGAACAACTCCATGTGCCCACGTACAGTGCAAAACAGAAGGCGCCAATGCATGGCTCGCCACACCTGCTCACTCCACTGCTGACTGCAGTCACAATTGACGCAGCAAGTAAGACTGTGCCACACATAGGTAAAGTCTCAAAAGCTGTGGCCAAGGGACATACCCATGCACAAGTGCACTGTGAGTGGAATGCAAGACATATCCAAATACCCAGAGGAAATGTGCCAACTTTGAAACGAATGAAACATGGATGTTGCATGGAACATAAATAACATTGTCTCTCTCACACACAGGTCAAAGTCGTGGATCACCCCCACAGGACCCGGCTCTGCGGGATGACGATCCCACCGGCAGCGACGACTCTCACCACTCTGTGGACGACCCCGAACAACCTGGCCCCTCTGGTGTACAACCACCTGCAGCACCTGCGTCAGGTACAACTGGGCCAACCACCACCCCCACTCCTGCCACATCCCAGGAGACAACCAGGATCCCTGCCCCACCACCACAATGCAGCCAGGCTGACCAGGAGGGCACGGTGTACCGGGCACCCAGGAGGAGGCAGGCGACAACGCTAATGCCACCACTCAGGGGTCCCGGAGACCCGATGTGCCCACAAGGGCAGGCCAGGTGCAAGTGGGCAGGGGTGGTGGGAGTGGAGGATGGCGGAGGCGCAAGCCTGACCAGTTGGCTGCGGAACCGGTATATTCCCATGTCAGAAACATCCTGGACACATACCGGCAGGACACCACGGGCATGGGACAGGTTGTGTCCACCCTCAACGAGATGAAGGGGACCCTCGAGGAGATCAAGACCCAGCAGGCCCAGCAACATGCGGAGCAACATGCCTGTCTACTGCGACACCAAGTGCGGATGGAGGACAGACAGGCTGAGCTCGTGACGGTGTTCACGGGAATTCACCGTACACTCCGTCGGGTGGCCGACAACATGGGCAACCCTCCCTGTGCCACCAGGCCAAGAACATCACCACCCACAGGGAGGGATCAGGAGGAGGAGGAGACATCCGACGGAGCATCCCAAACATCGTCACGGCCTGCTTCTGAGGGTTCCCGCAGGAGGGCGGGTCGTCCACGGAAAAGACCATGAGGGTCGGCACAACAGCACCATCTCCCAGGACACCTGGCCTGGCACCTGGCCCACTGGACCAACAGCAGCACATCAGCAAAAGACATTCTCTGCCACATGGACCTGCTGGTCACTGTCTGACCAATGTTGACAAAGAATGTGGCATGGACTCTGATGATTTCCAATGGCAAGGACACCAACTCCCCCAGTGAACTTTGGATTCCACACACCCGGAAAGCCCCTCTTGTCATACCCCCCCACGTACCCCAACACAAATAAAAAGTTACACGATAAAGAGATGAGGCCTACATTTTGCATTATTACCTTACATGTGTCTTATAAAGTCTAACCATGCCTGAGTTCTCATATGACTTCAACCATCCATACCCTGGGGCCTGAGTCTGGCACAGGACACACATGGGTCACAATGTATTAGGCAAGACAGACATGGAGCACCATACACACCCGTGATGGGCCCAACCAGCCGACAGACATATTGAGTACAGCGACAGTCATGCGCAGAGGTCAGGGATTATGTGGAGTGTCCTGGGGGGCACCCAGGTATGTGTAGACAGGTGGCAGAACCATGTCCTGCAAGCTTGAGTCAGGTGGATGCAGAGAATGGTGGCCTGGCCAACGTTGGATGCATGGGGATGGCACATGTCACAATACCCACACAGTCATGGACATCAAGCACAATACAGAGTCTAATCCCACACAAACAGCTTGCATCTTGCTACTCTACACATAGACACATAGCCACTATCACGGAAAACCATGCCAGACATGCCGTATGCCCCGTGGCAACACACCAGCATTGACTGAGAAGAGGCACCTTGGAGGCATAGGGACACCTTTATTAGTCATGTATTCGGGAATGCAGAGGCAACTCGGAGTACACATACACAGGTCATGTGGAGTAACATGTGGGTCCAACACTGGAACCCCCCTTCTGCAGCACAAATGCGTGATAGCCATGGAACTGGCACACAAGTGTCGGGTAACAGCTAAACACCCCCTGCTGCTCACGGAGAGGCTGCCATACACCATTGATCCTCTGATGTGGAAGTCCCACACCATGTCAAGCCAATGCAAACCGTATGTGTCCGAGGGCAGTGTTACACACATTGATGCCATCATCACAATCCACTATCCCATCACACATGACTGTCAACAAGTCTGACCATCTATTCAGGTGTACCCAGCTACATGTAATGTGTCCCATGGTGATGCGACATGTCTGCAGAGGAACCAAACATCGACAGGGGCAGTGTGCACACATCGTAAACAACTGCCACACCCAATACACCCCTGATGCATCCCTTACCCTAAGGAGACTTCCAAACTTGTCCGTGCGTGTAACGCTGAGTCAGCAGACGATGACGTGTCCATGAGGAATAGCAGTGCCACAACAATGCAACCAGCAGATGGCATGCGCAAGTACCTGGGGATGAGAGACACACAAGAAGTCAGCCACAAAAAGCACAGCCACTTGCATGTGCATGTACTCGACACATGTAATGATGACAACATGCTAGGTCACAATTATGACTGGGGAAATACACTCATCACTGGCACCATCACTCGAGTGACACATCCACACACACCTCTGACTCACGTGGCATACATGCAGATGGACACACACATCGCAACACATGCAACACGGGGACCAATGCGTGCACACTCAGACACTGGTACTCACCACTAAGCAAAGAAGTCGCGTATGAGCCGATTCCGAATGTCCTCTTGTGGAACCACATCCTCCACATCACTAGCCCCATTGCCAAGCCCTTCGTCCTCCACGGGTGGATGGTCCTGATCATCTTGATCCAGGATGAGTGGCACAGTGCTGGAAGTCTATGCAAAATACAGGACAGACAGAGTATACCCACCAACAACACATGCTCGTTCGTTGCGCAGCTGCGTCATCATTTCAGGCACCCTGCTATGCCTCATGATGTAGGCATTGTGTGCTGATCCTGGAAAACGAGCACAGACATGTGAAATCACCATGTTGAACAGACACACCACAAGGGCATTGATGGAGTGGTAGTGTTTGCGATTCCTGTACGCTACCTCCTGTGCCTGTGGTGGTACCAAAGCCACATGTGTCCCATCTATGGACCCAATGACATGGGGCATCCCTCCCAGGGCATAGAATCCACGCTTGACCCCAGTCAACTGTTCAGGAGTTGGGAAATGGATGAACTCATCCAGGTGAAGCAACATGGCCTCTAAGAAATCATGCAGCACACGGCTGAACATGCTCTGGGACATGCCACCAACATGAGCTATGGTATATTGAAAGGTACCCGTGGCAAGAAAATGTAGGGCTGCCATTACCTTCAGCTTGGGTGTCAGTGCCGTAGGATACCTGTGCAGCGGTTGCAGGTGTGGTGCCAGCCTTGCCGTCAACTCCTCAATCAACGGTTGGGGGAAGCGGTAGCAGCGTATACAGTCATTCTTCCGCATGTCAGCCAAGTCCGGAATTGGTCGGGGAAGAGGCGGCGCTCTGCAGTAATTTGGAAGTGACAAGGAAGAGTGAGTGCACTACAACAACAATTTATATGTACTGAGCACATGTTAATCTGTCAATACACATATGCTACATACGGAGTCAGGTATGTGCTACATGACCTGGACACGTATGGCTGCCAGGTGACACTCCTACCAAGACCCAGCTACACACGGAGATTGTGAACCTCCACATGCCATGGCATGGGACTAGCTGTGTCCCAGTGTGAGTGAACAGCCAGACGCAACACAGGAGTGACATACATCAACACATCAGCAGAAGTGAAGTAGGATGTCGATTGCAGAGACAGGTAGCGGAACACTAGAGCCACAGGTCACATGACATTACACTAGGACAGCCCACACACCTTGCCATTAAGGTGTACATGTCATGACTCACCACACATACATTGAGAGGATGCAGACAGGTCCTTGTCACGCTACTCTGTGTCCCATGCATACATACACACCTCACATCCGATACCACATGTGGCTGGGTGTTCGTAACAGTGTGCCATGTCCATCTACACACAGACACATGTTGGTTGCTGCAACAGCTGATGCTTTTGAGGGAACACCAACATCAAGCTAATGGGAACACATCACACATACATGACATAGACACATCGTGCACCATGGGTAGTCACATGTCTGGTGTGGTAACCCCTGTAGCGGGCATCAGGGGACACTTGCGTGTGTTGTTGACTGTGCCATGCCAGTGACGCTCATCCCAAGTGTGCAGTACGACATGCACACATGTCAAAGGAGTGAAGGGCATGCCTGGCACATATTGCACCGTCACACATAACATCTGTACACATCTCATCATACATCTATTGCCTTCTCGACTCAGGAGTAATGTGCCACATCACAGCCTTTCATACCTGTGCCCCACACATGTAGTACTGCCCAGACAATGCCTTGATGTCCATACATGGACAAGTATGTCAGCTCTATTCCTTCCTGTGTGCTGCCTGTCACCACTGTGATGTGTGAAAGGCACCGTACATTCGCTCTGAGGGCCTGTGTACGTTCCCTATCACTATGGGAGTGCTGCTGTAGGCCTACCCATAGTGATAGTGAGCGTACGCGCGTGTGTACAGTCCGTATCACTATGGGTACGCATACGCCAGCACACCCATAGTGATAGTGAGCGTGCAGGCACGTGTACGGTCCATATCACTATGGGTACGCATACGCGAGCACACCCATAGTGATAGTGAGCGTACAGGCGCGTGTACGGTCCGTATCACTATGGGTACGCATACGCGAGCACACCCATGGTGATAGTGAGCGTACAGGCGCATGTACGGTCCGTATCACTATGGGTACGCATACGCCAGCACACCCATAGTGATAGTGAGCGTACAGGCGCGTGTACGGTCCGTATCACTATGGGTACGCATACGCCAGCACACCCATAGTGATACGGACCGTACACACGCGCGTACGCTCACTATCACCATGGGTGTGCTCGCGTATGCGTACCCATAGTGATACGGACCGTACACACGCCTTTACGGGCCGTTGCTATGCATTTGGGGTGCCTTAGGGCCCCGGAACGCACCGTACCTGTGTGTGAATCTCCAAATTACATAGGGGACACATGAGGGACAAGTATAAAGGCCTACATGTATGCTGGTTGTCATGGAGAGCAAGTTTAAAGTATGAATTTTTTTCTGCAGGTGCACAGCAAAAGTCAGTTTGAATGAATCTACTTTGTTGCAATGTGGTTCTGGAGTTGACATCATGCTCAAGAAAAAAAACAATGAAAACCCACTGACTGTGCTAGGTTTGAAGGGATTGGAGGAAACATAGGATGCAAATGTGAGTGACCAATCACTCTGTACTCCTGTGCATGAAACAGTCCAGCAAGGCAGATATAAGGCAGCCAGGTCCCATGAGAGAGCACTTGCCTGCACATCTTTGGATTCTACGACCCAGCTGCTGCTCCTGATTCCCTGGAACCATGTCAAGGTCTGTGGAGAGGGCACAGCCTTTCACCCTGGAGGAGAACCTGGCATTGCTGGATGTGATCCTCCCACAGTACCCCCTGCTGTATGGGCGACCAGGGTATCAGGTGAGTGCAGAGTCCACTAGCACAGACTGTGTCCCTTTTTTGTGACTGTGACTTCTGCCATTGTGTCCAGGTGTGACACACATGCAATGTACTGTAGGGGGGGTCCCAGGGGGGGGGAATGCCTGATGTCTCCCAGTCAGAGCATGCTGTGGTGCATGTCTGCCGTCCTCCCTTGCATTGTGTTTACTGTGACAATCACTGCATGGTGCATGCCACATTCTGCCTGTCTTATCCTCCTGGGAATGTGGCCTCTACAGTCCTCATGTGATTATGTGGTCAGCCCAGTGTGACAGGTGACTGTACCCACAGATGTGTGTTATTTCTGTGTACCTGTGCTGAGAGTGTCCACATGATGTGTTCGTACCCTGGACATCGGTGTGTGTGTAAGTCCCCTGTCATGTGGGTGGGTGCATATGTGGAGTGTAGCACCCAAGCTGCATGAGGGATGGATATACCCTGCCCATGTGATGTGAGCAGGGAGCAGTGCTGTGTGTCTGACGTGCAGAGCCAGCCCCACACCTGTGAGCCCCCCGTCTAGTGACACATGTGCAGAGTGAGGTTTGTAGCTGCATTTGGCAATGGCAGGTGAATGTCCTGTGCCTGTGTGTGTCTGTGTACTCTGCTGAGGTAGCGTCAGTGGCCTGTGGCATGTGACTGCTTTGAGGTGCTGCACATAATCCTGGTGTAGCTTGTGATGCACAGTGTGAGCCTGGATCATTGATTGTGTCGTTGCCCTCATTCCACCTGTGTACTTTCAATGGCACGTACTGCTTTTGCCCTTCCCCAGAGGATCATGTCCCTATGACAAAGGTGCAATGCGTTGGATGCATACTATGCCTTGTTGTAAACAGCAAATTTGTTCTAATATGTGTCTCTGTGACATGTGCCAGGTGTATTGATGTAGTGTCACTTGTTCATCCTCACAGGTAGGCGCCTCTGCCAAGAAGCAGATCTGGATGAACGCCGTCAGTGCCGTGAGGAGGACGGACGGTCGCAAGCGGTGCCTGGCCCAGGTGAGAAAATGCTGGCAGGATATCCGGTGCTGGACTCGGAGGATCGCACTGGTCCTGCTGGGGGACTCACCTGAGACCCATAAGAACCGCGGGCGCCGCCGTCTGACCCACATCCACAAGCGTGTGCTGGCGGTGGTCTTTCCAGACTTGGACAGGCGCTTACAGGAGAAGCAGCAGCAGGAACGGGGTAGGTACATGTGTGTTTGTTGTGTGTCACCAGCATTTGTAAGTGCACAGTTGCATGGATACACTGCCAGGGTTTAAAGGTGCTGTGCAGATCCTGTTACCCACAGTATAGCGGTGCTCTCCTGCCTCCCTTCCCCTCCTTGCAATGTGTTCCCTGGTCTGTGTGTAGTCACTCCTTCACAAGGTTATCTAGGCTGGCACTTTATCCACATGAACAATGCCTGTAGCATCATGTGTGGGGGTGGTGTGTAACAGGTTTTGGGACCTTGCCTGTGCCCTGTCCAGTTCAGTACTTGTGGGTTCCATGTCAGTTGGCACTGATGCTGAGTCCAGACATGGGAGTTAGTCTCTCAAGTGTCATGCCTTACAGCCCGCATGTCCTATGTTGTGGCCTGTGACATGATGTGCATGAGTGTGCGATACGCATAGTGCAGGGATGGTGGCGTGTGTTGCAGTCATTCCCATTCAGGACCATGGAGTAGTGTGGCCACTACTGTCCCCTGGGGCATATTTTCCTAGGTGTCATGTGTGTCATCACAAAATGTGGACACTCTCAGTGTCTACAGCATAGGTTGTGCTCTGTGCCATTGTCCCCTGGCACCATGTATATTGACGTAAAATGAAGTACAAGTGTCCACTGTACAGCCTGACCTGATTTTCCTTGTTCATACTCACGGTGGCCAGTGCCTGTGTGTCTTGTTACAATCATCTGATGATGACCATTTGTACATGATTATTTGGACAGGCGCACCTTGGGTATTTTGTGTCCAATCTTGCATTTATCCAGCCCATGTGTATTTCACCCAGACTAAGAGATGTAAGTGCTTCCTGTGTCTCAACAAATTGTCTCATGTAGGGGGTGGTTGGTGCGGGCAAAGCCTACATGTCAAAACCTGATATCTCCTTGCTAGGTCTGGCCAGTGTGTGATGTTTGTCTGGACATACACTCAAGGTGCAGTGAGCCAGTCATGGTGGGCATGTTTTCAGTATTACCTATGCAGCATGTGCCTAAAGTTCATGGATATGGTCCCTGCTCATCCCTATTTTCGGCAACGCTGTGTGGTGCAGATGCAGTGCTGGATTGTCCCCAGAGCCTGGCTCCTCTGTCAAAATCCATTTCATGTCATTTGCTATTGTGTCATGCTCTCCATAGTTTTTCAGTGGCATGGTGGGTCAACCAACTGTGTGTTGCAGGGCCTACATATGTACCTTGTTTTGTAGATGTTACTCATCTTTCTTTTCAGGCTATGCACTGTAACCTATGTAGATTGGACTCATGTGACATATGTATACAGGTGTGTGATTAATTGCTGTCTCTTCACCTTGCCCACAGCATCGTCGGGGGACACGGAGGGAGACATGAGCACAGACGGAGCGGAGGGACCGAGCACCAGTGCCAGCGGTGACATCGTGGCTGGCACATCGAGTGGAACTGAGGCGGAGGAGAGTGAGGCCGAGGACCTGCCCACTGCCACCACAGAATATGAAGCTGACGGGTCCGAGGATGAGCTCTCCGAGTGGGCGGAGGCTGCACCAGCAGCTGACAGCGGCACAACATCTCTCCCCGCCCCCTCCATTGCCATCAGCCGCCTCCCACTTGCTCGTGTCCCTTCCCAGCGTGCCCAGTCACCACATGTCTCCTTCCTGCCGGGCACCGTACCCCCTGCCCCTGTCTCCACTGCTGCCGCCAATGCCGAGTCTGTGGACATCCAGCGGCAGTTGCAGGTTGGTCAGGCTGCGATGCTTAATGTCCTCCATGGCCACAGCCAAGTGCTGAACAACATGGAGGCATACTTGGAGGGCATTTTCTCATTGCAGGCTGACCAACGCAACTTGCTGAGGTCCATTGACTCGACACTGACTGCAGCAGTGGGTCTCCTGCAGCGCTTCGTCCAACCCCCTACCCCTGACCCATCCACACTTCCCACTCCCATGCCTGTCCCACGTACACCCAGACGTCAGCATGCACCCACCACAACAGACACAGGCACCACACCAGCAGGGAAGGTCAAACACACACCTCCTGGCACGCACACACAGGGTGAAGTAGGCACACCCACTGGGTCGGGGGGCAAACGTAAGACACGCAGCCAGAGTGGGAGTCCGCATTCCACAAAATCCACTCCCTCCAAATCCCCTCCCCTCAGCTCTCCTGGCCACAAATCCAGCAAAGACTCCTTCATGGCCACTCTGTCCCTGAGCCCCACAGTGACACCACTCTGCAAGCGGTCAAAGGAGTCCCCGGTCAGGGTGGTTGAGTCCCCCCCCTGTCCACACCCTCCCCCAGTGGCGCTGCGACCCATCCCTCCGACCCCCCCCTCCTTGGGGCCTGTGGTTCCTTCGGGTGCAGGGGAGTCGCTGGAGGACCTTGCTAAGGTGTGCAGCGCCATCCTGACCTCCGCCTTTGGCACTGCCCCACCCCCTGTGGTGGAGTCCTTCGTCCCTGCACCCACGACGCCTACCCTTCGCCCTCATGTCCCTGCGGTGCCTGGTCCTTCCCCCCCACATGATGCCCCCCCCTCTAGAAGACAAAGGAGTCTGACTGTGCAGGCAAGCTAGGGGACACGCGTCCCACTGTGTCCCCCACCTGGATTTGAACTTTGGATTGCCCTATGGGCATTGTACATTTTGAACTTTCAAGGGACAAACAGATTTTTGGATGCTGAATAAAGCAATTTCTTTTTCATTAGTACACTACTGTCTGTCTGGTATTGCTGTTGGTGGACCTGCTCCATTATTTTGGGTGGTGATAATGTGTTGGGTGTGTGGGAATTGTAGTCTTGTGCTGGTCATAGGGTGGACCCTGGTATCTGTGTGCCATCACAAGCTGTTGGCTACATAACTTTGTTCATGTAAGCAGTTACTGCATGGTGACATCGTCCCAAGGTGTGTTCCTTCCTCTGTGTGACCTGAAATCTTCCCTGCAGGGTCATTCCAATATGTGGTGCTGAGCTGTGTCTAAATTGGCTGGGTGTGTGACGGACTCGTTAGACTTGGGCCATGCATGCTGAGCGATGTCTCCACCTGCATCATTCGTGGCGTCCTTGGTGGTCACTGTACTTGTGTATGTAGACTGTTGTCATGACTTCATGTGGACATGTTTTCTTTTCGGCGCTATGCATGTGTATACTCCCAGCCTTGCACACATGTGGTACATGTACTGCAGGATCTTTGTGCACCTGACTGACATTTGTGGGCATTGGATCTGTGGGTACTCCACCCTTTTCTTTGCAGGGGCACTGCTGTGAGTGTTAGGCACCCACCCCTCCTGTGTCTGGGCACTGCTGGGAGGACTCTGCACACACCCCTCCTGTGTCTGGGCACTACTGGGAGGACTCTGCACACACCCCTTTTGTGTCTGGGCACTGCTGGAAGGACTCTGCACACACCCCTCTTATGACTGGGCACTGATGGGAGGACTCTGCACACACCCCTCCTGTGTCTGGGCACTGCTGGGAGGACTCTGCTCACACCCCTCCTGTGTCTGGGCACTGCTGTGAGTGTTAGGCACCCACCCCTCCTGTGTCTGGGCACTGCTGGGAGGACTCTGCACACACCCCTCTTATGACTGGGCACTGCTGGGAGGACTCTGCACACACCCCTTTTGTGTCTGGGCACTGCTGGAAGGACTCTGCACACACCCCTCTTATGACTGGGCACTGCTGGGAGGACTCTGCACACACCCCTCCTGTGTCTGGGCACTGCTGGGAGGACTCTGCACACACCCCTCTTATGACTGGGCACTGCTGGGAGGACTCTGCACACACCCCTCCTGTGTCTGGGCACTGCTGTGAGTGTTAGGCAACCACCCCTCCTGTGTCTGGGCACTGCTGGGAGGACTCTGCACACACCCCTCCTGTGTCTGGGCACTGCTGGGAGGACTCTGCACACACCCCTCTTATGACTGGGCACTGCTGGGAGGACTCTGCACACACCCCTCCTGTGTCTGGGCACTGCTGGGAGGACTCTGCACACACCCCTCTTATGACTGGACACTGCTGGGAGGTCTCTGCACACACCCCTCCTGTGTCTGGGCACTGCTGGGAGGACTCTGCACACACCCCTCTTATGACTGGGCACTGCTGGGAGGACTGTGCACACACCCCTCCTGTGTCTGGGCACTGCTGTGAGTGTTAGGCACCCACCCCTTCTGTGTCTGGGCACTGCTGGGAGGACTCTGCACACACCCCTCTTATGACTGGGCACTGCTGGGAGGACTCTGCACACACCCCTCCTGTATCTGGGCACTGCTGGGCGGACTCTGCACACACCCCTCTTATGACTGGGCACTGCTGGGAGGACTCTGCACACACCCCTCCTGTGCCCGGGCACTGCTGGGAGGACTCTGCACCCAACCCTCCTATTTCAGGATATGTACGCTTAAACATACACGGGTGTGGGTTCGCTCCATGCATACGCGGGTGGGGGTGCGGTCCGTACGTACACTGTTGGGGTGGGGGTACGCTCCATATATACGCGGGTGAGGGTACAGGTCGTACATACACGGTTGGGGTGGGGGTACGCTCCATACATATGCGGGTGAGGGTACGGGTCGTACATACACGGTGGGGGTGGGGGTATGCTCCATACATACGCGGGTGAGGGTACGGGTCGTACATACACGGTTGGGGTGGGGGTACGCTCCATACATATGCGGGTGAGGGTACGGGTCGTACATACACGGTTGGCGTGGGGGTACGCTCCATGCATACGGGGTGGGGGTACGGTTCGTACGTACACTGTTGGCATGAGGGGTACGCTCCATGCATACGGTGGCGGGGGTACGGTCCATACGTACACTGTTGGGATGGGGGGTATGCTCCATGCATACGGGGGTGGGGGTACGGTCCGTACGTACACTGTTGGGATGGGGGGTGCGCTCCATGCATACGGGGGTGGGGGTACGGTCGGTACGTACACTGTTGGGATGGGGGTGCGCTCCATGCATACGGGGGTGGGGGTACGGTCCGTATGTACACTGTTGGGATGGGGGTGCGCTCCATGCATACGGGGGTGGGGGTACGGTCCGTACGTACACTGTTGGGATGGGGGTGCGCTCCATGCATATGGGGGTGGGGGTACGGTCCGTACATATCCGTACCCACACTGTGGAATGCTTGTGCGGGCCGTAACCAGGCCTTTGCCACGTGGGTACAGCCGTCCCGCCATTGTTGGGGTGACGTAGGTGTGGGCGTGGTACGACTCGTACCCACGCTCTTAAGGCGTGGGTACGGGACGTACCTGTATTGTTGTGTTACCGGTTCGCGTCGTCAACCACTTCCGTTGTGGCGGACGCTGGCTTTGCTGGACACGCCCCCACCCCCTCGTAGTGACCAGGGCCTGGGGGTCAGGTATGTCCAGGGCATGTGTGCAGTGTGACTTGGGTGGGGTTTTTGTGGCCTGCCCCTGCTCCTGCCCCCCCCATTTCCCCCCTCCCTTTGTTGTTCTGACCTTCTGCGGCGTCTGCGTCGGAACCTGTAGAGGAGGTCGACTGCTATGAGGGCCGGGATGACACGTAGGTTCGGGTCCATGTCTGTCCGTCGCGTGCAGGTACTCCTTGTTCGCGTCGTGCTGATTTCCCGGCAGTTTTTGGCTGCCGGAAAATATTCTCCGTGCGGGATGACGTCCGTGCGAATCGTACTTCCGGGATCGTGAATGGCAGGCTGCGTGCGTCCCGACGTCACGTCGGCGCTTTCCCGGATCACATTTGTATGTATATTTTCGTCGGTCGGTGTTTTGTACGATTCGTACGGAAATAGTATTTCCGTGCGAATCGTACTTACATGTTTGTATCTTGTTCCGACCGGGTACGCGTCGGACGGAGAATATGCTCCGTCCGACGGTTCGTACCCGGTTTTTACAGGATCGTAATCGGCACCTTAGTCTCAGAACAGTCTGCGCATTGTAGGGCTGGTGCACTACTGGCCTAGAAGGCTTGGACAGACAGTTCCAGGAACTTTATTGAAAAGTTGGTCGTGAACGATAGGGGATGGCACTTCAGGGAAGCAGGAAAATATGCAGGCTTTTCTATTGTTCCTCTTTTCCAGCCTATATGGGGAAGAAAATCTCTCAGGATCCAGAGAATATTAATTGTTGGATAAGGAAGTTACAGCTTCCTAATTTAACAGATGCAAACTGCAAGGCCCTTGATGACCCAATCACTAAGGAGGAGATTTGCTTGAGCACAAGTAAGGGCAGGAAGGGTAATGCGTCGAGTACTGATACCCTTCCAAATGAAGTGTATAGCCTTTTGATTGACAAATTGCTACCATTCCTGGAAGCCATGTTTAATTCCATCTATAGCCAGGGCGGTGAGGCCCCTAAATCCTGGCAAGAGGCCTCCATAGTCCTTATTTTAAAACCTTCTAAGGACCCCACAAGGGCGGACTCTCATCGGCAAATCTCTCTGCTCAATGCGGATTATTTATAAGATCTTTATAGTGGGAAGATTGGCTAGGCTTGCCCCCCAGTCCATCCACCCCGATCAGAAGGGCTTTATCTCCAAGAAGTATGTACAGGAACAGAACCAGCAGTTTATCCCCTCTTCTTTTTCATATCTATATAGAGCCTCTCATGCGACAGTTGAGACTGGATCCTTTTGTTGTTCCATTTAGCTCCTCACCCTATAGCTGCAAAGTCGCGCTTCATGCCGATGGCTTATTAACTTATAAGGCAGATCCCTTGACCTCTGTTCCGAGAGTAGAACATTGACTGGTGGAATTTGGCTCCTTTTCCGGTTATTTAGTCAATACCACCAAAACTGAGGCTATGTGTTGGAACATCACAGATTGGGGAAGGGAAGTAAACCCCAAGTTCAAATATTTAGGTATTACAATAGTAAGTGATATAGAGAAAATCTCACATATTAATTTGTCAAGGGTGTCTAAAGAGATTGAAGGTATATTAAGTAGGTGGAAAAACCTTCCGTTGACAATCTATGGACGGGTCAATTTGATAAAAATGGTTATCCTTCCTAAACTAACCTATCTTTTTAATGTTATCCCTCTTTGGTTCCCCAAACAAGGTATTAACAAATTTCAGGGGAGGGTGTCAAGTTTTATTTGGGCTCAGAAAGTAGGTAGGATGTGTTGGAAAAAACTCAGACATAAGTTGAATAAAGGGGGAATGGCTATACCTGATTTTAATTGGTATTGTGGTCAGACCTTCTATCATCGGAAGGAGTTCACCCCTGGGAAGTATTAAATACAAAAACAAGGAATGAGCTGTCCAGATTTAAGTTTATCCAATTATCCTCCTGTTTTGTGGCATCAAAAAAGGAGATTGGGGGGTGATTATGAATTAGAACTGTCTCTCCGAGACATCAGACTCAAAAACAAAGAAACGGCAAGGTGGTATAAGGGATTCTTAGCAGCGGAGGAAAGAGAGTTATTACCACCCTATGCGCTATGGAGAGGAACTCTCCCAGAGCAGGGCTCCGATTCACTGTGGGATAGCTCATTGAAGACTCTCTACTCAACTGCAAAACCTGCTAACTTGAAGCGGAACCATTTTGTTTTCTATTAATCGCCTTTATTGCATAAATATCTAAGTTTGTCCATCAAGTGTGTGAAGTGCGGCTGAATAGGAGCCAATGATGTCCACATCTTTGCTGATTATCCTTGCCTGAGGAGTTTTTGGGACAGTATAGGACTAACACTTAAAGAGATTTTAGATCAAGAGATTAAACTAAACACAACTCTTCTCCTCCTGGGAGACGATGGAGCATTAACTTTGTTGTTGAGGCGGCATCATTGAAGGTTACTCTTTTATTTAATCCTCATCGCTCTTGGAGGGAAATCTTTCTGAAATGTAGGGATCCTTTGCCCCCGACAGCAGAAGAATGGGTCAGGGCTGCAGTCAGAGTTTGTTGCCTTGATCAGAGAATAACAAAGAGCCCCGAGTTAACTATATGGTCTCCCTTCTTGATTAGGTCTCGTTCCCTGGGTGTTGGCTAATCAGTCGATATGACTACACTGACTCACTGACAAAGGTGAGGGTCCAGGTGAAATGGACCAGGGCGAGTGCAGTGACTGCTGGGCGAATAGTTGACAATGCGGTTTTCTTTGCTTTGCAGACACTTTTTGGAGATATGAGGGAATAAATAAATAAATTAAAAACAGAATGCAGGCCTGGTCTGTGGAGTCATAAATAAGGCCCCTGATAACAAATGCATGTTGGCCTCAACCTTGCGTGGACACAATGGGGGCCAGTGGATAATGTATCCAGATGTCTGGCATGAATGGCACGTGATCACTGCATATACTGTGTGTGCTGTGTTCTGATTGGCTAAGTGTTCCTTACTTCATGTTGCATCTGACTTTATGGTGTTTTGGGAATGCACACACCCCTCTGACCATGTGTACTTTATTGGGACAATCTCCCTGGACAATTGTGGTGTCACTGTGCTTAGACGGAGGATGTACCTGAGTTTCCTTTTTGCGCGCTTGCCTGCTGGTTACGTGCCGTCCCACCTCTGACCTGTCAATCAGTAACCTCAGGCCTAGGTCACAGAGCCTGCCTGACCATGTAGTTCTGAGTTCGGGTTGATGGAGAGTTCAAAACGATCGAATTTGATAATAGTGATATTATTTCGCTTGTATATGTGAGTGCATCATTATAAGCATTGGCATCGATTTTATCAATATCAACAGTATGATTCAAATATTAAACAAATCTCAGACATTACTTGCCTGAGACCTATTCTTTATTGGGTCAGGCTTTGGGTCAGGCTTTGGATGTCAGAGGAACTGGATCCATATAGAGCTTGTCTTAGGGAGGTATTGGCCAAACAATTGGCACACACGCTCCCCTGGCAAGGCCTTGTTGACTACGATAGGACTGAGTGAATACTGGCTGCATCCCACCAACCTGTGCTCAAGAAACTGCTAAAAACCGGCAATTAGAACGCTGTTTTTTTCTCTAGACTATCTGTTGTTACCTCAGGGAGTTTTACAGACTCTTATTTGTCCATCAAATGTGCCCTAGAATTAGATTGTTTTTTGGACTATGTAAATGTTCCATTCGCAAGAGCCCTTTTTATCGAATTCAGGTGAGGAATGTTGCCCAGAGCATCTTTTACTTGCTCATGGAACTCACTAACCTATGTCCCATGGGCTAAAAAATTAAAAACACTTATTAGTCTTCTGTTGTGCTTATGCAAACCAGCATGCTCATTGGATTGCTCCTCACTGTTGGTTCTTCGGTCTTAAAAACCAGCTAAATTCTTTGAGAGTCTGTAAGTCAAATATCAGGAGTAGCATGATGAAAATTGATCTCTAATTATCAATGCTCAATATGGCATGTTAGGGCGAGGCTTCTTAGTGAGAACTTATTGTCATAAGGGCGTGTTTTTTTAAACTTTTCCAGTGTTTTTATGCACTTTGATGCACTATGCACTTTAACTTTCACAAAGACAGCAAGTGTTTTTGAGTTACTTTCCAATTTGCTAAGCCTTATATCTTTACGGATGGCACAGCGGAACATTTTTTAGCCCATTTTTAGACTCTCTTTGAGGTTTTTGTTTTTCTGGTAAATGAGTAAGCATGGAAGTATATCAATTTGCATTCCCTCAGAAATAATGTAATGTGATTTAAAAAAAATAATAACATATTATTTTGTAAGAATTGCGTATATTATCCCTGTATGTTTTTATTTGATATTGAACATTTTTATTGTGTATTTTTATGGTTCTGTGACCTGAAATAAAGTTGATTGATTGATTGACTAGGAGAACAGAACCAGAAGAATCAAGAGAAAATAACCAGGCGACCAGAGTCAACAAGATAAGAGCTAAGAGGACCAGGGCAAGGAGGACCAGCGGGACCACAACCAAGGGGAAAAGAAAGCTCAAGTCACAGACTCCCAGGAATATCAGGACCTGCCAGAACAGGACAAGCAGGAACAGGATGAGAAGGAAAAGGAGGACTTGGAAATGGAAGCCAGGATAACTAAAGCCATGACGACCAAGCAGGGGTGCTAAGAAAAGGATGACCTGAACAAGGAGGATTGGGACAAAGTGCACAACTTAATCCAGGTTGACAACGAGCAGGAGGCCCAGTGAAAATAGTATCATGACATCGTTGGAGGAGTACCCACAGAAATAATCAGGTCAGGAGCGTGTGGACTAGGCTAATAAAACCAGAGATCAAGTGGGGAGAGGATTAGGTGGACTGCTAGGATTAGAATAAGCAGGACCAGGATCAGGGATAGAAAGACCAGAATGGTCAGATATAGGGGACCAGGACCTGAAGTTCCTAGTGAAGTAGGAGGACTAGGAACTGAGTATTAGGGCCAGGCTGACAAGGTCACAGGAACCAGGATAAGCAGAGCTATGAGGACCAATGGGACCAGACTATAACAAAGATTACCAAGCATAGCCCAAGAAGACTAAGGGGCCCATTGCGATGTCCGCCCGCCACCGTAACGGTAAACGGGACTGACCGCCAGAGGTGCAGCGGTCCTGCTAAGCCCATTAGTATGCGACCGCCACACTGCGGTTGCATCCCGCATATTTAACATTGTGGCGGGCGGTGCTGTAAACAGAACCCGCCACAATGTTAAAAATGCATGTCGTGCATTTGCAACCACGTGACAGGCACCGCACGGTGCCTGCCACCTTGTATATGTCAATGAAGGGGGGTAAACTAGGTACCCCCCAAGTGCAGCCCTCCACCCCCCAGGGGGCCCGTAACGGACCCCCAAAGCAATCTCCGCCATGTAAAGGCCTTTCTGAATGCCCATGATAATATGGATGATGGTGCCTGCAAGGCACCGCCACCATATTATCTCCCTTTTCTGCCCGGTCGGCAATCCGACCGGTGGAAAAGCAGCGGATGGACTTTCCGTCCGCCGCGGTCCCCGCCATGCTAACTTTACAGGGGGTAAATGGCGGGCAGGTGGGGAGTTATCGTGGGCGGATCGCCACTCGGTCATAATGACCCCCATTATAAGGAAAACAAGGACTAGTGGATGTACACAGTACCAGCTGGATCACAAGTACCAGTACCAGTGGAAGAAGAATCAGAATGTCTCACCAGGATACTTTGAGTATGACACTGCACTTTGCAAATACACACACCATAACATTTTGTGTTGTATGTCTTACGATACTTGTAATAAAGTCAATTAATAAAAATCTCTGTATCTTTACTTCTGTGTCCTTAATGCCAATATGTACTTCTCCGATTTGCTGGAAAATTCATTCATATTTCAAAGACATTCAAGTCAATTAATTATAGTCCCATTCTGTTGCTTGTGGATCCTCAATGGAATACTTTCTCTGTCTGCCCGACAGAGTAGAAGTCATCGAAGAAAGGACTTATCTGCTCTATTTAGAGTAAACCTGGCTGTAAATTACTGGCTGAAAAGAATGATCCTGTCTCTCTAGGTTAAACCCCCAGCATGTGTCATCATGCCTGACAGTACTGTCCTTCAAACGTTTCATGCATAGACGGGATCTGCCATGGTAGCAGTTTCTGTCAACGTAGGCCAGTGAGCAACTCAAAATCTGATGACACAGTTTCAACAGGATGGGTTAGATTTTGTCCCCCCCCCCCCATCCAGACAGAGTTAAATCTATCCTAGAAACTCTAATCAGGCCCATAGATATTCTTCCTTCTGTCATGAGATCGGAATAAAGCTTCTCCAATATATTGCGTAGCTCTCTTTATATGGATCTGTATGCAATTGTTTCTATTTAATCACCCTAAATATTAGATGGCTCTATGTCACTGGGATAGAAACATTTTGCCGGTCTTGTTTTTGCTTTCACAAATCATTGTTTTTGGGTGTTTTAGTATGATTTGTTTAATTGAACTGAACCAGAATTAATTATTACAGAATGCACTGATTTGCTGCAGATAAAGAGAAGTCCTGTTAACATGGATCCTTTTGATAATCCTATACCTGGCCCTTGTACATTCTATGGCTTAGTGAGCAAAAGCGAGTACATAGCCTTAGAAAAGTAAATAGCTTTAACTAGTATTGAAAATGTTCAAATCATCTTTATCATTAATCATGTTTGCAGGAGTAGGAGCATTTGTGGTGCATGAGACAGCTCCACAAAGGGCCTTGCAAGTCGCTATATCTTGACCCATAGTGTAATGAAGTGGCATTCTGTGCCTTGTTTGTCAAAATAACTTGGAAAATTGAAACATTTGGAACCTTTAGACCTATAAGTTTGTGCCTGCATCTAAGCCAGTTCTATTACTAAGGGCCTCATTTTGCAAGATCACTGGGCTTGTGACCCCAAAAGTACAAAACTCTTATTAGAAGTTGAAAAATAATTTTGACTTGTGTAAAATGACTTTTTAGATTATTTCCAATGCCACTAGAAAGGGCAAAATCTCCCCTTTCCAATGGTACAGTTCTCTAGTAGATAACTGTTTGCGGATTGCCACAGCCATTGCAGAGATCCACTCCACTAGACAACTGGGACTCATTTTTTTTGAGGGGGGAACTTGTCCCCTTGCAATGGACTAGTGCTTCCCTCTCCAATGGATCCAAAAATCTTTCTGCCTCCCCTTGGGGCAGAATAGAAGCCCTTAGCTCCAATCTCCCCCAGGCTGGGAGACAGCCGACTAGACACCAGGGATTTTAATAGGGGAATAAATGGGTGGGGGTGGCCCACATGGGCATCATGCCTAAGCCCCACCCTTCTAAAATAACCCCAGCAATCTTTTTGCCCCCCTGTCGGGAGCAGATTGGAGGTGTTTTTCTCCAATCTGCCGCCAGCTGGGACAGAAATCCCACTTGACCATCAGGGACTAAATTTGGAAGGGGGAGTGGCCCGCACCAGCAATGGCCTGGCAGTAGCGGCCCGTGGAGGGAGTTCGGTGGGGCAGTGAGGCGGGGCGGGGGAGGGGCAGGGTGGGGAAATGTAAACACCGGAATATGGATGAACGGAGGTAAGTACACATTTAAATAAATAAAACGAATTCCTTTGCGAGCGCTGCATCTCAAAATGCAATGCAGCCCGCGCAACGAAATTCGTTTTATTTATTTAAATGTTTACTTACCTCCGTTCATCCATATTCCGGTGTTTTCATTGCCTGTCGTGCGCACTAAACCTAGCCACACAAGTGAGGTAGTATTTTTATCAGTAGACTTGGGGGAATGGTAGGTGGTAGGAAAGTTGTGGCTCCCTGCAGATTCCAGTACTTTCTATCACAGAAATGTGAGAAAAATGTATTCCTCCCCCTTCATTACCCCGGGTGTCTAGTTTTCAAAAATGTTCTAGTTTGCTAGGGCCCAAAATCCACAAAAAGGGTCAGTTTGCAGTTGAAAAATGTGATTTATCCATGTTGTGTTTTTATGCACTATTTTTATTGTGATACTTTGGGGAATACTGGGTGGTAGGATATGTGTGGCTCCTCACAGATTCCAGAAGTTCTCCTCACTGAAATGTGAGGAAATGTTGTGTGTTTTTAGTCTAAGTTTGAGGTTTGCAATGGTTTTGAGGTACGAAAACCTGGTAGGAGCCACACAAGTCACCCCACCTTTGATGCCCTCATGTGTCTAGTTTTCAGAAATGTACAGGTTTGTGAGGTTTCCCTAGGTGCCTGTTGAGCTAGTGCCCAAAGTTCGCAGCTACCTACATTGAAAATAAGGGCCAGTTTTCAGTGGAAATAATGTAATGTGTTCATGTTGTGTTTAGGGTCCTTTCCTGATGCAGGCAACATGGCTACCCACACAAGTGAGATACCAGTTTTATCGAGAGACTTGTGGGAATACAGAATAGTAGAACATTTATTATTACAAATTGTATTTCTCTGCATTTGAGCCTTTCAAATGTAAGGCAGTGTGTATAAAAGAAGACATTTTGATAAATGCCCTCTGAATTACATGGTAGTATTTGTACCCACAAATACAGAGATGTACAAATAACCACTGCTCATAAACTCTGTCTCTGGTGTATATTTCAGAAATGCATAGGTTTCTTTGATTCCCATTTTTCACTCTTTATTTTTTACCATATGTACTGCTCTATAATCGGTACACAATGAAAAACCACTGTAAGGTACAGTTCAGTTGTTGGCTCTGTGTGCCTCGGGATCTTGGAGAACCAAAAAACCCTGTATATCCCCACAACCAAAAGGGTCTAGCAAATGCAATGGTATATTGCTGTTGTAAATCAGCTATTGTGACACATAGTTACCAATGAAATTTTTTCCAGAAATTGACATTTTTTTCTTTCAAATTTTCAATATTTGTTTATTTCAACAGTTAGTTTGTTTAAAACCTTGAGGGGTCTACACAAATGACCCCTTGCTGAATTTAGAATTTGCCTACTTTGTAGATATGTATAGCTTTCCTGGCACATCTATGGGTTTCACCTTGGTTTCCATTACAAACTTGTAAGTAGGTTGAAAGCAGAAACATTAGTAAAAAGTTTTTTTTTCTGTTTTATTCAGCTCTGGAGGTTCCTGATAGCTGGTAAAATAGTGATTTTAGCACTTCAAACCTTTTGTTTGTACAGGTTTTAGGGGGAAAAACAAGTTTTTTTGTGAAGCATTTTTTCATATTTTTCTCACCAAATACCCAATTTTTGCTATATTTTGGCTATTTTCATAGTCCCCTCCAAGGAAACAACAAACCCTGTGTACCTTTTGGAATCCCCAAGATGTTGGGAAAAAGGACACAAATTTGTCATGGGCACTTTATGAGGATAAAAAGTTATGGAGGGCTAAGCGCGAACTACACCAAATAGACAAAAAAACGCTCAACACTGGGGTATGGGAAAGGCCTAGCAGCGAAAGGGTTATTTGACAAAGGAACAATTTTTAAAGTGATAATGAGGAAGCTTGGGTCCTTCTATGTAAAGCCTCTAAAGTGATTCCTAGACATTTATCTGGTTAACAATTGCTCACAGACCTTTGTACTCTGCACAAATGCACTTTTCTGATGTTGGAGAATGGGGTCCTTTATTTGTTATTTTCCTCTTGATCGAATTACGATAAGTTAGTTCTTGACGGAGTATGATGGTAGGGCAGGATATGATCTATTTAATTTAACTGCTTTTAATGAATTTTAAGATTGGTTTATTTGTTTCCACTAATTGTAATAATGTTCCATATTGCTTTTTTCAATGGATGTTGTATACGAACTGGCAATAAATACATAAATAAAAGCCAATTAAGAAGTTAAAATAAATATTAAGAATTATTTGAATAGTTGACCTTGCTTGTTAGTTAGCAGTATTGGAGAATTATTTTTATTTTTAAAATGCTGTTTTCATTATAACATAAAAAGAGGGGTTGACTTTTATGAAGAGACCGCAAAACCTAGTGCAAACACAAGACATTCTTGTAATCTTAATCGAAGAAACAGGATTAAAATGCTCTTAAATAAAGCTCCGTTGCTCCTTCCATATTAGCAGTCCAGCATTGTCTATTTTAGGAGAGAAAGATACAAGTTGACCTTTCGCAGCTCTGAGCGTGCGACCCTCAGGTGGCATAGATTTTACAGGCTTAGGCTTCAGATTGTACCGCTGAGCTCTCACAGGTCTCATTTATCATTGCTACAAGTGTTCTTAGCATTTTTAATTGATTTCCCCTGTTCTCTACCCTTTGCCCTTGTTAAGAAGTGAATTTCATGTCTGAAGCAAAGGACAATTCATTATTCGCACGATCCTTGTAGAATTTCCTGCGTGACAATTCGCACCTAAATAAATGAAGTTCACCTTTTGTATACGGTGAAAGAAAGGAAAAAAATGAATTTAAATCAGAGCTCTATATACATTCAGTTTCTAGTTGTTTTTATGTAATGATAATTGGTCAGTAGAAATGCACGGATCATTACAAATGTATGAACATGTTCTGTATATAATAGGAATGCCCTGTTTCAGTAAATTGCTTGCTCATTGTACTATGGGAATATGTATCACATTTGACTGAAAGCACTGATTGGTTCTGCCAAGTGGAAGGCTTGTGCATACAGTATATGTAGAATAAATACTTGGAGACATAGCTTTGAATTGGCAAATGGTCACATTGGTTTACAGACTGTCAAATTGTGTGTATTTGAATAAGGCTCTTGCTCAATGACGATGATGAAAGTGGTATTAATATTAGTGTTATTATTATTATCAACATCAGAAATGATGGTTATTATTTTGGGAGGAGGGGTACACCTACCAATTCAATAAACTAACTCTGGTTAGGCCGAAACACAGTTCTGAGAGAATCTCTGCTCAACCCTTAGTACCTATGGCACAAACATCAGGCAGTCACCAGACAAGTGCAAGCTAAGTTGAACTAGTACCACCAATTGTAAAATAAAAAACACAACACAAAAATGTCCAAACCAATTTGGAAAAACAGACACATTTAATAAGCAAATACACACCACGATCATCAAAATAGGTTAAGGGGAACCAGAGGTTTTTAAACTTTTAAGGCAAATAGCTCCTAGAAAAAGTCAAAGATCATGGAAAAACATCAGTTTACAGTGACTCAGCACCTATGTGCAATTTCAAACTAAGTGAAAAGCAGCAGAGGTCAGATATTTGAAGTGGGTTGCAGCCACTTGCTCAGCCAGGATAGCTTGGAATAATAAGATTGGAATAACATGCCATTGGTATCAAAAGCCACCTTTCACCGTGGAATGGTAGGTGCATCAATATGAACCACTGGAGATGGACTGGCGACTTTGGTTTCATCACCAACAATACTGAGAGCACAATCTCTAACAAATTTTTCAATGATTCTATCAACACTAGGCCACCAAAAATCCTCACATAATCTAGGTGTCATGCTCAGATTTCGATGTGACACTCATGGTCTAGTTCTAAGAATGTTCTTCTTAAAAAAGAAGGTTAACAAGTTGTCCCAACCTTTGGAGGAAACCCTCCTCGCATGTCAACACAGGTGAAAGCTAAAGCTTCCTTCTCAATTGTAGAATAGGTGTATTCTGCTACACAAAAAATTCCGGATGCAAATTCAATCACATATTCACAACCATTCTTTCTTCTTTGCATTAAAACCACACACAGAACACAATTGCTTTGCACCAGTAATGATTATACTCGTATCTCTGGGATTTAATGGTTTCAATGGCTTGGCATCAATAATAATCATTTTGGCTCTTATGAAAGCACTTTGACATTGCTCATCCCATTCAGATTAACTTCTTTTTTTCAGTAGATTTTTCAACGGATCACTGATGTCGGAAAAATAGAGAACAAATTCCAAATAGAATTTGATGACCCTAAGACCTCAATTGATCTCTATTGTGGAATGGGTGCATCAGTTATAGCTTTTATGAACATCATCTTGGGTTCCATAACTTTCTTAGAGATATAATGGACTAAATTATCTAGACCTGGTACAGTGAATTTGCATTTCTCTCTGAGAAGAGTTAACCGTCTTTTTGAAAGATTGTGTGTTTTAATGTCAAGTCCATAATCAGTATGTCGGCTTGTAAATACCAGACACCATCACAAGTTATTAGCACTTCTTTTTATCAGACTTCAAAACAATGAAGATGTGGATGTTAAACCGAAGCACACACGTTTATAGTGAAAATCACCCTCAAGAGTAACAAAGGAGGTAAGATGCTTGGATTCCACACACAGTTCTGCCTGTTAATACACAGCAGATATAGCTAAAGTGTTAAAAACAGTTGCAACTTCAAGAGTGGATAACACCTCTGAGATGTTGGATAGAGGTTCCCTATTTACCCAAATGCTATGATTAAGACCAAGTAGATCAATGCAAAGACATAATGAATTGTCACCCTAATGTGCCAAAACAATTGGCGCTAACCATTCAGACCCTTTAATGGGTTAAGTTACATTCAACTTGAGACATTTATCTAATACTTTGCATAAATCAGATCTTAAGGACAAAGGTACCTTGGGTACTTTGTGCACCACAGGATGGCTATTTAGTGCTGGACACCTTTAAGCTTGGCCAGGGTTTTTGAAATAGGAGCCAGGAACTTCTCCATCCATTGATTGGATTACCTGCATGCATATTATTTGGTATTTGAACATGACACGATTGGGGTGTTTGGGGCTTAAAATCATATCAAGTTCCCATTGATCCTCCCGTACTAATAAATTAGAACCCTCTTTTTCCACATAAACAGTAAATTGAGCATTCGTGTCCTCGAGATCTAGTACTCCTTCAAAATTTCTTAAACTTCAATTCTTCTGCCGTCATAAATAAACATCTTAATACTTGAAGGTGTCAAGTCCAGAGGGCTAAGTTTCCTAAAAAGGTCTGGGCCAATTAATGGAAGAGGAGAACTAAAATCAGACATCAATTGCACATTAACATCATTCATATAAATATTACAATTAAAGGGTTTCCTTTTCATAGATTTCAATGTGGCTACAAATTGAGTACTATCCTCATTACTACAGTAATTATAATTTACCTTAATCAATTATTGTCAAAACACCATCATTACTCTCATCAGACACTTTGGAACCACATTCTTCTAATTAAGCATCAGTTATTTTACATATACTGCAACACAATCTTGCAAAATACTTTTTACAGTCACATTTAAAGCAAGCTTGTGATAAGGTTGTAAATGACTTTGCAGAAGCTAAATATGGTTTGATAACACATCTGAAACACATGATTCAAAGCACCATTCTTAATGTCACATGGACATTGTTGAGCTGTGCCTCTAAGAGTTGATAACTGATGCATATTCATCAACTACTTTTGCACTGACTTCTTCTTCAGCAGTCTTGATACTTAACACTTGAAATTTAGTATTGGTAAGGCTTTCAAATTTGATCTGCCTTTAATACCCAAATTATATATTAATAAAGCTTTCTTTTTATAATTCTTGAAGGTATCCCCATCTATATCTTCCAAATACACTTAAAATGCCTTTTTCCAACTAAGCCAGTCTAAAGGAGCTTTTCCTGGATCAGTCAAGAATGGAGCTGGAGCAGACTTGCCATTCATGATGCAGAGTACAGGATAAAGAACCAAAATGCAACTCTTTTATTAAAAAAATTGTCCATCCAAAGCAGGCTGCAGAAATGCTCCAACAAGGATTAAGAAAGACAAAAAGAAAAACATTCAAGTATTTTTTCTATATAGGAGACAGCTTCTATTTATTTATGCTAAAATGGAACACATGCCAAAACACGGAGATGAAGAAACTTGCCCCGTCCAAGATGGCGCTTATGTTTTAAAGTAAGGTTCCAACTAGTGCCCGGACCAAAAGGGAAGCCTCAACACTATATATAAACAAGAGAAACAGTCCAAAACTATGATGGAGCCCAAGAAATGGAGGGGTTTCACATAGAGTATTATCTAGTCAAAGATGGGCTCTAAAAGTCTGCAGCCACTTACCACAGTGCCAGTCACAACAAAAATACATACATGGCACTCGAAGTTGGTTGGAGTAATTTGGTGGGAACAAAAGCGATGCATGCACAATAGAGACTGTGCCACAATCCAACTAAGGATTGCACCAAGGGTGCTTGAGGGAAGCTGCAGCAAATTTGTGGCCCGGGGTCCGAGTCCTAATCACCATTGAAAAGTTTGGAGTATTCCCATCAATCCATAAGATTGCTGGTAAGTTTATCGGGAAGTTCTAAGGGCCTGATTATGAGTCTGGTGGTCATCTGACCACCAGATTCATGGTGGCGCAGGAGTGGCGGTCCACCGTATTGCTGATTACGACTTACAAAGTCATATTGGCTGGGGACCGCCTGCTGCAACATGGAACAGCAGCTCCCTGGTGGTGGCGCAGGAGCATCACAACGCAATATGCTGAGCAGGGACTGGTGCAGTCCTGCTCAGCATATTTTGAGTTCTTGTGGGGGGAGGAGCTTGCTTGACCTAAAGATGGCAGGCTAATTAAGTGAGCTCCGCTAGCCGCCTCATCTATCCATCAAATTTTGGATGTTATTCATCAAGTTTCTCACTCGAAGGTCTGAGCACACGGAGCTATATTGCCAGTGCCCTAATTGCTGAAAGAACGGGGCCGATTGACGCAGCAGATCTGCAGCTACCAATCTGAATGCTGCTTTCTCTCGCACTGGCTATGCCTCGGCCGCCGTTGGCAGTGCTTCCTCCTGGGTTGTGACTACGCCATCGCCCGGCCCTCGCGCACTTTGGCCTGAAGAGGTGACTGGACTTTCTGCACAGTGGTGCTCCTCCTGGACAAAGCGGGGAGCCACTACTGGGCGCTGAGAACTCGCTGCCATTCCTGAGGGCAGTAGTGGGTAAAACGCTGCGAGAACCTGAGGTGAGGCGCAGTGGGGAACCCTTGCGTGCAGGCTGGTTGGCTGTGGCCTGGTGCGAGGCCTGGTCGGTGAGTTGCTGCTTGCCCTGAGCCCCTCTGTAATACTGTGGGGGCGTGCGCCTTGGCCTGAAGAGGTGATTGGACTCTCTACACAGGGGCGCTTCTCCTGGACAGAGCGCAGAGCCGTTACTGGGTGCTGAAAACTCACTGTCACCGCTGAGGGTGGTAGCGGGTGAGACGCTGCGTGAACCCATGCTGAGGCGCAGTGAGGAACCCTCATGTGTAGGCTGGTCAGCTGTGGCCCAGTGCAAGGCCTGGTCGGTGAGTTTCTGCCTGCCCTGAATTCCTCTATGAGATGGTGGGGGCGTGCGGGATTGTCTGGACACTCAACGAGCTGGACGCTGCCACACCGATTGCTTGGTGTGTGAGGCTCCATCCCTCGGTGCAGCTCTGCTCCTGCATTGGGCCCTGCTCACCTAGGGACTGCACGTGAGACAGTGCTGGCCCCCCTGGATGAGAGAACTGAGGGGGTCACCTCTAAAGAGGCAATAGAAAAGTCGGAGACCCGTCCCTCAAGTGAATTGTTGTGCTGCGAGCTGGGGGCCCTCTCTGACTTCCTCTGTGGGACCCGCAGCCAGCATAGGTGGGGGCTCACGCTTGCTGGCGAAATAGCTGCAGTAGCTGAAGTTACAGAAAATGCAGACTTGACACAACTTGCACCCATACTGAATGGTGGCAGAATGGGAAAACCAGACAAGACTCAGCCTAAGCTGAGCTTTGCTCAGCGAAGTTCAGGCATAGAGAAGATGACGTGGAATCTGCTGCGTCAGAATCTGACGCATTAACAGAAGTCCCCATTGGTGACATCAAAATGATCCTTGCATTCATGCAGAAGGGTTTGTTGGCGATTGATGCAAAAATAGATACCTTGTCCTATAGAATGGATCACATGTCCGAGAGGGTGGACAAGCACGCGGAATGTTTTGATATGGCTGAGCGAAGAATCACCGAAACTGAGGAGGCTCAAACTGACTCTAATTACACACAGAAACAGATGGAGAGGATCCTGGTCACTTCGCAGGACAGAGCTGAGGATTTGGAGGCCAGATAACGGTGCAGCAACCTGCATATTATAGGCCTTACTGAGTCCACTGCAACAGGTAACATGGAGATCTTCACAGAAAACCTGCTTACTACTCTGCTGGGCACCGCCACCTTTTCCCCCATGTTGATTCTCGAGTGCGCACACCAAATTCTAGTGCCTAAGCCTCCACTGGGTGCCCCTCCAAGGCCTGTCATAGTGAAGCTGCTGAACAATAGAGACAGAGATGCGGCGCTGAGGAGGCGAAGATAACTGGGCAATCTACAGTATGAGGGCTCCTCTCTCTCTTTGTTCCTGAACTTCACCCTCAGAGTCCAGGAAGCAATTCACACCACTGAAACACAAGCTGAAGGAGCAAAGTGTGGAATATGCGATGCTGTACCCGGCGTGGCTGAGAGTGATACTGAACGGGAAGGCAAAGAATTTCTCTGATTCTCAGTCCCTCCAAAAAGCCCTCAAAGACTGGGACAGGTTCGGCAAGCGTAGGAAAGAGAAAGACCCGATGGAGGACGATCGAGCCGATGGTGTCGGTGGAGGACTCGCTAACAATGACTAAAGAGAAAATACCGGTCACCAGTGCCTATTGACAATCCTTCCTCACGTGAAGACTATCTGAAGTTGTCTGAGGGGTTTGGTACTTGGATCTCCAATGGGGTCTCCACCACTGTGGAGCACAAATTACTGTTCCTACTGCCAATCTGTGAAAATGATGTGCTAATCTGCTGACTCCTATTTGCATAAACCGGAAATGTTGTGTTAATCTATTGGTGCCTTCTTGTGTGGGAGACACTATTGTTCAGGAACTGTTTGTGCGGCTCCATAGGAGATCTTTTTCCCTTCAGTGGTAGTCTTGGTGTTGATGCTTAGTGGCGGTTCGGCACTGTGGCACACACAAGTGTTGGCAGGCAACATCCGTCCCAATGCGTTTCACTCTTACTTACCACAAGTTACTAAGGGGCATATGTATCAAACGATTTTGTATTCGCAAATGCTGCGAATCGCAAAAAAACAGCGTTTGCGAATACAAAATCGCAAAAGGAGATGTATGAGGCATTTCAGCCTCGCATTCTTAAGGAATCGCTAATTTAGCGATTTCTTAAGTTTGCGTAAGCATTTAAGAAATCGCAAATTGCGATTTCTTAAATGCTATGTAACACGCACCCAAGTTGTGCGATTTCTCCTTAAGAAATCACAAATTACCACCAACTTCAAGTTGGTGGTAATTTGCGATTTCTTTGAAAAATGCACTTTTTGGCATTTTTCAAAGTGCCATGTGGGGCACATACATGCCCTTAGGGCATGTATGTGCGCCATATGAGCACACATGCTGATTTCAGGGGTGCATCAGGGTGTCATCATGACACCCTTGCACCTTTGAAAATAATCTCAATTTGCGATTAGCAAATAGCGATTCGCAAATTGAGAAGGACTTCCCATTCATTGCTATGGGCCTCCTGGCCCATAGGAATGAATGGGAAGGTATTCCTTAATTGCGATTTCGCAATTTGCTAATTGCAATTAAGGAATTTTAAGAATTCGCTAATTTTGTGCGAATTGTTAGATACATCCCGTTTTGCAATTCTCAAATAGCGATTCTCAAAAAATCGCTATTTGAGAATCGCAAATGGAGATGTTGATACATATGCCCCTAAGTGCTTATTGTAGCACAATTGTTATTTTCCTTTTATATGCTGTATTAATTGCTAGTGGGGAAGGAAGCAGGCCGCCTGTGCCTAGCTTGGGATGGCATGGCGTGGGAGGGGGGAAGGGTTGGGTTTCTTTTTGCACAGTTCGCATGCACACGAGGGTCTGAGTGATAACAGTAACACACTTAACATTGTTGCTAAAAATACCCATTCTTATGACAGCTACAAATTTATTCCGATATAATATGCCGACGATACGCAGCTACTCTTTCCCTTCGATGAACTAACTCCTACCATTTAGGAGACCTTCTCTTTGGGCATGAATGCCATTTCACAATGGATGAGGAAGAACTTTCTTCAGTGCAATGTCGGGAAGACCGAGCTCCTACTTTTTGGGGAAGCCCCCATATTATGGTCCCCTAATTGGTGGCCTATTAATCTTGGAAAGCCTCCTATTCCCAAAATTTCTGTTAAAAACTTGGGAGTCCGGTTAGACCATGCCCTTACTTTCAAAGAACATGTTGGCCAGAGAGTTGGTACATGCTTCCATACTTTGGGCCTACTTCGGCGAATCTTCCCTTTAGTTCCAGACTCTGTAAGAAAGACGCTGACTCAGGCTCTCATACTGAGTCGCCTAGACTATTGTAACGGTTTGTTGCTTTGTGCGCTATAAGTTGGCAGGGCATGCTCAGACGTGAGTCCCTTGCTCACTTTGCCACTGGATTCAAGCAAGCCTGGCTGAAGACGGCTGAAATTCCAGAAACCGGTCCTAGGAAGCTTGTTTCCGGTCCAGGGAAGGCATGGCTCTGCAGTTCGGGCTGGACTGTTCCCATGAGGCACAGGGTCAGACTGATTTGCATATGGCCATGTCTGAACTGGGGTGGCAGAGTGGGCTAAAGAACGGTGATGGATCAAATCCAGATCTGTTGACTGGGTGTGAGTGTTTGATTGGTTCTGATGCTCCGTCCATCACCACCCCCTTTTGTACCGCTTTGTTCGCCATAAGTTGGCAGTGCATGCTCAGACGTGAGTCCCTTGCTCACTTTGCCACTGGATTCAAGCAAGCCTGGCTGAAGACGGCTGAAATGCCAGAAACCGCTCCTAGGAAGCTTGTTTCCGGTCCAGGGAAGGCATGGCTTGGCAGTTCGGGCTGGACTGTTCCCATGAGGCACAGGGTCAGACTGATTTGCATATGGCCATGTCTGAACTGGGGTGGCAGAGTGGGCTAAAGAACGGTGATGGATCAAACCCAGATCTGTTGACTGGGTGTGAGTGTTTGATTGGTTCTGATGCTCCGTCCATCACCACCCCCTTTTGTACCGCTTTGTTCGCCATAAGTTGGCAGGGCATGCTCAGACGTGAGTCCCTTGCTCACTTTGCCACTGGATTCAAGCAAGCAAGCCTGGCTGAAGACGGCTGAAATGCCAGAAACCAGTCCTAGGAAGCTTGTTTCCGGTCCAGGGAAGGCATGGCTTGGCAGTTCGGGCTTGACTGTTCCCATGAGGCACAGGGTCAGACTGATTTGCATATGGCCATGTCTAAACTGGTGTGGCAGAGTGGGCTAAAGAACGGTGATGGATCAAACCCCGATCTGTTGACTGGGTGTGAGTGTTTGATTGGTTCTGATGCTCCGTCCATCACCACCCCCTTTTGTACCGCTTTGTTCGCCATAAGTTGGCAGGGCATGCTCAGACGTGAGTCCCTTGCTCACTTTGCCACTGGATTCAAGCAAGCCTGGCTGAAGACGGCTGAAATGCCAGAAACCGGTCCTAGGAAGCTTGTTTCCGGTCCAGGGAAGGCATGGCTTGGCAGTTCGGGCTGGACTGTTCCCATGAGGCACAGGGTCAGACTGATTTGCATATGGCCATGTCTGAACTGGGGTGGCAGAGTGGGCTAAAGAACGGTGATGGATCAAACCCAGATCTGTTGACTGGGTGTGAGTGTTTGATTGGTTCTGATGCTCCGTCCATCACCACCCCCTTTTGTACCGCTTGGTTCCACACTTGAGCACTCTGTTCCAAGAAATGGGAGAGACTGGCATAATACCCCCCTCTATGCATGAGGCACTGATAGTAATCATAATGAAACTTGGCAAAGCCCCCCAAGAGTGATCGTCTTACAGACCACTGTCGTTAATTAACGTTGACACTAAAATCTTTGTTAAAATATTGGACAATCAACTGTCCCCTCTTTTGCCCATCATGGTAGGCCCTGAACAAGCAGGCTTTGTGCCTGGCCGCACACTATCATATAATCTGAGAAAAGTTTTTGGAGCCTTGCAACACGTTAAACCAGATGTGAAGGTGGCAGCAGTGTTTTTAGACGCTGCCTTTGATTCGGTTGAGTGGAAATTCATGCTAGTGGCCCTAAGGCGTTTGGGTGTAGGAGACATCTTCCTTCATTTAATTTCGGTTCTTTATAACTCGCCCACAGCTTGAGTGTGCTTAGGGGATGCTGTCTCTTCTCCCATTCAGATATCTAGGGGCACGAGGCAGGGGTGTCTGTATGCTGTTGTGGCACAACCCCTGCTACAGGCACTTTGTGAGTGTCATGGTAATAGAGGTCTACCTTTCCCCAACTACAATTTCATTGTCTCTACTTATGCAGATGATATGCTATTGTATATACGGGATCCGGACACAAATCTCTCCCCAAAAATTCAAGACCCTTGTTAAGAGCAGATGCTGCTTTCTCTGCTCCTTTTGCACTAAGCGTTTTTGCACAGATTTTAAAATTGAATTTGCTGTCCTAACGTATTTTTAAATTGTGGGGAAAGTGTTTACTTGATTGTGTGGGAATTTTTAACGGGGACTCTGCATCTGGGGGCAGGCGGGACTCAAACCGGGGCTGTCCATTCACCGGCATTTCCGAGCCGCCATTTTTTCTCCTGGTGAGCGGTCTAGTGGCTCACTGGAGGGCTTAAAAAGGGACGCTGCGCTAGCGCGCTCGACCCTTGTTAAGAGCAGATACTGCTTTCTCTGCTCCTGTTGCACTAAGCGTTTTTGCACAGATTTTAAAATTGAATTTGCTGTTCTAACGTATTTTTAAATTGTGGGAAAAGTGTTTACTTGATTGTGTGGGAATTTTTAACGGGGACTCTCCATCTGGGGGCAGGCGGGGCTGGAACCGGGGCTGTCCATTCACTGCCATTTCTGAGCCGCCAGTTTTCCTCCTGGGGAGCGGTCTAGTGGCTCACTGGAGGGCTTAAAAAGGGACGCTGCGCTAGCGCTCGACCCTTGTTAAGAGCAGATGCTGCTTTCTCTACTCCTTTTGCAGTAAGCGTTTTTGCACAGATTTTAAAATTGAATTTGCTGTTCTAACGTATTTTTTAATTGTGGGAAAAGTGTTTACTTGATTGTGTGGGAATTTTTAACAGGGACTCTGCATCTGGGGGCAGGCGGGGCTCGAACCGGGGCTGTCTATTCACTGCCATTTCCGAGCCGCCATTTTTCCTCCTGGGGAGTGGTCTAGTGGCTCACTGGAGGGCTTAAAAAGGGACGCTGCACTAGCGCGTAGCAGACGCGTGCAGCAGACGCACCTAAGGCAAGCCCGTCTGCACCTGTCAGCGTCCCGGAGGCAGCCGGAGCCGGAAACACTGCCAGACCCGTTGGGGGACATAGAGGTATGAGCTCTTGTAGCATTACATATAGCAGGGAAAGTCTTCTAACGATTGGTAGGCAGACAATGTGCCATTCCACTATTAAGCTTCTGGTTGACTCTGAACCACTGCATTGTAATGCTTGTAATTGGAAGGCTGTCCCTAGATTAGGAGCGGGATGTGCTCTTAGGGAACATGACCACACTCCTCACCCACAAACCCTTGTTAATGATGTGACCAGGGAATATTTTACAGCTATCCTGATTAATGCCAGATCCATCAAGAAACATGAATGACAACTCTATGATCTCCTTTCGGATGTTAAGCCAGACGTTCTGTTCAATACAGAAACCTGGCTTCAT
The DNA here is from genome assembly GCF_964204655.1 of Triturus cristatus. NCBI lineage: Eukaryota > Metazoa > Chordata > Amphibia > Caudata > Salamandridae > Triturus > Triturus cristatus. The sequence goes on along the minus strand of NC_140585.1, from coordinate 777,787,951 downwards.
GAGGGATCTAATCTGACTCTGGCTAATGCTATACCTCCTGATTACATGATAATCAGGAAAGATAGACAGGGAGGTAGAGGCGGGGGGGTAGCAATTATTCACAAAAGGTCTCACCCCTGCGCGTCTATATCTATCACCGACTTGGAAGGAGCTGAAACCTTAGGTTTTCATCTAGAGATATGCCAACCAGTCAGTTGCCGGAGTGATCCTTTACCGACCACCCGGGCCGACCGGACGCTTTTTGGAGTCCATCGGCCATGCTATTGCACCTATTGCAACTAGATTCAGTCAATGCCTGGTCCTTGGGTACTTTAATATACATTTAGATCAAAAGGATGATCCCGAGACCATGAAGCTGTGCGAATCCCTGGATATCCTCAGCTTGACTCCGTATGTTATGTCCCCCACTTATGAAAAGGGTCACATTTTGGACCAGATTTTCTCTACGAGTAATATTGTAGTAGATAACCCCTTTCCTATTGTCTGGTCTGACCATTTTATGCTTACTTTCAGGCTTAAAAAGGTTCCAAGTAGAATACAGCCTCATCATACCCAACAAGCTAAAGAATATAGATCTTTTAAGCAGAAAACTCCTGACTCCCTAGCGGAAATTTTGAACTGCAATCCAATTCTTGTGAGGGGCTCCTCAGAAGAGGGGACGCACGCTCTGGAAAACTGGCTCCATAACTGGGCATCTCTTCTTGCCCCACCCAAGATGCGTATTTCTGAACAGGGTAAAACTTCTGTGCCCTGGTTTACGGAGGCTTTAGGAACACGCAAAAGGGCATGTAAATGTCTCGAACGTTTATGGAGAAAGGATTTCGATCCTATAAGAAGAAATATATATAAACAAGCACTGAAAGCTCACTATGCTAAAGTCCGGGAGGAGAAAATAAGTTTTCTGGCCACTAAAATTGATCTAGCCAGAAATTTGAGTCAATAATTGTTTAAAATTGTGAAAGATTTTTCCTCTCCCAATGCCACTCAGAGCCCTTTTACTCCTACCCTTGAATGGACGAATCAGGCAACAACATTTTTCTTCGATAAAATTTAGTCTATTCAAGGCACATTTGCTAAATCTATTTGTATGAGCGAGGATGCTGTGTTAGATCCTAAAGGTTTTTCTAGGGAAAATATGCTTTTGGATTTCCCCCCTATGTCCCTGGAGACCTCACTTGCCATCATGAAGGCACTTAAGTCTGGGTCGCCATCCGATTCTTGTCCAGCGAAACTAATGTCATCTGTAGCTGAGGTCTTGAACCCAGCTGTGAATCAAGTCCTGAATTTGTCCCTGTCAGAAGGTAAGGTCCCAGTGAGGTGGAAACAGGGTAAGATTATTCCCCTCCTGAAGAAACCTTCAGCGGACCCTGCAGTGGTAAGCAATTATAGGCCCATAACATTACTTCCTTTTTTTGCCAAGGCATTGGAGAAGTACGTGAACGTGGTCATCACTGATTTTTGTGAGACCACCAAGGTTTTTTATCCCAGTCAATCTGGTTTTAGAGCCAATTATAGCACTGAAATGGCTTTATTGGAAGTCACTGAAACTATCAAAGCCAGCCTTGATAGAGGAGGTAAGGCGGTATTGATACTGCTGGACCTCTCGGCGGCTTTCGATACCGTGCCTCATGGACGACTCCTACAGAGACTCAGTGAATGTGGTATTGGGGGCACGGTTTTCAGGTGGTTCTCTTCTTTTTTGGAAGGCCGTCAGCAATCTGTGTGGTCTCCCCTTTTTTCGCGGATGTCCCTATAATGAATGTTAGAGTGCCTCAGGGCTCAATGCTGAGCCCAACGTTATTTAATATCTATATGGCACTGTTGGCATCCCTCGCAGAGCAATATGGGGCACATATTATAACCTATGCGGACGACTCCCAATTGCTGTTTACGTGTGAGAAGGATGAGTCGTTTAATGAAAACTTAATCCATTTATGCCTGACAAAAGTGTTTGACTTGTTGAGACAAAACCAATTGTCTTGCAATTCCGCCAAAACCGAAATAATCCTCTTCGGTCACACTCCTGGGGATAAATGGCGGAATTGGTGGCCTCAGAATCAACTGCCACCTGCCAGCCCAGTTACCACTGTTAAAAATTTGGGAGTCATTCTTGACTCTGATCTTTCTATGAAGTCACAGGTCCAATCCGTGGCTGGTATGTGCTTTGGACTGTTAAGAATGTTGAGAAACTTTCTACCAATGCTTCCCTTGACCCACAGAAAAATTGTCGTCCAAGCCTTGATTATGTCTAGGCTGGACTATGCAAATGCCTTATACCTGGGAATCCCAAATTATTTGTTGGGTCGTCTGCAGGTTGTCTACCATGCGGCCGCCAGAGCTAATTCTCTGGTAGGGCCTAGGACCCATATGACGACTCATTTAGAAGCTTTACACTGGCTTCCAGTGAAGAGCAGGATAATCATCAAGTCTCTTGTGCTGGCCTTTAAGGCTCTGTATAACAGTGGGGCCCAGTACATCAGGAAAGAATCATTCCTTACACCCCGGCCAGGACTCTGAGGTCATCAACTCAACACCTGTTACTGCTGCCCAGGTTTTTGCGGACTAGGAAGGGGGGTCGCTCCTTCCAGGTGGCTGTGGGAAAATTATGGAATATTCTCCCTCTCGCTCTCAGACAGGAACAGGAGCTTTTCAATTTTAGACGCCAGCTTAAGACCTGGCTGTTCCAGCAGTAACGGTGGTCTTTGTGGTTGAGAATGTATACTATCTCTCTTCCAAGGGGATCTTTCAGTGCCCGGGACACTCCTTGGAGTAGCCGTGCGCTCTATCAATCTCCCATAACATAACATAACATAACATAACATAACATAACATAACATAACATAACATAACATAACAAGAGGTGTTGAGATTTGGTGCTCTCTTGGGTCTTAAAATCAACTGGAATAAATCTATAATCTTCCCACTAACCCCGGTCATGATGCGGCAGCCTTAGACTATCCCCTCCAATGGTCATCTGATCTGGTTAGATATTTGGGGATCCAGGTTCACTCCGATGCTGAACAAGTACTTAGGGCAAATTATGGGTGAGCAATTACTAAACTGGAAGAGGACATAGAAAGGTGGATTCAAATTTCTCTCTCATTGGTGGGTAGGTGTCCTTGATGAAAATGATAGTACTCCCCCGATTTCTTTTTCTTTTTGTCAATATCCCGGTGGTTGTCCCTCAACACATTTTTAAAATGTTACAGACCCTGATGGGTAAACTGGCATGGGCAGGTAAAACTTTGTGTGTCAAACTGGATATCCTGACTTTGCCCTATACTGCGGGAGTCCTGGGTGCACCAGATTTAGAACTGTACTACAGGGTGGCGCAAAGCTCGCATGCTCATAGTTGGATTCACTGCCCGCACAATCTACCCCACCACCAAATAGAGAAGGTAGTAGCAAGTCTTTACCCCTCCCGCGTTTGCTAACTCAATCACCTATTAGGCGTTGCAGCGTGCTGGACTCAGTTAACTCTACTGTACACGCCTGGCACATTTTACTAAAAAAGTAAGCTGGAGCTCAATTGTATTCTCACTTATGCCTGTGGAATGGTGCCACTGGCTTAATATCAGTTCCAAAAGAGGTGCACTCCGCTCATTAAGCACCCTGCGGATACATGAGATGGGCAATTTATTTTTAGGAGGGAAGAGTACGCACATGGGAGGAGGCAGCAGTGGGCATACCTAATCTTACCTCTTTAACACAATTTCACTTTTCTAGAACCCGCCATGCACTCTGGGCGCTGCTCGGAGATGAGCTACAAGAACCTCCAGATTTGTCTGCCTTCTCCTTGCTGCTGCGCTCGGTATCCCCCATTAAACTAGTCTCGAAACTCTATTTCACATCACAAGCCTTTATGTATACGCAATACCCCAAAGCTCCGCTGGAGTGGCAGAATGATATTGGTGTTGCCCTTACCGATGATGTCTGGTGCTGCTGGTGCTGCTGATGCTGGAGCGATGATGTCTGGAAGCCACGCAAAAGATCTCACTCAATGGCAGGCACAGACTGGTCCATTTCAAGTATATCAATAGGGTGCACTACATGCCAAAGAGACTATTGTGATATGGGCTTAGGGACACTGACTGATGTGAGCGATGTGGGGTGGCAGAGGCAGATGTTTTACATGTGGCATGGTCGTACCCTCCAGTAGCTGAATATCGGAAGCAAATTTTTCAAGCATTAAATATCATTGTGGATCAATCACTCTCCCCTGATCCTCTACTAGTGCTTTTGGGGTACACAAAACCTCTTAATGACAATATCAGAAAATTAGTCTTTAAGGGTCCCCTTTTGGCTAAGCGTAGGATTGCGATGTGCTTGATGCGTGGCCCCATACCAACTGGGACAGAATGGTAGCAGGATATGCTCTATTGTAATACCCAGTTCGACGTATATAATGAGATGCTGCCCCCCCCCCAAATTCGTCCAAAAAGTTTCTGGGGTCTGTTTGCGCAATACCTAGTGACAAAACAGGGAAATAAATAATGCGGTCAATGAATGATAGCATGCTGTACTGCGTAGGCATGGATATCACGAGGTCCACGTGCACGAGATTAAACTGGTCATATTGGCTGCACGTCACAGCTTGTACTTAGGCCAGCGGGTTCTACAGCCTGCATTTTTTTGATGTATAAGAGTGCAATACCATGTCTTTTCAACTTTGTTGGAATGTCCCATCGTCATTGTGTATTGTATCAATAGTTGTTGCCGATTGCTCGCAGACTCATGTAAGTTGTCTCTCATGCTTCGTACATTAATGTGAACATGTTTTTGAAAACGACTAAAAACACATTAAAAAAATATATGTATATTTTGAGTTCTTGCACTGCCAACCTTTCCATGGTGGATCCCCGCAATAAAAAAGCTGTGTTGCAAGAACAAAGGGGGCACTACAGGGCTCCCATGTCCCCCACACCATGGGTATACCTTCAGGGGGCAAAACATGTGCCCTCCTGTCTGTATTCTCCCCAGTTCGAGCATGGCATGGATGTCACTGTCCATGCCATGCTGCAACTTTTTGGCCATTCCCATTGCAGTGCCTGTTTTCAAGGCACCGCAATGGGAAAAGTCAAAGAACCGCCAGCAGTATTTTGAATGTCACATTTGGAACTCATAATACGGTCGGCGGTGCTTGTGTGGCTTTGGCACAGCCAAGGCAGCATTGCGCTGTCACCGCTATGCCAAAGTCGTAATCAGGCCCTAAGAGTGTAGGGAAAGCAACCACCAACACCTCACACATAGTTTAAGATGAGCGCTTTGTATAACAAAGAGGTCATCTATTGAATGAAGACACAATGGATTTTACAACCACACCAGGCATCATAAAGAGGCATATTCCAAAACTCTTATTGTAATTAGGTAAACTGGGTTGGCGAATAAGATGTTTTCTTTTCAGATACCTGCCATGAGTGCTGTTAGGGACATATACAAAAGCAGTCATTTTGATTATTACACAAATGCACCGACTAAGCACTCAATATATCAGGGATCAGAATGCTGGACACATCATTTAAACCAAGGCCTATATTATTCAGGAGGAACTTTCCAAAGTCATTGCTTAAACTGGATGCCTTCTCACTAATGCAGTCACTATATGCTACATAGAAATTAAACTGAAGTCTTGATAGCCCAAAACTGGAACTGCTGCTTTCTATTCAATCACGGCTGATTTTTCTCAGACAAGCTTGTTGGTTGGTATTCCCAGGGCAGGACTAAGATGAATGATGGGGATGCTGCAGATGCTTCACTACTGTGAAAACAACACAGCCATTCCTTTGGTAGGCTATGTCCAAGTTGTGAGAAAATGGTTTATTAGGTGGAGTGGATTGATGTCTACCACAAGTAATCAAGTCACAATCTTGTTATGTGCAGTCAAAGGTCTCAGAAATTTAAATCTGAGCTCAACCCCTGGTAGCTATGGCACAGAACAGACAGGATTTGCTCAATTTAACAAAAATGAGTAAAGCATTTAGAAGTATGAAAACAGTTTAAGAGTCACAAACACAACCCAATAAAACTCCCATTCCAATTTATAAAAATGGAACAAAAATGAATAAGTAAAATGACACCAAAACAATACAAATCCAAGAAGGGGAATCTGAGATGAGGATTTTTATAAAATGTTCGAGAAACTAGCAGCAAAAAGGGCAAAGCGCCAATGGCAGTCAAAGGTTGTGGAGACTGTGTCCTAGGAGTGGTTTGAAGCTGGCTGCAATGAAGCGCAGGCCAGGTACAACAATTAGATTTGCCCTACTAGGGCCTATAAGAAGAGAATTTAGGAAAAGTCCCAATCTGAAAATGGATTTTGTTGTTTTTCTGAAGAAAAACTTTTCTCGATGCAGGATAAATCTGAAATTAAGTACAGTGCCCTGGAACTGATGGTCATGGATTTTTCACAGTCTGTCCCTTTTTAAGCTCTGGAGTAAAATGTTTTGAAAATATTCCTGAATTTCTTCTGGTGCCCTCACAACCATAAGAGTACTCTTTCAAGGCCCCAGGGCCTCTGAGGTTAATTTAGAGGCTCTCAGTGTAACATCAAAGTCCACTCCAGTTGCCACTGGTCAGCTGAGACTTTTCACAGGACTGTGCTCTTCAGCTTTTATTTGTTCTCTGAGCCACCCAGGTGATTGGCCTCATTATTCTTAAATATCTTTCTGCCCTTGAAAGGGGGTCCAACCTTCTCAAGTCCTTATCACAGTTCAAGATACTAAGGTCAGCCTACCCGGTATCTTTTTGGAAGTCCAGCAGTATTCTGATGAAGGTACAACTGGGTGCCACATTTATGCTTGACACCAGCTAGGGTGTTGGCGGTGACTCCTAAGCACTCCCTATCCAAAGGGGTAATGTTTCTAGGGCCAACTCTGCCCACTTTTTCAGTAAGTCCTGTTTGTTTTACTGCAATAATGGTCCAAAGTGTCATGTCTCAAGGCATTTTCAAGATGGTGAAAGTCTTCGACCATAATAAACTTGAGCATCTAACACTAAAATTGAGTTTGGAGCAGACAATATATTCACAACAAACCCAGAGACCCACGTCTGGTAGGACTAAATCAGGGTCCTTCAGCAACCAGACACGATACATAAGAATTGTCTTGCCATCCTGTTCTCTGCCTTTCAAGCGTACCCTAAGTGTGGCTCATTAGACCATTAATCAGGATTTGACAGTGTAGTGTCAAAAGGTTCCCCCTGCCCACACTCTGAATATTCTGTGGAATTCAGCGGAATCATCTCTGCCTATTCAGGTCAGCCTCTTGTTTGCTTCTGGGAGGTGTTTCACAATTCTTTCTTACCTATTCCCACACTACAGCACAGACTGGAATGGTGAAGGCTTATGCTAATTAGCTTATGCTAATTAGCCTTCAGACTGATGAGGTAGATAAAGAGTTTATTTCTAAAATGGACTTTTCTTTAATATTTATTAAAAATCCAACTTCACCATTGAATCGGAATTTTAATAACTGTGAGAAAGTGGATGATTAGTTGGGATGGATGGTAGTCGAACACAAGGAAAAATGTAACTATTCTTGTTAGGTCCAGTAAAGGTTTCAATAAATTATACCTAAGCTCAACTCTTGGGAGCTATGGCTAGGAGCAGATATTAAAGTTAAGGAAATGTATAATGTGCTTAGAAGTCAAACACAAGGAAATAAAAATTCCACTTTAATTTTTTTAAATAAAGAATATTTTATTGAACAAAAGGATCACTGACATAATATCGAATACTAAATATCGAGTTACAAAAATATTGAGTAAAGAATATAGATTTAAAAAATATTGACTCCCTATCCTTATAATTGAAAGTTCCAAAATATTGCAACAAATATATAGATTGCACTAATATAGTTGTCCAAAATATCATTTTTAAATAGATATGAATTTAAATAAGAAACATTAATTAAATTAAATATTAATACTATCATAATATAAAATAAACTATATTTAATAAAAAATTAAAATAAAACAATTAAGATTATTTTCACACAAAGGGGTCGATTCTGATCTGGGTCGGACAGCTCTCCGAGAGCTGTTCGTAGCCTTACCTTGCGACCGACTCGTACCCTGAGCCGGTCCGTCCTGACAATGAAGTACGATGCGCATAACTGACAAAAATCCGACCGACACGTAGGCTGTGATTCAAGCTTCATTCTCCATCCGAACCTTAACTCCGAACGCCGAACCGAGTCGCCCGGAAGCAGTATCCATAGCAGTTTCCGGCCGTACAAGTACGATGCACACATCATACGCGCGGGACGGGTCGGCACGTACGGCACGTCACAGCATCCGGAAAAGAAGCATATCAGGTACGATTCGTAGAACTTAACCCACGGCTACAAGACGGACCAGCTTGCAACGGGTACAAGACGGAGCAACAAGCAGCGTGTACAAGACGAACACATCATGAATCCCATCGCGTAGGTCATACCATTACTGTACATCTATGACCGGATCAGGAACAGACGCGAACAGCGCAGACGGTAAGTCAGACAGCCACCACACAAACAAACAACACATACCCGCCAAAATGTCACACACACCCAGGGGATCCATATCCTGGCCACTAGCAACAGGCCACCATAGGGGTTGCATGGCCAGAACCACTACCACCCCCACTCATCGGGCTTTTGTTGCCCATCACTACTGCCACCCCCACCCATAGGGGACCTGTTGCTCAGCACTACTACCACCCCACCCATGGGGGACCTGTTGCCCAGCACTACTGCCACCCCCACCCATGGAGAACATGTTGCCCAGCACTACTGCCACCCCCACTCATAGGGCTTATGTTGCCCATCACTACTGCCACCCCCACTCATAGGGCTAATGTAGCGCCTAAAACTACTGCCACCCCCACTCATAGGGCTTATGTTGCCCATCACTACTGCCACCCCCACCCATAGGGGACCTGTTGCCCAGCACTACTGCCACCAACACCCATGGAGGACCTGTTGCCCATCACTACTGCCACCCCCACTCATAGGGCTAATGTTGCCCATCACTACTGCCACCCCTACTCATAGGGCTTATGTTGCCCATCACTACTGCCGCCGCCACCCATAGGGGACCTGTTGCCCAGCACTAGTGCCACCCCCACACATGGAGGACCTGTTGCCCAGCACTACTGCCACCCCTTCATAGGGCTTATGTTGCCCATCATTACTGCCACCCCCACTCATAGGGCTTATGCTGCCCAGCACTCCTGCCACTCCCACTCATAGGGGACCTGTTGCCCATCACTCCTGCCACCCCCACTCATAGGAGGGGTGATGCGCCACACATCCATCATACACCAACATTAGGTATGTCAGCAAAATACATCCCCCCCTAACATCATGACAACAGTGTGTAGTCTGTAACAAATATCCACAACAGTGATTATGACGCCGAACATACAATGTTACTACCATCACATGTGTGACCAAAAACTGAGTGTGGCCTACACAAGGCAAGCATCACTAGCACTGTGTCAATGTAACAATAACAACCCCTCACTGTGTACAACAAAAGTTAAGTGTGTGGTTCCAAACTGCAGCAGATGTGGAGCATTGTGGTGATGGGGTACAAAATCCCCCTCATCACAGTGACCAAAAGGTAAGTGTCATCATGGTCAAAGCTGCATATGCCAAACAGCATGTATGATTTCTGGTCCAAACACATGAAACACCTTTGGGGCAAAGTAGTGGTTGTGGTGAGGCTAACAGTGCTGTGAAAACCTCAGCCATGTGCAGACAAGCACCACCCATGGGGGCTGACAATACATACAGTGTACAATGACACAAAAGCAGAAGTGACCATCACAAAGCATACAGACATCTCGAAAATCGACACACAAATCAAAACAACCTGTATAGACTGTAGGTGTCAGGTAACACACTCCCATTCCATGCCAGCAATGGGACCTAACAACCAGGATGAATGTGCAGAATGATGTGATATGACTCACAGGGACAGCAGGGAAAATCACAAAAACAACATCCAGACAATGGTCCACAACAGCAATCCCAATGCACTGGTGCAGATGCACAAACACAAACAGGCAACCTCACACAGCACACCTGACACAACATGTGTGTGTGTGTGTGTCTCAGTATCCCCAGGCAACTACACAACACATGAGGGGGGCTGAACCACAGTGAGACAGATGTGGACACAGTGCCATACAAAAGTAATCCATCAATGGGCCCCCCTTAGTGGGCAATCAGGCATTGTGAGATGAGAGGGATCACAACAGACATATGTGACACAAGGTGGATTGAACAGCAACTAACACAGCACTCCCCCCAGGGACCAGACATTGGGGTGACACAAGCATGCATGACACGTCCACTGTGCTGACAAAGGTAGATGTTGTACAAACTGTGAAACCCAGGCATGTGTCCTGTGCCACAAACATACATCATACCTACACAAACACAAATCACTCAGCATGGCCCGTCATCCATGGACAAATGGGAGCTAGGGGCCCATCCATGCAAACATTTACATCAGTCCACCCTCAACACCACACACCCTGAACTGCACCAATGTGCATCTGTGAAGCACACATGGACAGGTGACATTGCACATGCACCCATGCCAAACACAGCAATGTTGGGAGGAACTAAGGTGCACAGACTCATCACACAAGGACAGTTTACAACCCTGGTGAATGACAGACATACTGCACAGTGTGCGGTACATGGCCATGACGTCAAAGCTCACGTAACCTTCTGAATACCTGCCACAGTCTCAGGGCAATGCAGGAGCCAAGGAGAACCAAAGGCACACATGCTGACATGCTGACACCTGCAGACATTGCAGCCCTGAGTGGGACCAGTCACACACACATACACATGTCTCAATCACTGAAAGGTACCACCTAGGGACAACTACATGATATTGCGAACAAACAAGTGCCTGACTGTGTCCCATCTGCATCTGACCACATCATCACTACTCAGAACTGACAAATCCCAATGATGAAACACCAATTAACAGTAGTGTGTCATGCACCCACACATCTGGTAGCCCATGGAAAAGTAGTGGGATGAACACAGCACCACTCAGCAAGCATCAACAACAGGAACATATCATGGGAACACTGCCTGTGTATGAAAAGGGATGTGGACACACACATGCCAACACAACACAAAACATGGGCCCAGGCAATGTCATGGAACAACACACTTACTTGAGGGGACTCAACTCCTGTGGAAGCTCAGCTGTGCCAAACATAGTCCCAGCAGGTCTCAGTCATGTCAGCAGAATACTAGGTCAGTCAGCCATCAGTTACCACCCAATGAAGGCTCTGGTCACAACAGCCTGGGTACGGGGGTCTCCCTTAAATCCTATGCACATACTCAATACATATGTCCAGCAAGTTGCACAGAGGACCCAGTTGTTCCTACACCAATGATGCCCACACTTACATGTCCAGTGGAGATGCGCCCACAGTCAGGGAACTAGACAAACTGGACAATGGGAAGCACATCATATGTGCATGTGTGCAAGCCACAGATGTGACCATGCAAATGAAATGTTTACAGAGATGCCCACAAATTGTTAATCATGACACACCCATTTAGCTGCAAAGGATGATATGGATAACGACCAGAATAGGATACATATCTCATGGACCACATGGAGTACCTCACATCAACACCTCAGTAGTCAACATTTGAAATCCAGCATTACAACAGCAAGGTCATGCTAAACATCATCAACATAATGTACAGCTAAATAAAATTCACAAGGAGAAAGAAAAAAGCTTTATTCAGCAATTCTAAAAAGCACAGTCCTTTCAAAACAAAGGCCAATATCCAAATGACAAATAGTTAACTTGAGTGACAACTATCACACGTTGCTTGCCTGCACTGGTAAGGACAGGGGACATCCCCTCCAAGGGGCATACATGGGGGCAGGCCAGGCACCGTAGGGACAGGATCAGGGCGCAGCAGAAGGAGGCAGTGAAGGGGTGGTGGATGCAGGAGAGTCACTGGCAATTGCAGTGGAGCTAACTGAAGTAGTGGGTGCAGTCACAACTGTGGGGCACAAGTAAGATGGAGTGGGTGCCGGCACAACTGCAGTGGGCAGGTCAGATGGAGTGGACTGAGTCCCCACTGCAGTGCCCAAGTCAGACGGAGTGATCGTGGACTCCACTGCAGTGCCTAACTCTATGGGCGTGAAATGGGGTTCAGGTGAGGTCAGCAGGACAAAGGGGGGGACACGGTCCCCATATCATTGGCACAAACTGACCGGGGGTGGAAGAGCAAGTGGTAGGGGGAGAGGGCCTGAGCATTTTGGGGATGGTGTATCTGTGGGTGGGGTAACCTGGGGCAGGGTGTGGCGGGGGAACCTCTGGAGTGGTGGCCTGGGGGATGGAGGATGGAGACTTTGTCGTGGAGCTGCGGGGTGGGGGTGGGGTCTTGCACTTTCGGCTCCGGGGGGACCTGCGTGTGGGGGCCTCAGTCTGACTGTGCCTGGGGGAGGGTGTTCGGGTGTGAGGGGCACTCCCCTCTGTGTGTGGGGACTTCCTCTTCCCCTTGTAAGATGAATTTGCTGGGTCGGTGGGGAAGAGGCCAATGTCACAGAGGAAGAGCTTCTGTGGATATGGGGTTGCAGGTGAGACAAGGCAAGTGGGCTGGGAGGGAGAGGTATCGGAGGACTGCAGAGTGGTTGTGGATGACTGTGTGTCTGCAAACCATCCCCTGTGAATGTGATATCAGTCCCCTGTGCTTGCTTGTGTGCACGTCTAGACCTTGGTTTCGGTGTTTGTGTACTGCCCGCGTCTGTGGGTTTTTGAGAATGTGCAGGTGTGTGTGTGCTTGGGATAGGTATGGTGCTATTAATCGTGGGTGGTGCGGGGGTAGGAGGGGTGTGGGACTGTTGGAAGAGGGACACTGGTGCCATCAGGGAGGAGGCCACGGACTGATTGGTCCTCTGTAGGCAGACATGCCCGATGAAATGCCCTCCATGAACGACACCAGTTTCATCAACAGACAGTTGTGTGCATGGAGGACACTCAGCATTGATGTCTGCCCTGCATGGATCTGTTGAAGCAAGTCCACAGACTCCTCACTCCGGGCAGCAGGGGACACAGGGGCAGGAGGTGTGGTGCCTGGCACAAAGGAGACATGCTCCCGAACACGGGAGCCTCCACCGACCTCTGGGATGGGAGCCGATGGGAGGGTAGTGATGGTGGTGGTGGGGGCGGTGGTGGCGACAGTCTCACTAGCTGGGGTGTGGTGGCTGCTGACACCCACCTCCACAAGGGAGTCATCATCCGAGCTGCTGTGGCCCTCAGCTGGGGTGGATGTTGCTGAGGACTCCTCGGTGTGGCTCCACTCGCCCTCCGTACCACTGGGTCCCTCCGACTTCTCGCCTTCTGTCCCAGTCAGGCTCTGTGGCTCCTCCTGGTCCGTGGAGCTGTCACATCCTGTGGCCGTGGATGTATCTGGATAGAATTATGAAAAAAGAGAACAACATCAGTCACCTGCACTGACTGCACACACCACAGTGAGTACATCACATCACAGGGCAAGCCCTGGCATCATCAGCTGAACACTGCTCAAAGTGCTCACACTGTTTAGAATAAGCCAATTGTCAGTCTCACCATCAACCATGGCACTCATATCCCTCCTGGACTTGCACCCATATGTCTGTTGCATGTTGGATGCTAGTATCCCAATGTGCCGACATGTACCACCTACACATTTGTTGGACATGCAAGTGAACATGTAGGAGTATGTCACTATACACACATCACATCTCTTGGCACTGACTCAGTACAGGTGTCAGGATGAAGGGATGGGCAGAGGCTCATTTCACATGCTTGTGATGTATGCCAGCAACACACACTATGATGTTCTCATGATCTGATAGTCAATGCCACAATGGGGGGACATGGAGCACATTTGAACACAATGCACGATCACTCACAGCAAGTTAAATGCCATGGCACTGGCATGCCTGGGAAGTCAGTCAACAATGTCTCCTGTCACAGGGGCAGGGCATCCAGACAACAACAGTATGCACTGTGTCACAATCATAGCTCATGGGTAAAGCAAACTCTGCAGTTGACATGAACACTTGCCCATCCCTTGTAAACAACATATCCCGGACCCAGAAGACCCCACATCATACAAAACAGACATATGAGTCTCTGCAAACACAACTCCCTGTACATTAACACATCACAGTCTGCTGTGCATGAAACACAGCTGCATGAAGTACACATTTGCATACACCATTGTGCACTGTCAAGTGATCACACACCTATATATCACACAGGCCTTGTCTCTCATAGTAACATCTCAGATGTCCTGCTGACCCTCAAACTTATGAACACAACAGTTGTACGGAAAAGGAAGCCACACCACAATGACACAGAGGCAGACACCTGAAGGCACATGTCACTAAGCACAACCTGTAAGTTGATACACAGGGGTGGGATTACAGAGTGTTTCTAAATGCCCTTGAGTAGTCATGACTGCCAGGGTCTACGTGAAACAGTGTTTAGCCCTGGACAGTAGTCAGGTGGCTAAGCAAGTGTGACACACTTGATATACATACTCCTGAGTCACACAAATTCGAGTCCCCTGTTGCATGTGTTTGTTTGAAATACCCCAGCCACATGTGGTGAGTCAGAACACATATCAAGGGCACACACAGATCACATGTCGGATCTCAGGCATTGTGTAAACAATTAACCCACCCATGAAACCTACAACAGAGTCACGGTAACAGATGCTGTCCGGAAGCTGAAGCATAGCTGACTGCAGGGACACAGTGCCCTAGTGACACAAGCAACAGACTGTAAGGTCCACACCTTTGGATCAGATGAGGAGGGTGCATCACACAATTGAGGGACATGAGTATTGGACTACAAGACTTATGTAATGTGGAAGTGTGACCAGGCCAAAAGACTGCAATTAGGATGTCAGACATAGCACACAGATTAGGCATGGACCTACCCCCTCCTTCTTGCTGCTGCCTGGCCTTCAGCTGCCCATTCAGGTCCGTGAAGACCACCGCCAGGATCCTGTGCATGTGGGGGGTCCAGTGTACGCCCCTCCTGCGAGGAGGCGGCAGCTTCAGCTGGACCCTTGCGATCCTCCGGGTCCAGCCACGAAGGTCCTGCCACTTCTGGCAGTTGCAGATCCGGCGCTTGTAAACCCCCACCGATCGGACTGCCTGGGCGATGGTCAGCCATATCTCTTGCTTCTGGTGGGCATCAACCTGTGAGGATGACAAACTTAAAAGTCCATTAACACACATGCCCCATATTTGTGCTGCACACAGTTGTATATACATGTCGTCATCACAAATGAAAATGAGTTACATCGGCAGTGCAACCATGGAAAAGGACAAATGCCCAGCATGTCTGACATGTTAACAATGCCTGGGAAGTTGGAGCTTGCACAAATGTACTTTAGCTGCAGAACACATGTTCAATACATATACCTACACACTTTGGGGGATGAAAGTACTCAGTGAGTATGCTTGCCACTGGTATACACACTGCTAGTACTGCTAGTCAGACAACATGCACAATTAGGAAGGCAGTGGACTGCACACTCACCTGCTCCCCTGGTTTCCCATACAGCTTGCTGTACTGTGGAAGGAGCCCGTCCAGCAGGGCCTGGTTCTCCTCCTCAGTGAAGGCTGGGGCCCTCTCCAGAGTACATTCCATAGCAGTAGCCAGAGGATGCAGAGACAGCAACAGTGGTAGCAGGGATGTGGTCCAGTAGCATGTAGTGCAGGCAAGTGAGCTCCCTGGGGGCCAGCCAGCCTTATATCTGTGCTGCAGAGGCAGACTCTGTGCCATGTGTCCCAAGTGATAGGTCCAATATGGTTGCATTCTATGAATCTGGCAAATCCATGGAAATGTACGACTAGTACACGTCTTCCGCATCGTTCAAATCTTCACCTTCATAAAACCCTAGTAATTGCAACATTGTTGTAGGCATCCAACTGAATTTCCAGCGCACGACTCGTACAAGTTTTGAATCTGCATCCGTCTCCATGACAGTCCAGAGCCAATGGGTGCGCCCGGCTCGGTCAACTGACTGTACAACTCGTAGTTTGAAAATACACATGCACTCGTCTCCATACGATTCAATGGTCAAGGCGTACACCGGTCTCGGACCATGCCTGCTCGACGCGTATGCATGATAGTCACCCGCGTCGGACCTCATTGCAGTCAATGGCTAAGCATACGCACGGCTCGGTCCTGAACTGTGCAATGCGTACACATAGTCACACACGTCGGACCCCATTGCAGTCAATGGCTAAGCGTACGCACGGCTCGGTCCTGAACTGTGCAATGCGTATGCATAGTCACCTGCGTCGGACCTCATTGGTGTGACTATTTGACGGCTTCAAGACACAATTACTTGCCAGGGACTCAGGTGCACACCTACCACGCTACAGCATTGGCCACACAGTGTCCCATGGCATGTAAGGCTGCATTCCCTGTGTGTTTGGGGGGGCAACATTTGGTTTGTTGTGTGGCACTTTTGTGCAGCCACTCCCAGGCTGTGCACGTGTTCATGGGGTCAGAACCCTTTGTGTGTTGTGCACATTACCACTGTGATGTGCAACTGTACAGTTATGGGCATGAGTCATGGACACAATTTCATGTTGGATATGTTTAGGACATGTCACATATACCCTGAGTCCTGGGGGGATGGCATGCACGTCACAGTGAGACCTGTAGTCACAAGTCTGTGTGCATGTTGTGTATCAGATGTGGCTGATCAAATGTGCCCAATGGGTGACATTCTCCACATCCATGTGGTTTGTGCATCAACAGTGATGTTGTGTGTGTGTCTACGAGACGTACATGTTGGGCCTGCAGAGACAACAGTGGCCACTACCTGTAGGACTCACGGTTGCCTTGTGGCGTGTATATGATACGCCATGTCATGCCAGTGTCCATGTGGCAATACAGGGACCCTGGGTATCTGCATGGCAGAGATCTGTGATGCCTGGGAGACATCAGGCCTCACTTGTCACTGTGGTGTGTGTTTGTAACGTCACAGCATTACATAGGTAGGGTAACACAGCCCAATGATTGGCCATTGCACTACGTGGGACTTATGTGTACATGTGGACTTGAGATGTGAAGTGATGGGCATGTAGGTGACATATGTGTCCATGCCCAACAGCACACACCTCAGTACATTGTGTAATGTCATGATGTATCATGTGATATTTTGCTTGGTCATTGCCACATGGGTGGATGAACCGCCAATCTTCCTTTGTGCATCTCTGTTCAGCAGGGCACCAGCTGTCCACAGACCGTTCCCAGACCTTGAAACCATGCAGGAACACGACTGCATCCGACGGTACCGCTTCATCTGGCCACTAATTGAGGAGTTGGCGGAGCAGTTGGCACCACATCTGCTACCTGGCAGGACATACCCTACAGCACTGACCCCAGAGGTGAAGGTGATGGCAGCCCTGCACTTCTTTGCTACTGGTACCTTCCAGTACACTGTGGCTACTGCTGGTGGTATGTCGCAAACTAGGTTTAGTTGTGTGCTACGCGATGTCTTGGAGGGGATGTTGCATTTCCTTGACCTGTACATCAAGTTTCCTAGCCACGGTCAACTCACTGAAATAAAGAATGCCTTTTATACACCGGGGAGGATGCCGAATGTCATTGGATCTATTTATGGTACACATTTGGCCCTGATACCACCACAGGCACATGAGCAGGCATACCGGAACAGGAAACATTTCCACTCCATCAATGCTCTGGTGGTATGTCTTGCAGACATGTGTATCACACATGTGTGTGCACGTTTCCCCGGTTCTGCGCACGATGCCTACATCATGAGGAGTAGTCGCATTGCAACGCTGATGTCACAGATGCCAGACCAGCATGCCTGGCTTGTCGGTGTGTACTGACTGTTTAGCATTGTGTGTGTTTGGCATTGTTGTATTCCACCCTCCTTCAAAACTCTGCTAATTGTTCAATTGTTTGTGTTTAGGTGACTCCGGATACCCCAACATGCCGTGGTTGATGACACCCCTCAGGAACCCTGTAACACCAGCCGAGATGCACTACAATGAGGCACATGGTCGAAGCAGGAGGGTGACTGAGCGGACATTTGGTCTCCTGAAAAGCCGCTTCCGCTGCCTAGACAAGACTGCGGGCCCTCCCATATGAGCCTGCAAAGGTGTGCAAAATTATCCTTGTATGCTGTATGCTACACAACATGGCAGTGCGGAAGAATTTGCCTCTCATCCAGGATGACGATGACCTACCTCCGCCACCTGTGGAGGATCCAGGCCTGGGACACAATGCCAGTGATGATGATGATGAGGGTAACGTCCACACAAAGCTCATCAACAACTTCTTCACCTGAATGTGAGTTTACAGGGTTGGTATGTCATTGTATGAAGTTAGCCTGAAATGTGTTGTGGTTGCTCTGTTGCTGTTTGAGTGTGTCTGTGTGCCAATTGACTGGATGCGTGCAGTGATGTGTCCATTCAGGAGGTCTGTACTCCACAATAGTGTAGAACTGCTAACTTGTTCCTGTGTAGGTTTCTTGTGACATGTTTTGTGCATGTGCATTGCATTTCTCTCCTGTTCTGCTGCACTTTTGACTGTGTCTTGTGTCTGTCCTTCCCAGGGTACTTTGCCTGTTGTTTGGTCAACACTGACCCCCAACACCCAGAATCCAACACCAGTGTGGGAGTTGTCAATTTACATCAAGTGATGTGCCACACACCCCTTGACTTCAATTCTCTGACACTTTGTGATCGTGTGTCCACTGTAATGTACAATTACCTTGCAACTGTTGTGGAATAAACATGTTGCTGATGTGTAATGAACCTGTGCTATGCTTTGTTAGGTGCGTTGTCTGTCTTCCCACATCTGACTTCCATTTGCTTACCTCACCTGTGGAGTGGTTACCACTGACTGTGGATAGGTGTTGTGTCTGTGCATACCAATGTAGTTCAGGTCAACATCATTGTGTGTGATGAGTTACATGGACATGGTGAGTATGTGGTGTGGTGCCATAGTGGTATTTCTCCCTCATATGTGTCATATCACCATGACTCACATAACTGTGGTCACATTGTTGTAGTATTTGGCATGCACTGTGTTGTTTAGCAGATCAACATCTCCATGACACATGACAAGTTGGAATCACAACAGAGGCAAGTATGGTGTTCTGGTAAGTTTATTTAACAACATGTATGAGGATAGTGCAGAGGATGGTGGGTGCTGTACATTGGGTTTTTAATTCAAAGTTCACAGTAGAGTTGGAAGTGTTGGTAGCTGAAATTCCCAGAGTAAAGTCCACAGTCATCTACTACATTGGACCAACATGAACCCTCCATGTCAGGTAGGCGAGTTGCGTCAGATACGACAAGGTGAACGTGTTGCGCACAAAGAACATTGTTCAGAACAGGTTTAGAGGCCGTGGGGGATGTGCAGGGACATCTGCGTCTCACTTGTCCTTCTTCAGACGACCCCTCTTCTTCTTGGGGGGGTGATCCTCAGGTGCAGGTGACTGCGGTGCAGGGGACTCTCTGCCAGAGTCATCCTCCCTCCCTGTGGCACTGGCAGATGGTGTGGCAACAGATGTTGTTGCCACACAGGGAGGTGTGGACATGTTTGTGCTGATCTGGAGGAGGCATATGAGTATGTCCCAATGCACCGCAGTAAGTGCATCCCACTTTGCCGCCATGCGGGCATTGTGGGCAGCCTGCTCCTGTTGCATGTCCTTGAGGATCCCCACTACCTGGCCAAATCCTCCAGTGCTATCCTGGTATGCATCTATGATGCATGCCAGTTAGGGGTCATCGTGCAGTCCAAACCCCTCTGCAAGGTGTGCCCTCTGCCTCCCACCCCTCCCAGCACACCTATCCACACAGGCAGGACCTGCGGCGTCATGCACAGGTGACACTGGGACCCCTTGGGTGGTGTTGTTGGTGGTGTTGTCTGTAGGTTCCTGGGGGTCCTGTGTCCCTGTGCTGTTGGTGTTCTGTGGCCTTGGTCTGTCCGTGTTGGCGGGGGTGCCCTGTGTGTTTCCAGATGCTGAAGGCGTGGTTACAGGGGGTGCAGATGTTGGTGCTGCTGGTGCTGCACGATGACTCACACCGGAGGGGCCAGGTTGTTCGGCGTCATCCAAAGAGGACAGAGACGGATCCACACCAGAGAGCTGAGGGTCCACCAGAGTTTGGGACAGGGACTCCTGTTCATTTGGTGCAGTGTCCCCAGCAACACCTGTGTTTGGAAAAGACACACAATGTAAGTTATGTTTCTACAGGCATCAATGGTTCACATACCTGACATTTTCTACTCTACGTCTGGATGCCTGCCTGTATACTGCTTTGTCCAGGGTTGTCACGGACAGAGGTTGATATTGTTGTTGCACATTGCCCAGCAAACATTTAACATTTCAATGTGCATGTCGAAGTGTGTGCATGCCCAGCTCATGTATAGATTTGTCTGTACATAACCATTACTACTCAAGGCCCATCACGTCGTTGACACAGGTGTGTCATCCCTGTACACATGTGAGCTTTAACAAGAACATACGTGCTATTCCACTGAGGACATGTTGCAAGATTGGGGCATGTGTGGTAGATTTTGCTAGTCTTTGTGTGCCACATTGGTGTATTGGTGCGACATGGTCACAGTCCAGTATGCCTGTGATCTCTTTGGAGGAAGTGTTTTTTTACAGTGTTCCTAGTTCCCATCTCATTTTATACAAGTGATGATATCACCATCGTTTATGAGTCTGATGCTGAGTTTTGTACGTGCATATGTGATTTGACTTGTCAGTGATCTCCATGGTGACATGGATTGGGCAAGATAGCACTCTGGCTTTTCAATGCTCTTGACAGTGAGGGCCGGTGGTGTGTGTGTTGCAGTTTGGCTGCTGTGAGTAGCATGTCTCCTCCAATGCAGTGAGTGGTGTGTTGTGTGAAGGATGCATATGTTTCAGCACGATGTAGGAGTGGAATGCAGCTCACAAAGGCACCGAGTGTGAATGAGACCATGCTATGGTGTCGGCTATAGTGGTGTGTCCATTCCATTCACTGTCAGATGTCTCCTGTCAATGATGTATATGTGAGCTCCTGTGTGTTTTGTGCAATGTAGCATATATGGCTCTCCACACTTGTCATCTGCTAGACACAACTCCCCAGCCCGGCCAGTGGGCAACCCTGGACACTGCATCCCCAGACAATGAGTTTGAACATATGGTTGCAATGGCTGTGTGTGCGGCCGGGTTTTGTTTGGTCAGTGCATATGTGTGATTTTCAGCCACATTATTTCTCAGGCCCAGTGTCAGACATCTTGTCAGTCCATTCCCACTCCCTGTGAGGCGAGCATGGTTCAGTGTGAGCTTGCTGGGCCATGTGGGTGGGTGTGGAATGTCTGTGACTGTAACTCCCATCATGCTCTTGGCTAAAACCTCCTTCCCAGTATGCCCATACTTCCTTCCTTTTGAATCTGCTTCCCTGTGATGGGGTGTGACAGCAATGGCAAGATGGCTGACTGTGAAGTCCTTGTATTTGTTTGGCTACAAGTCCAAAGAGAGCCCCTGTGCTTCACATGTATCTTTGGCTGATATTTCACTAAGGTGTGAGTCAATGCATTCTACACGATGAGTTGTGTGGAGTTTGTGTTGAGGGGGGTGTATGTCTCCACATTCTGGTAAGTATGGTCAGAGCTGTCAGTCCTCCTTCGCACCCGGCCAGACATCCCACCATGAAACGTGCTTCCATTGGAGGGCGTGCAAGTTGTCTTTCAAGATGTCATTCAGTGGTGTCCTGCTTCTGATTGGCGCACAAGCCCTACCAGGGCCTTGTGCTCCCCACAGCAGGACCCAGTGTCAGCCATCTTGTCAGTCATTTTCCACACCCTGTGATGTGGGCATGGTTCAGAGAGGTTTTGATGGGCCAATTTGGAGGGGGAGCATTATCTGTGACTGCAAACCCCATCATGCTTTTGGATACACTCACTTCACCTGCATACCCACTATTCCTTCCTGTCAGTCAGCTGCACTGTGAGGTAGTGTGTTTGTGTTAGCAAACTGCACGTCAGTGTTTATTTGGCTTTGTGCCACTGCCTTGCTCTATTTGTTTGTAGGTTGGTACATGTCATGACACAGTTGCAAGTAACTATGAGATGGCAGGTATTGTGTTTGTCTGACTAGCATACACATCTGGGGATGGTTATCTATTGGTTACTGAACGGTGCATGGTTTCACTGTCCCCTTGCCACACAATATTGATTATGTTGGTTGTGTACTCACCAGGCTCTGGTATGTCTGCTAGACCATGGATGCTCTCTGGTGGGAGGAAGTCCCACACCTTCTCCTCCCAGGTCCTGAAGTATACGGGTTTGGCAGGAGGGCCACCGCCAGTGCGCTGACTCAAGGCGTGATATTCCTCGATGAGTTTCTTGACCCTCCTGCGCACATCATACCACCTGTTCTGGATATCGTCCTTTGTGCGCAATGTTGGTGCTTGTGCGTTCACCTTGTCCACAATCCTCGCCCACATCTTGGTTTTCTGTGACATGGGGGTCCTTTGGACCAATGTACCAAGCAAACATGGCTCTACTCTGATGATCTCGTCTACCAGCACTTCTAACTCATCATCTGTGAACTTCTTAGGGGGCATGGTGATGGGTGGTGGTGGTGAGTGATGTGTGTGTGAGAGTGCAAGTGTGGGTGGGTTAGTGTTGGTTGTGCTAGCTGTATGTGTGTGCGCTTTTAGTGAGGTGCTAATGGTGTGAAAGTTGTGTGATGGGTGAGTTGTGAGTGTGTCTGTGGTTGCTGTGTGAAGGCTGTTTTCTGCAGGTTGTTGTCTCCTATTTGCAAAGGATCATGGTAGTGATTGCTGTCCTTTATATAGGTGGACTTGTGGATGTGTCTTTGTTCCATGTTTTTTTCATGATATTTATTGACTTTGTTATTGCTTGTTTGGTCCTTTTTTTGCCTTTTTTCCTTTGGGTTTTCTAGGCATGAAGGAGACGTTCTTCTGACCGAGACGGACGCTGATGTTGGCTCGTGCAGCCTTCTCCGGAACATTCACGCTGACTTTGTTTCATACGCGTCAGTCGCGGAGATTTCTATTGATTCAGGTCCCTGTTTTCTGTGCGTGTCGGTCATGCGGCTTGGGCTCGGTGCGAGTCGGTCTGGATTTACACGCATTGCATCGTACTGCGCGGATCGGACATCGCGTGTACGTGTCGGTCGGGTTCATTCCTGGTCCATGTCGGTCGGTGTGAATCGTGTCGGTTTTCCGGGCGAATCACTGTTTTCCCTACGGCTTGGTCGTATGGCTTGTATTCCGTACGTGTCGGTTGAAATTCACACGCGTTGCATCGTACTGCACGGATCGTACGGCGCCGGTCTGTGTCGGTCGGTCTCCGTCCCGGGTCCGTGTCAGTCGGTACTTTTTGCGGACGGAATCGGAATCAGCCCCAAAATAAAAAAATATATATATATATATCTTTATATACATATATCTAATTTAAACACTTTATTAAATTGATATTTTAAATTCATATTATATTTGAAAACATTCTTATGGCGAACAAAGCGGTACAAAAGGGGGCCACCCCCTTTTGTACCGCTTTGTTCGCCATAAGTTGGCAGGGTATGCTCAGACGTGAGTCCCTTGCTCACTTTGCCACTGGATTCAAGCAAGCCTGGCTGAAGACGGCTGAAATGCCAGAAACCGGTCCTAGGAAGCTTGTTTCCGGTCCAGGGAAGGCATGGCTTGGCAGTTCGGGCTGGACTGTTCCCATGAGGCACAGGGTCAGACTGATTTGCATATGGCCATGTCTGAACTGGGGTGGCAGAGTGGGCTAAAGAACGGTGATGGATCAAACCCAGATCTGTGGACTGGGTGTGAGTGTTTGATTGGTTCTGATGCTCCGTCCATCACCACCCCCTTTTGTGACGATATTTCCATGCCACAATATTTTTGACTTAATATTTTTGCAAGTCAATATTTTCTGCTCGATATTTTGTTTCAGCACCAAAATGGTGCAAGAAGTCTGAAAGCACTAACCGCGGGCAGCAGGTTGCTTTAGACTGGGAAATGGGTATGATTAAGGTTTAGGTCCAGCTATTTTAGGGTGTGGGTCAGATACCAGGTTTGTCCCGGTTGGAAGTTTCACCTTCTGACTTGAAATCAAAGTCATAATTCTCAAGAGGGCAATGCAGCAAGGAATGGCTGTTAAGAGTTCCATGAGTCTGAATAGATATTGTATGAAGTCCTGGTAAAGTCATTGACTTTTGGCAAGGCTAAATTTCCATTAAAAGAGGCTCTCTCATTGGCTGGATACTTTTGGTGACTTCACCCAGTGAAGATTTCTCTTTCGGACTTAGTCACTTTTGGAACTCATGTTCCTCCATGGGCAAGACTACAATCTGTAGCTGAACAGGGTTTCACGAGCATCGGTATCTTTCCACTATGTCCCACTGAAATGGATTTGCTTCTGCGGAAAAGCTCTGAGCCGGAGCAACCTGAATCTTTAAGCCAGCAGTAACACACCTTCATTGGATTGACTTCGCAGGTTTGTCCCGGTCTACTGTCAGTTCTCCAGCTAAAATGTCTTGAAATAGTTTTAAGTCCCAGGTTTTAGAATTGGGCAGTAGGAGTACACTCTAACACCATCCAAGGGTTCCAGGGTTCCAAGACCTTAGAACCATGACTTGGGGGGGGAGGGTCAAGAATCACTCCACACTTATGCCTGGCACAAGCCTGTGGGCGTGATTTTGGACTTATGCCCCCTTCGTAACCAATAGGGAAAAAGTTTCTAGGGGAAACCCTGCCCACTTTTACCACAATTTATGTGTGCATTACTACTAACAGTCCCACAGATCACCTGTGTACTTAAAACCAAGGTGGTAGAACCTATTCTCCCTTGTGCAGAGCTTCTGTGCACACCCTGGAGGTGTGGCCAGAGAAATGAGCCAACTCTCACCTCTGGTGATTCAAAACAGGTTCTGGAGCAGTTCCTCTCCCACTGGGATTGGTGTCTGTCTGCCTAGCTAGACAAAAGAGAGGCAGGTATGGGTGTGAGCTACATCTGCCAGAGTCTTGGTAGGCATCCTTTGAAGATATGCAAGAGGCCAGACACAGCCCTGAGGCCATCCTGCCAGGTGATAGTAAACTTCTCCCTATATCCAAGGCCTTTGTCTCAACTCTGGGATCTACTTCACACCTAATCAAGGAGTTATTCAACCCCTGGGTGACAGGTGGAAACTCAGGCAAATGGGCTTCTAGAGGCTTTAGGCAGGCTAAAGGTAACTTTTTTAAAGAGCCAGAAAAATCCTTTGTAAATATGTGTTAAAAATGCAACACTACAAATAAATTGGATTGGTAATAAATATTTTAAAAAGTTCAAGATTGAATTTTTTATCTGGTTACTAGGCAAAGTTAGTTTTATTAACTTTAATAAAGTAACCCAATACATTCCTGTGACGCAGCTAACCCTGCAACAATGAAAGTAGCTTTTAGGGCATGCACTATTAAGATCTACTTAAGGGTGACATTAATATTTAAAAGGAAGTTCAGGCCTTTCAAAATGGTTTGACCATGCGAAATGGGGCATTTTCCTACAATAACTATTACAAATAGTGGTTTAATTATTTTTCAAGATTGTCCCATTCCTGAGATAGCAACATTAGCATTTTATTCTGTACTCTTGTTTTCTACATAGGACAGCTAGGCCTATCATTGTGAAAATTGCTTTTCGGACCTTGGCACTGTAGGGATATAGTACCTTAATTTCATACATATCCCACTTTGAAATACTATGCACTCAACCTTGTTGGCCAAAAGGCTTACGTAAGGCTGTTTTACAAGTATTTAAAATGGATGTTTTTACATGTTAAAAGGGTTGTTTTAACAGGTCTCACTGCAGGTGTTACACTGCAGGAGTTAGGCTACAATGATAGGCCTTAAGCCACGTTTTTCATTATCACACCAGTGGATGACACAATACATGCTGCCGTCAATAGCCAACTATTCAAGCTGTGGGTGTATTTCCATACCATATACTGTGGCCTTACAGAAAACTTAAATAAGCAGATCAGTAATTAGCCACTTTTTTCATGTCTTGCAGGTCAGAACACATACACTGGGCACTGGACTGCAGTGGCCCAGTGAACAGTCTGAAAACCAGCTATAAAAATCAGCAGAAAATGAGGATGACTATGCAACAAAGGGCCTTTCCTCAAACCAGCATTACCTCTCTCTAGTATGAGCGTAGATTTACATCTATTCAGCTGTTTGTGGCCCTGTTGCATTGCACTTCTGCATGACCTGCTCGGAGGGGCCTGACACTTATGATACATTGGGTTGAACAGTGGAAGATAGTGGACCAAGAAAAGAAATATGAGGAGTTGGTAAGTCTGGGAGGGACAAACAGATTCTGACAGGTAGGAGATGATAACCCATAGCACTGAGTAGATAATTTATTAATTGTGTGTGATCTATAGCATAGAGACTTCTGCGTGAGGTACACGATCTAGATATTCACCTACTGTGGAAATTTAGCTTGCAAACTGAACATTATCTGTGCCATCTTGCCTCTCCTCAGCGCCACGCACAGCGAGTACACGACAGCCATTTTAGGCACCCCACTCTCTCCCCCGCTCATTGTCAATCACCAGCACGTTCCCCTGGCGCTGCAGGCATCCCCCGCGCGCCGGCCACCCCCGCTCTCTCATACACGGGCCATAAACCCTCACATTCTGCGCGACCCTGCCATGGAACCACATCCCACACCTGACCGACATCCCATACATGGTCATGCCTCTCTTTGATAAACCCCCTTCCTCTGCGCCCCATTGTCCGAACCAATCCCAGGCCATCACCTAGCCCTGCGGATGCAGTTTATTGCCCCTACTGTAAGGGAAACACCCCACATCAAAGGGATTACAGTGGATCAAAGCCCCTACCCCCCCTGAGACCCGGCCGGTCGCTCACACCCCCGGGAATTGACGGAATATCCAGCTGCGTGATAGCCATCTCCTACTATGGGTGGGGTGGGGACTTCTACTGTAGATATGTGTGGGAACGAGTTCGAAGTGGGGGTTCCAAGGAATGTCTTTCCGTACATCAAAGTCTCAATAAGAATGTACCATGTGTAATAAAGCAATAAACCTGTGTATAAGAGGCCAGGCCTCAGAGATGCAGTTAGAGCACCTCGTGACGATACCTTGCTGTCTGATCTGATGTGTTCTGCTCCGACGGAATAAAACTTTGTTTCCTGCCTTCCAGTCTCCGGCGCCTGCCTCTTTCATTGGTAAATTATCGAGTGGTATGAGAGGCGATTACCGCCGGGCAATACTTGAAGGGTTATCGACTGAAATTGCCGCTACCATTTAACAATTGGCGTCCCAAGCGTGGGGCCCATCAGAGACACGTGGATCCAGTGGGAGAGGTCCTGACGACAGAGTGAACGACTGCAACGATCGGGAGAGCTCCTGCCCAATAGACCCTCGTCTGGCAGCCGATCATCCGAACTTCACTGGTTCCGAGCAGACCTCTCTCGAGTGATCTACGGTCCTGACTGGGAACCATCAGGAGTGCCGCGGCAAATACGGAGAGTAGAGGACGATCGGGCGCTGGAGGCGGAAGACGAGAAACTGTCCACGCGGTCCGGGTAAGGTCGTGATACACGACAAATTGCGAAATAATTGATTGATTGTTTGAAGCTTTGGAATACTAGTATTGCTCATTGATTGTGCTCATTGATTGTTCTCTTTGAGATATTCGCTGTCTACAAACGGGGAGGAGTAGAAATACTCTCTCTCTCTCTCCCTTTGCAGATAGTGAAGGGTAGGTAACGCAGACTTTTGTCCCCGTTGAAACCCGTCGTGCCTATCTTTATCTCCCCACTGATTGATTGTCCGAACATTGATTGTTTTGAAGAATAGTGCTCTTTGAGATATTCTCTGTTTGCAAATAACGTAGAATAGAAATATTCTGTCTAGTCTTTGCAAATAGTGAAGGGTAGGTAACGCAGACTTTTGTCCCCGTTGTAACCCGTCGTGCCTATCTTTATCTCCCCATTGATTGATTGATTGATTGTCCGAACACTAGTTGTTCGATATTGGTTCTTTTGGAGGTATTCTCTGCTTACAAATAACGAGGAATAGAGATATTCTGTCTAGTCTTTGCAAGCAGTGAAAAGATAGGTAGTGCTGACTTTTGTCCCCATTGAAACCCGTCATGCCTATCTTCTCCCCACTGATTGGTAGTTGGTTCTGCCCGGACCGCTTATTAGAGGTGGACCATCCGGCTCCACTGGAAGGCACCCCTAATAAGGACATGTTCACTAAATATGGACTAGTCGCCGTAGCTTATACCAAGCTATGGCATAAATATACAAAGAAGGACCCCGAGAGTCAGTGGCCACTGATGGGATCCTTCGACGACCATAAGATAGAAGTGCTAGAAATGGCTCTGCGTAGCAATAAGACGACGCCTACTATGCTTGACAGTATCGGCATGTGGCGCAAAGAAGCAACGCAACGGAAAAAGAGGGAAGAAGTAAAAGCAGAAAAGGAATTACGAAAGGCAGCTCACCTTGCCGCTAGAAAGTTAGAAGAAGAAATAAAGGAGAGAAGGGAAACTAAACTAAGACAGGAGCCCGAAACCTCAGGCCAGTACGCTGTTAGGACCCCCTCTATGCTCTACCCTGAGTTGTCCTCTAAGCAACGAACGAATGATGAATTACTGTTAGGTCCCCCGATCATTTACATGCCCCCTCCATACGCACCCTCCCAATCGGTAGTGCAACACCCACAACCCCCCAAACACGAGCGAAAGCAGTACAGGGGCCTCGGCCCTCACGGCCTCCGTGCCGGCCGAGCCTCTTGTACTGAACACAACGTCGGCAATGACGTTGGATGACCCTGAGATGAGAAAGAAAGAGTCCACCAGAATGAATCGACTAACGAAGGATGAACGAACAGGAATCGACAAAATAGTAAAGGCACTGGTGGGATCCTTTTTGACCTTACAAAAACTAAAGTAACGCTAGGAGATAGCCCTTTGTGGGATATATAAAACCAAGGGAAGGAGCCAAACTCACGGTCGAGACGGCCACGAGGTAGCCCGACTCCATTACTCTCGCTACTTAAACATGTCTGCCCTACTGCCCATCCCGCCCAATAAGCATGACAAAATCCTGCACAAACGGAAGCCTGCTGACACCCACCATCGACGTCACCAAACTAGGGCTAGATCGCGCACAATTGGACTATGTTATTTTTCCGATGACGCAGTAACACCCTTGTGTTCATCACCAGATTGCAAATATGTACAAACACCCCAACGAAGTAGTATAGTTATAACATTTTAATAACTTATAGATATAACAAACACACCAACAGGGTAAACAGGTTAAAACACGTTTTTAAACAACTATTTACGTGGCAGTCTACTGCGACCTACATCCCAAAGCATTTGCGTCCACGTGACACCGTCCTCGCCTCTCCTTCCTCAAAGTTGCAACATTGGCCTGTTTTGGGCGGTCCTTTTAGTCGGCTTTGGGCTATAAAAGCCATGCAAAAATCCATTGACATCAGTGGCGGACGACTGTGCGAATAAGCCGGAGGCTACACGAAGCGCCAAAACTCTTCCTATTCTCTTCTTCTTTCTTCAATAACGGCTAGGGTGAGGACACCCCAGCCGTCTTTTTCATCGGTCTGCTGAGTCGCACCCTGCCACGTCGTGTGGATCCTCCCATTCTCTTCTTCCTTCAATAACGGCTAGGGTGCCCTGACAGGGGGGAGGCGACGCGGACGGGCCTCCCCCGCCTCCCCAGGTGGAGGCGGGGGACAAGCAGGTGAGGGCACCCCAACCATTTCACTCGCCGTCCAGCCGAGTTGGCACCCCTGCACTCGTCCGCCGGACAGCCGCCCAAGCACGGGTTCACCAGGACTGCCGCTAGCACCCGATGCGAGGAGTGGGCCCCCGCAGCCGAGTAATCGGGGACCCACCCCGGTGGCGATACCATCCAAACTGCTGTCGTTGCTGCTACTGGAATCACCCCGGTGGCGATACCATCCAAACTGCTGTCGCTGCTACTGGGCCCACCCGGTGGCTGTGCCGAAGAGCTGCTACTGCTGCTGCCTTTGGACTCCGGCGGTCGGTTCTCCGGATCCAGGCCTAATCCACCATGAGGTGATTCTGGACTCGAAAGCTTGTCTGCTCGGGCGTGGGCCCCACCCTTGACAAGGCGCCCCCTCAGCTTTGCAGGGTCTGCGGGAGTCATTGGCACTCGACTCCAGCGGACTTCCGGTAAGAACAAACCGCTGCCATCGTCCTTTGCACCAGACAGCAGCCACCTTGCCTCCGCTTGGTGCAGTTAGAAAGACTGATTCAAGACGTCGGCGGAAGAACCCGCCTGCTGCCCCGCCCCAAGAACGGGCCACGACATTGCTACAGGATCGCGGTGACGCCATGTTGATGCAAGCTGACGCTAACGAAAGTTCTCGAACTACCGAAAGGAATTCTGGTCCAACAGCTAATTCATGGAAAGACTTAGACTGTACACTGGCCCAACCTCGCCCCAAAATGGCACCGATGTAGGAGAGGCCTACAACTCCTTGTGGCATTCCAGTCACGTGGCATTTGTGTTAAAAAGGATATGCATGTGATATTTCCACACATGATGAGCGAAGGGATAGGAAGGGTACTGACCGAACGTACGTACAACCTTACTGATTGCTGACTTACCCATTTTTACTTAGCGTTCTTATTTTTAGATGCTAAAATAGTGTTGCTCATGATACTCGACGCCTCTCACGCCGTGGCCGGCCTGAACGGTTGTAGGCCCGTATTTGTATACTGACATTGTTTTAAATAAAGGGCCTCTTGAAAGAATTACGGAATCAGTGTCATGACTAATCACATAGGTTGATAGAGATTTCTTCTTTTGAATAAATGATTGTTACTCCCATGCAATAGAAAACAGATAATGCAGTCCCCATTTGCCTGAATCTTTTTGATTAACGGAATTTGTACCCATCACACCTATCTTTTTCCAAGAGTTGTCAGACAATGGTCAACCATAGCTTAAGGTATAAGCCGAACGCAAGGTATGGTACCTTGCACCATAATACACGACCTATTGAGAAATGCATGTACGACCAGGGAACCCGAATTTAGGAGATGAATGAAATAGAACGTCTTTATCTCGGACAAAAGGAATAATAGGTCTGTGGTATTACCCACTCCTGCGGCTAGCCTGGTACGTGGTAAGTAGAACTTTTTCGTGTCCACACGCGCTAAGGTACCTTTGAATACTGCGCATCCCCTCCCCTCTTTTTTCCCTCTATAGGTCACGACGAAGTTCCGACCGAAGAGTGGAGTGGACATGGACCGCACCGAGTTCAATATCAGGGAAAACATAGACAAACGTTGTGAGATAGTGCGTGAAGTGCAGACCACCATTGAGAACATGAGAAACTGTATGGCATGATTGTGCGTGTGTGCTATGATTATACGGTATGAATGTGTATGCATCTCATGCTTAGGTCACTTGAAGAGAGCGCCACTGTATGATTGAAGTGCTCGTCCATTGATCAAAGGGAGGAGAGTAGAAGGTCCGACACCCCCCCCCAAGATAAACTACAAAATACTGAAAATATGCAGCATGCATAGGAAAGAACAGGAAAGGAGAGGTCCCCATACTCAACGTAGCCCTGAATCCCCGTCTTAAGTCTCTGCGCATGATGCATGTACTGTCACATTTGTGTGTACGTGATCACCGAATTTATGTCTTTTCCCCACTTGTGTTTTCTTACATAGAACAGACCCATGCTACTCCATGTTGTATGTGCACCAAGTGGCCTATTATCCTACCCATGTCTCTCTCTCTCTCTCGTTTTGTATCGTACGTATGCCAGATAGCCTACTTGATGCACATCTCTCTCTCTCTCTCTCTCTCTCTCTCTCCCCTCCCCTCCCCCACTAAAGGCTTTCTTTCCCTCTTTCTTTTTGAATAAAATAACGACACATACCTCTCCGATAAGTATATAATTGGCCTGAAACACGGTGGTGTTCAAACAAATTGACAGAAACAAAACGACCATACTTTACCACGTTACTACCTCTCCTTTTTGCAAATGTTGAGCTTAATCGGCTGAGAAAGAAAGGACAGGTAAGACGACTGATGTCTCCCAATCTGGCCCTCAACACGGGGACTATATGTCAGTGGTTTTTGTTTTTAAAGACACCATCTCCACCACCCAGAATTACCCTTGACCAATTACCCCGAAATAGAATGTCTAAAGCACCCTGTTCTCCCAAAGATAACCCCAGCCCTATACTAGCCGTCTCAGAGTATTTTGAACGAAACAGCTGATGACCCTATTTTCTAATAATACATCGCCTAAACTGATAAAGGGTTACCTATTGTCCCCAGCAAAAATAATGCTTAGCTTATGTTCCTCCCTGAAATGGATACTCGTGAGCGCATGACAGTAGCACCTCGCGCTTACTTTTTCATAAACTTAGTAGTCCTCGGAGGAAAATGTGTATTACCAAAACTTGTGTTGAGATGAACGAGTCTCTACCGGAGAAGCCGGTTTGAATTTTTAATAGACTAGAAGGTTGACGGATGTCAGACTCCCTGCAACAAGTATCGGGCACAGGAATCAGCACCTAGAAGGCCAGACGATGGGCAGGGACACCCACAGAAACTTGCACCACAGCAATGATTAATAGATTAGTAACACACACACTAACATCAGAGTTATCAGACATCAATCATACAGCAACCGATAAAGGCATGTCCGCAACTACTCGGTGGTTGGGAGAGAGGATGAAGTATGTAAATGTCTTCCCTGCCAACTCTCTAAGATTTTGTTTCTTGTACTCATTTAAAGATAACGTGCTGCCATCGGAAGGGAGGGGTCGGACGTGACGCACAGCCTGGCTGCAGACCATGGAACATCTATGACATCGACCAAGGGGGAAGCTACGAAGCAAAAAGGGCGTGAGACGAGACACCATTATCAGGATGATAAGCGCGAAGGGCTACATCGAGGCCCCCTGCTCACTGACCAGCGTGCCTGAAGTCTCAACCCGTCGGGCCCGATTGATGGGCCCAGTGCTGGAAGATTCTGCTCCCCTTGGTCCACATTTTTGATCCGATCCCACTCCACCCCCTCTTCCCTCGGCATCGCGAAGCACGTCACGCCCTTCCCTCTCTCTCCCTCTTTTATACGGATTATGAATCTGACTTACCTACAGAAGAACAGAAAGCAGGTACCCTGTCTCCAGGTACCTATGGCGAACTGTGTTAAGGAACAGGACTGTGATCGGAGAACAGTGAATGGTCACACCCTGCCACGTGAGAAATTGGATTTGAGCTGGACCTTAGCTCCACCGCCGGTGCTCAACAGTGCCAACGAAAGAAGAACAACAATAAGAGCTTACCAGTGATGGCTCTTTATAAAAAAGGACACTGGAAAGAAGAACCCATGTCAAGTTGAAAATCCTCTCCCAACCACCTTTTTATTAGGCCTGGGCGGTAAATTCCGTTCCGTTCGCGGAATTTGCGGAATTTGGTTAATTTCGCGTTCCGCGGAGAACGCGAAATTGCCCAAAAATCTGCGTTCCGCGACTTCGCGAAATTTTTTGCTTGTTCGCGTTCTCAATATGCGTGTTCACGAGATATTTCACCCCGAGCACGCAAACAGCGATCGCGAACAGGGAAAAAGTATCCGCGAACACGCAGAAATTCCGCGAACACGCGGAATTGCTTGTTCGCGGAATTTCTGCGTGTTTGCGGAGATTTTTTACCGTTTCGCGGAGATTTGCGTAACGCGATTACGCAAATTCCGCCCACCCCTACTTTTTATATTAACTATCTTCCTATCAAGTTTTCATGATGTTGCATCAATCACTTCCGACTGTACACTGAGAAGTTAGAAAATGTAACCTTGTATAGTGACATTCATACAACACCAGCCATGTACACGACTATACTGACTATTTTCGATCCATACGAAGTCTGGGCCTTAAGTAATGTACGAAATATCCCTTGTTTTGCCAGAAACATCCTGTTTGCTTTACAGTATCCTATTTGTGCTCAAACGAACTCCCCTCCTCCTATCTCTGGGCCTGACATGCGGCGCAGCTAATGTAATTTTGAATGTACTTCCTTCTCGCCTACTTTATCACCTGTATGTAACTATGTGCAAATGTGTCAGATTACTCCTGCCTGCCCTAAAAACTCTGTATCTTTAAGGAATGTACGAAAGACATTAACGATATTATAGCTGAAGGTTAACGAAGGTAAATGTCGGCCAGGCAAGCTGGCGAGATATGTTAAAAGGGAGGACTGTGGAAATTTAGCTTGCAAACTGAACATTATCTGCGCCATCTTGCCTCTCCTCAGCGCCACGCACAGCGAGTACACGACAGCCATTTTAGGCACCCCACTCTCTCCCCCGCTCATTGTCAATCGCCAGCACGTTCCCCTGGCGCTGCAAGCATCCCCCGCGCGCCGGCCACCCCCGCTCTCTCATACACGGGCCATAAACCCTCGCATTCTGCGCGACCCTGCCATGGAACCACATCCCACACCTGACCGACATCCCATACATGGTCATGCCTCTCTTTGATAAACCCTCTTCCTCTGCGCCCCATTGTCCGAACCGATCCCAGGCCATCACCTAGCCCTGCGGATGCAGTTTATTGCCCCTACTGTAAGGGAAACACCCCACATCAAAGGGATTACAGTGGATCAAAGCCCCTACCCCCCCCTGAGACCCAGCCGGTCGCACACACCCCCGGGAATTGACGGAATATCCAGCTGCGTGATAGCCATCTCCTACTATGGGTGGGGTGGGGACTTCTACTGTAGATATGTGTGGGAACGAGTTCGAAGTGGGGGTTCCAAGGAATGTCTTTCCGTACATCAAAGTCTCAATAAGAATGTACCATGTGTATTAAAGCAATAAACCTGTGTATAAGAGGCCAGGCCTCAGAGATGCAGTTAGAGCACCTCGTGACGATACCTTGCTGTCTGATCTGATGTGTTCTGCTCCGACGGAATAAAACTTTGTTTCCTGCCTTCCAGTCTCCGGCGCCTGCCTCTTTCATTGGTAAATTATCGAGTGGTATGAGAGGCGATTACCGCCGGGCAATACTTGAAGGGTTATCGACTGAAATTGCCGCTACCATTTAACAATACTCTCCTTAATTTTAGTAGGTGTTCCAAGCAGATATATGATTTGAGGAAAAATGTGTTTATCAAAGTATCCTTGCAGTGTGTGAGTAAGACCCAGGGCATCAGCAACTCAAAAATTAAGAAGCAATTCTTCAATTTTCAGAAACAAACAACCATGAAGCAGATAGAACCCAATGTGGTAGGCAACGATGAGAAAAGCAAGTGAAAGTAAGCAGAAACACACTTTATTAAACCCAGACCGCGGCAGCTCACAGCAATATAAAATAGCAGAGCAGGAGCTACCCTCCAATGGTCAGGTTGCAGCACATGCACAACATTTTGAGCATTGCCTTATGCTGCATCCTTGTCAACAAGAAACAAAATATTTCCTTGCTTACATAACAAAAAAAACTCAAAAATGGAAAATGAAAGAAACAATCAACAATATTATTCTATTCGTTGCTGGAGGATGGAAGATAGACCTAAGAAAAGAAAAGCAATTCATTTGAAATAATTCTGTAACCAAGTTAATACACTACAGGCCTCATTACTATGTGGTTCGGACTGCAACCAACAGCTTGTCGGTTGCGGTCCAAACCTCATCTACTGCTGTGGTCTGACCGACGCATTAATATGCTTGCAGGAGGAGGCAGCATTCGGAGGGACCGACCAACACAATCCGATGGGTTCATGGAGCCCGTCGGTCTGTTGGAAACTCCTCATAATCCCTTAAGGACGGCGTTTCACCATCAGGATTATGATGTTGGTTTCCGACAGACTTTCCATGTTGGCCTTTCCAACATGGAAAGCGACTTTTCCTTGCCCTCTGCATGTAGCCCTGTCGGGGACCTGTGGTGCCCCCATAACATCCCTGCACCATGTTGCAGGCACCATGAGGTGCCTGCCACACGGTACAGGAATGCTTAACATTTTAAATTTTTCAATGGGAGCTTATGCTGCTGGGGGTTTCGGCCTGCCACAAAAAATGGAAGTTTATGACCACACCATATACATCCTAATTGCGGGGTCGGAACCGCCAACCTGAGGTTGGTCAGTTCCCGTCCCCAGCGATGTCGGTCTAAGACAACTCTAACCGACGTCATTATCAGGACCTATGTATTTTATCATTCCCTCCCATCTTCGCTGTCTTACTTTTAAAGGGGATGTCTGAAGCACATGAAATAACCCTACTGAAGTAGCCCTACAGTAAATACGCGTCAGAATTTGTTGGTTGGGGAGACAATTTTATATCTGTAAAATGAACAGGAACAACTTTGCTGGTATGCCACCACTTATCTTTCAATTTAACTGTCTACTCACTCACTTCTGCATTATCAACAGTTGAGCCAAATGTGGACATACATTAGATAACATGTTTGATAGACTTCCCATGTACATAATCACCAACCTTAAATATCCTCTTAAACTTAGGGCCTGATTACGATAGGGGGGAGACATGTTTCCCATCTGCCATATTACAATGGTGGGAGGGGGTAATGGCGGCTGGAAAGTCTGACCACCACACATCTGACTGGCTCCTTGAGCCTGTCGGTGTTGGGGAGGGGCTTGTGTTCCCTACCATGTTGGTGGTGCCTGCAAGGCGCCGACGTATTGGTTACATTGTCCCTTTCATCCGCCCTTTGCATGACAGGTAACCCACTGTGAAAAGGCTGGCAGAAAGGGACATTGGGGGCCCCCTTCCCCCTGGTATTGACTTTGGATGTTGAGGGGCACTTATGTTGCCCCCCAACATATCCCTGTACCATGTGGTAGGCACCGAATGGTGCCTGCCTCGTAGTGCAAGGATAT
Source organism: Triturus cristatus (assembly GCF_964204655.1). NCBI lineage: Eukaryota > Metazoa > Chordata > Amphibia > Caudata > Salamandridae > Triturus > Triturus cristatus. The sequence continues at coordinate 777,750,972 of NC_140585.1, read as the reverse complement.
GTGTGGGGTGTCTGTTTTGTCTTCAGGGTGCCTCAGAGCGCAGCACCCACCGCAGTACAAAACATGGGCAATGCAACCGCCATGGTGGTGGTCACATCCTAAGTTACCCTGTGGGACAGCTGCCTTGTAGGTGGGCAGTCCCAAAAATCATCATTGTAAGGACCCCCTTAGGAATCATGGTATGCTTTGGTATTCACATGCTAGTTCATAATGTTCTTAGCAACATTCCCATTCACTACTGCCATATTGCATTTCTTATCTATCCACCATGTCATCCATGTAAAGCACAAACCTGCAACTTGCTCTCTTAGCTGGAAAAATTGTGAGTAGCCTGTCACAATTTCAATTGGACCAAAGTATATAATTTTGCAAGAAACAATCCATAGAACCTACTCATACAATGATATTGCCTATTTCTACTAATCTATTAGACTGAGGGTGGTAAAGAAGAGGTTCTTTTATGTGCAACCACACAATTTTTATGTAAGTAACCTTTTTTGGGGGTGTAAACTGGACTACACTGTCAGCAGAAAACCATTCACTGGAGAAAACTTGAGAAAGAACATCCATCATTACACTGGTACTAGATTCACCTATACATTGTAAAAATAAGCAAATGATACCAGTGCATAGGCTTATTGTATGTACAAAGCTTAGATGTGTCCAAACAAATGCAAGACTGGTTTGCACCAGGGTGTTTCAGGAATTTCCACTGGAAGTAAATGAAGGATATGAATTTTATAAAGTATGTCACTGGACTAGCAGTGGACATAACATTCTATCTTAAAGTCAATGTCCCTGTCCATGGAAGGCCAACAACTGAAATCTCTGACCCTGCTATTTGTGACAGTGGAACCTACAAATCCAACATGAGTGATGTCAACAAAAATGTTCCCAATGGCAGTAGAGGAACAATCTTATCCACTTTAAAGAGGACCTCATCAGACTACTCATGTGACACCTTAAAATCATATCTAAAGTTTATGACAACATTCCTCATATTCAGCCAATTGTCAAAAGAACACTCCATCATAACTTTAAATGAATATCTTGACTCATTTAATCAATCCAGTCAGGAACTAAACCAGTATCTGTTTAACTTCTATCCAAAGTCCTAGGCCATCATTACGATGGCGGGCGAACAAATTCCGCCCGCCACCGCAACGGCAAAAGGGACCACCCGCCATAGGTGTGGCGGTCTCACCATGCCAATCAGGATGCGACCGCCACCATGGCAGTCGCATCCCATATTTTTTACATTGTGGCGGGTGGTGCTGTAAGCAGCACCCGCTGCAATGTAAAAAATGCATGTCGTGCATTTGCATGCACAATGTGACAGGCACCACATGGTGCCTGCCACCTTGTGCATGCAGATGTAGGGGGGTACCATGGGTACCTCCCAAGTGCACCCCCACACCCCAACACCCCATGGGTCTACAACGGGCCCACAATACAAAAGACAACGCTGCCATGGAAAGGCATATCTCCGCCTGCATCATAATATGGATAGTATTATGCCCCTTTTCCGCCCGGTCGACGAGTCAACCGGCGGAAAAGTGGCAGACAGTCTTTCCGTCCGCCGCGGACCCCTCAGCCATACTAATATGGTGGGGGGTCATTCAGGCACGGATGGCGGGCAGATCGCCGCCTCCGGGCCAGAGGTGGCTACCAGCCTGTAATCCCAATGGATGGTGTTTCTGCCATTGGGATTAAGATGTCAGTTTTTGAAAGGCTTTCCATGTTGGGCTTTCTGACATGGAAAGCCTGTCCAAAAGCAACATTGGTGGCCCATAGCAGGGCCCCCTTCACCGTGCTGCCTCCAGTTGGGGGCCGAGGAATCCCTGCACCATGTGGCAGCCTCAGGGATTCTCACTAACTCCCATTTCTCTATGTGAGCTTGTGCTATGGCCAATTTACAGCAGCAGCACAAGCTCTAAAAAGGAAATTGGAGTTTGTGACTGCACCATGTGCGTTCACATTGTAATATTGTATGCGGAACCATCGACCAATGGTCAGGGAGTTTCCATACCGATACACGTCCGCCCGACATCTTAATAAGGCCCATTGTATCTGAAGATAGTAATGAACAATGAAACGTTCCATTGTTCCATGCCCTCAAACAGTATTGACGTATTCAAAGTGTCAGGGAATCATGCTTCCCAAGTATCTGGCCGTGCCAAACTGTGAACAGCGTTTTCCAAGGATACATAATGCTTATATAAAATGCCAAGGAATCACACCATCATGTGGTGATATGAGACAGCATTTGTTTAATTTGGTTACCTTCCACTAAAAATAAAGTGAAACGTGCCCGTTGATAATTTTAAAAATATTTCTATAACAATGCTGTGCAGATCAAATTATAAATCACTCCTTACTTTAAATAGTCTTGTCGTGGCAGCCGTCAGTGATCATCTCTGGTTTTCCACATGGAGTTGGATGCCAAACAAAGGGCCGGAAATTACGTTAGTTTATATTTCTTACTGAAAAGGCCAATTTAGTGTCAGTCATTTTTGAGGTGGAAACATATGAATGTAGCAAACAATGGTGTGTATCTGGAGAATCAATTTAAAAGTTGTTAGTTTCTCTTGGAAAAAATTTGTTAGAGGAGAGCAGTTTATGGAAAGAAAGACATCAGAAAAGCTTGTGAAAGTCAGATTATGCTCATTCTTTTCTTAATGTTAGCAATATGTGCAGTCAAACATTTTGAATGGAGGGAGACATTTTGGGAGAATTCATATATTTATGTGAAAATAAAAATCCTGTTTATTTGGAAACAGAATAGAACATACTAATCAATGTATAGTCCACAAAGTTGGTTGAAACACATATTACAAAACATCTGGCTGCCCCAGGATATCTGTTGTGATAGAATATCATTGTTCATCATTGAGGATATTCTGCCTTCTTACACATCAAGTACATTTTTAATGTACAGTGCATACATTTTTTTTCAACCATGAAGTTGTTCAAAATATATTACAGGCTTTTAAAAAAATGAATTATTGAGACTTAGATAACTAGTATAAAGACACTAGATCTGTCATTCAAAGGCAGCATGTCATCTTTTTTTAATTAAATATTTTCCACGACTTCTGAATGTCCAAGAATATATACTGTGATAAGATATCATTGAAGGTATGATGCCATTCTACACATCAAGTTTACACTTAACATAAAATGCACATAATTCTCGCAACCCTGAAGCTGTATATTGCTGATTTTTTGAGGATGCATTGTTAAGCCGAAGATAACTAGCATAGGAACGCTAAGATTTGCCATACACAGCAACATTTAACCCTTTGTTCACACTGTCTGTTTTGCAAATCCAACGATTTTCTTTGATAGTTATCATATAGCATGCAATTTTTGTCAATCGATCTTTTGATGATTTGGCAATGTCTATGACCCACCATATCATGTCATTATCTGAGTGCTTTTGTTGAATGTGGTGGTCAACAGATTGGGCATGTTCTATCTTGCATCAAATTCTTGACTTATATTGTACTATGCATTTACTTGTCTGCTGGTTTGTCTTACCAATATAAGCAATACTACAGGGGCATTTGATAAAGTAATTAACATTCTGCGTATCACAATTAGAATTTATTTTACTTCAAATCTCTGCCCACTGATATTGAAATCTAATGTTGTTTTTGCCGTTTTTCCATGTAACACAATTATTGCATCTAAAATGGCCAGAGACAGTTGGAGCAAGGTTAGTACCGTGGAAAATCTGGATTTCTTATATGCTCTGACAAGTCTTTTCTTAAGGTTGAAAGCAAAATGTGTTTTTTGATTCTGTTGGACAGGGTCTATAGGGAGATACACATACTAGTTATGTGTCTGTTGGTCGATCTTTGATTTCAAGAAGAGCTTCCCTGTTGTTGTACCATGCTTTTCATTGACTTCCTCAGGAGTCTGGAGGGATACCCTTGAGCCTTTAGCTTGTCTTCGAGCTTGTCTGCTTCTAAAAAGTAATCCTCCTTTTTGAGACAGTTACATTGTAAACCAAGAAACGGCCCAAAAGGTTATTTGTATTTTAAAGCCTGGGGATGATGACTGTCATATTTTAACAGTATATTTCTTGCAGTCAGTTTTGTAAATATAGTTGTGCATAGTTTGCTGTTTTCTGCTTTAACTGTAATGTCTAAAAAGTCCATAGCATTGTTGGTGTATTCAATTGTGAATGTTAGGTTGGGATTCAATCTGTTTATCCACTTGTGAAACTCCAGCAGACTTTCAGGGGCCCATTAGGATGTAGGGTGGATCGCCACCACCCGCATGGCAGGGGCGATCAGCCCTACATCCTTCCCCGCCCGCCACCCATTTACCCCCCGCCATATTAGTATGGCGGGGGTACCGCGGCGGACGGGAAGACCGCTCTTCCGCCCGGTTGACAAGTCGACCGGGCGGAAAAGGGTTTAATATGGTGGCGGTGTCTGCTAGACACCTCCATCCATATTAGCATGGGGGTGGAAACATGCCTTTCCGTGGCGGCAGCAGGCATGTGGAATTCTCTTCCAGGGGCCCGTTGCGGGCCCCCAGGTTATTGGGGGGGTGGGGGGTGCACATGGGGGTACCTATGGTACCCCCCTGCATTGTCATGGACATGGTGGCAGGCACCTCGTGGTGCCTGTCACCTTGTGCATGACAATGCACGCAGTGCATTCCCAGCATTGTGGCGGGCAGTGCTGTGAGCACCTCCCACCACAATGCTGGGAATGGAGGATGCCACCGCCACGGTGGCGGTGGCATCCTAATCGTCGGTGCGGGACCGCCGCACCACTGGCGGCCGGACCCAGCACCGCTAGGGTGGCGGGTGGACTTACGTCTGCCCGCCATCCTAATGGACCTCTTAGTATTTCCATTCCAAATTAGCAAAATATCATCATTTGCATATGTTTTGTCTGTATGGATTCTCAATACACGAAATTAACTTTATTTCAAAATTTGAGACATGAATATTTGCAATGTCCTGAGCAAAAACCGCCCCCATCGCTACTACACTCTTGACTCGCTTCTAAAATTGATTTTCAAATAGAAAGAATTTCCTACGTAGTGCCAGTTCTGTGGATTCTATGATAAATGATGTGGGAACATTCTGTGGCAATGGTATGGTGTATAAAAGTTATTCCAGTAATTTTAAGACTTCTTGCTGTGGTATATTTGTGTAGAGACTTTCTATGTCCAAGCTGACTAGTAGCTCCACTTTGAGATCAAAGGGATGATTCTCAATCAAGATAATTACTGCTGTTGTGTCTCTGATGTATGCTGGATTTTTAATAGCAAAAGGTTTTATTAAAACATCTGCATATTGTGCCACAGGTTTGAGAATCGAGTTGCACCATTAAATAATTGGGCAGCCAGGAGGATTAGACAAGATTTTGATTAACATTTGGCTGAATGTATATCACCAGCATTGTTGGATCTGTATTGATTAGGAAGGCAGATTCTTTTTTACTCAGCCAGGCTTTCTCAAGGCATTTCTTGCTCAAAATTTGAGATTTATTTATTAGATTCTCCAGTGGAACTCTTTGATAGCTTTGTATAATGGTCCGGAACCTCTAGTTGTATGAGTAATTCTTATTTATAAGATGATTTGTTCAACAGAACAATTTCCCCATCTTTATTTGCTGGTTTTATAACTACATTAGGAAGAACTTGAAGGTTTTGTAGAGCCTTCTGCTGATCTTTGGAGAGATTGTATCTAGTGTAGTATGAGGTTTTAAAGAGATTCTCTTTACGACAACTAAAGGTTCCACACCCAACCATTTAGGTGCCAATTCGGATCCTGGAAAAATATTCCCCGTACGACTCCTATCCGGTCTTTTTACCGTACGAATCGTACAAGTAGCGTACAAACTGCCAAGTACGATTCGTATGGGAAAAAGTCTATACGAATCGCATTGGGAAAATTTCCCCACACGTCCTCGGGTCGGAAAAAGTGTCCGACACATCCTCGGACAATTTACCCTACGAATCGGAAAAATGAAGTCCGACCGCGCAAGTACGATCCGTCCCGTCGTCCAATTTTACAACCGTATGGAAAATACACCGTACGGACCGAACTGCAATAGCAACCATGGAGACATATGCCCGCATACGCGCCGAACCCCCCCCAGACCCCATGTATGTACGAGTCGAACCCCCACCCGTGTATGTACACCCGTGTATGTACGAGTCGAACCCCCACCCGTGTATGTACGAGTCGAACCCCCACCCGTGTATGTACACCCGTGTATGTACGAGTCGAACCCCCACCTGTGTATGTACACCCGTGTATGTACGAGTCGAACCCCCACCCGTGTATGTACACCCGTGTATGTACGAGTCAAACCCCCACCTGTGTATGTACACCTGTGTATGTACGAGTCGTACCCCCACCCGTGTATGTACGAGTCGAACCCCCACCTGTGTATGTACGGTGCGTACCCCCAGCACTACATGCTGGGGGTACGCACCGTACATACATGGGTGGGGGTACAACTCGTACATACACGGGTGTACATACACAGGTGGGGGTACGACTCGTACATACACGGGTGTATATACACGGGTGGGGGTTCGACTCGTACATACACGGGTGTACATACACGGTTGGGGGTACGACTCGTACATACACGGGTGGGGGTACGGCACATACATCCGCGGGGTTTGGGGGGGTTCGGCGCGTACCGGGCCCCCAATTCCGCTCGCATCGCACCGTACTTCGCTTTTCCGGCACTTTTTGGGTGCCGTAAAAATATTGCCGTCCGGACTGGTGTCGGTTCGAATCGTACTTCCTTGTTCGTGAAACGGAGCCTGACTGCGTCCCGACGTCGCGTCAGCGCTTTCCCGGATCACATTTGTATGTATATTTTCGTCGGTCGGTGTTTTTTACGATTCGTACGGAAATGGTGTTTCCGTGCGAATCGTACTTCCATGTCTGTAATGTTTTTTTACCGGGTACGAGTCGGACGGAGAAAACCCTCCGACCGACGGTTCGTACCCGGTTTTTCCAGGATCGGAATCGGCACCTTAGTGTCTGCTGCCTTTATCCTGAGCACATCATTAGGTGTAGGTATCAGTTGGTCTTTGTGTATTGCTCCCATACAGTGAGTCAAAGGGAAGCCAGGTGTTGGCAGGATGGGCCAATGTGGGTTAATCATTTACCTCTGTCAGCCCCTTTGTGGACCCACTAGCCCCAGCACATCTTTGCAGATGCGTGGTGCAATCCTGAACAGAACCGAAGAATCATGGCCGGCCGACCTTGGACCCACTCCCAACCCAAATCCCCATGCATAGAACTTCTGGTTCATCATTGATTGACAAGTAAGACAGGCGTGCACAAGTCAACTCCATCAGTGTTCCATGGTCCAGACCCTGAGGATGGTGTTTATAATGACGGAAACCTGGCTCAAACCTAGTTCAGTCCCCGCAATTGCAGTGGCAATCCCTGATGGCTACCGTATCCAAAGGCTTGATTGGCAGTCCAAGGTCGACGGTGCTCTAGCCATTGTTTTTATGGACTCTATTAATGTATCTATACTAGAACAGCGGAGCAGCAATAAAATAGAAATTCTTATTTTCAGAATTGATTTCCAATCTCACTATTGTTGGAAAGGTGCACTTATATACCGGGATCCTGGCAACCTCCAGGAATTCTCACTACAACTCATGGAATTATTTGCCCCCCATATTATCTCCACTAAACATTTTTTATTATTAGGAGATTTCAATGTACATAGCGAGATCACCACAAATGTAGACACCACGATGCATCTGGCAGACCTAGCAACCTTGGGACTAGAGAAGATCAATGTAGGTCCCACACACCTTGCGGGTCACAACCTGGATCTAATCCTGACCAACTCCTCTAACATTGTCTGCGAGGCACCCTGCCCACGCATTTGGTCTGATCATTCTCTACTTAACTTTCAAATAAAAAGACTTAGGGCCATTCCTGCTCCCACCAAAGCCTCCTGTAGTCTTAAAATACAATGGCATAAAATCATGCCTGATCGCTTTGCAGACACATTTCCGGCCAATGCCAACCTGTCATTAGGAAATATCGAGGATTGTTTGGCTAGTTACAACTTTGTAGTAGAAACATCCTCATATCAATTAGCCCCATTGAAATCATACTTGAATCTGACCAGATGCACGCATGCTGCATGGTTCCCGCCAGATCTAAGTAAGGAAGAAAGCCTCTGCAAAAAGTTAGAAAGATGCTGGCATCTTTCCCATTAATAGGTATAAGATCTCTCTAGCCCATCATCATAAGAACTTAAAGAATGCATGTAGAGCCCATATCGAGTCGCACAGTAATCAGGCAGGGAAATCTTCTAAAGAACTCTACCGCATCCTCAATTCCTTCACGAATCCCAAGCCTGTCTCTATGAAGTAACTCCATCACAAGAATTCTGTGATAAGTTAGCCAATCACTTTACTCGGAAAATGAAGATTATTTATGATAAAATCATTAACGACAGGGACCTGCTGAAGGACACTCAACCTCCTGTCCCTCACTCTTACCCAAGATGCATTCTCTGGAAAGCTTCCCCCTTCTTACATCTTATACTGTGGAGATTCTGCTGAAAATGGTCAAGTCAGGCTCTCCTCAAGATATTCTTCCTGCTAAAATATCTTCATTATTGCATAAACAACTGTCACCTGCTATTTGCTCAATTCTCAATCTTTCCTTGAGCAAGGGCCATTTACCTCCCATATTGCAGGCTGCCCAAATAATCCCATCCGGAAAAAATCCACCGCCACGCAGGAAGATTTATCTAACTATCACCCTATATCTCTGCTACCGTTTTTGTGTAAACTCTTGGAAAAACACAATAATAAGCATCTTTCCGAGTACATAGAAGCAATGGGTTGCCTCAACTCCTCTCAGTCTGGGTTTCGGCCTAGGTTTGGTACAGAGTCAGCACTGATTGCTGTCACTGACAACCGAAGACACTCCCTAGACAACGGACAAGCAGCATTATTGGTGCTCCTGGATTTGTCAGCGGTATTTGACACAATATCCCGCTCCATCCTACTTAACAGACTGAGAAATATCGGAATTCACGGCCTAGCGTTTCAGTGGCTCTCATGTTTCTTAACTCACTCTACCCAAACCATCAAACTCAGCACCTTCCGTTCTCAAACTTTGGAGTTGACCAAAGGAGTACCACAGGGATCCTGCCTCAGGCCCACTCTGTTTAACATTTATGTGGCTCCTCTAGCGGATTTACTCAGGGAACGGGGCTTCATTCCAAACTCATACGGCCATGACACCGAGCTCTTAATGGTTTTTGATAAAAACTCCCCCAATACCAAGTTGACCTTCTCCGAAGGCAAAACAGCCATTGCTGCCTGGATGAGGAACAACTTCTTGCAGCTAAATTCAGGGAAAATGGAGATCATGTTATTCAGAGAAGCTCCTCTGTTCTGCTCCCCAGAATGGTGGCCTGCTGAACTGGGTGCTGCCCCGGTCCCTAAAGTCGTAGTAAAAAACTTGGGTGTACATCTGGATCAATAACTCACAAAGAAGGAGCACGTCACCACCACCGTAGGCTCATGCTTCCATACTCCAAGCCTTTTACTCATGGGTTTTCCTTTTCTCCCTCTGACAGTATGTAAATCACTCCTCCAAGCATTAGTAATAAGTCGTCTAGACTACTCCAACACTATTCTTATTTCTGCTAATGAGTCTTCCTCCGATAGACTGCAGGTGGTCCAAAACACAGCAGCTCGTCTTGTCTCCAACTCCCCTGCCAGGATCGCCCCTTTTCCGCTGCTTCAGGGATTACAATGGTTACCAACCTGCAAGCGGATCAGATTTAGGGATCTGCTGCACTGTGCACAAGGCACTTAATGACAATGGCCCTAGCTACTTAGCAGATAGACTCACCTGCTATCAGCCTTCCAGAACACTCCGTTCAGGCTTAAGTCACTTCTTCTGGTACCTCATGTTAAGAAATCCTGCATAGGCTGGAACGCCTTCCATTATCTAGCCCCCTCCTGTTGGAACCAACTTCCCAGCCACCTTCGGAAATGTCCAGACTATCTCCGTTTCCGTGCTGCACTTACAATGCTCCACAAAGAAAGGACTGTGCTTGCCTCCAAAAGGAAATTAGTGGACTTCCTGATCAGCAACAGGTACCAATGAGCTGAAGAAGTAACCTGCAAAAACAAAATATGCTTCCCGGCACAAGGACTTCGCATTGCCCCCATAGCCCGTAGCCTTATTGGAACCGCTGCTGCGCAACACATCTCTGATGCAGGCCCTTGCATCGCAAGCCTCTTGTCAATGGCAGCCCCAACGATGCAGGACACTGCATCGCAAGCCCTGCAGTTTCAGCCAGTGAGCAAGGCATAATTGATGCACAACTTTACATCAAAAGCCCCCTCGTTGACAGCCTCCTCAATGACGATGCAGAACCTCGCACCGCAGACTCCAAGCTCCTTGGAACTAATGTTGTACAATACATCTCTGAAGCAGACCTTGAATCACCTTGGTTGCACAATGCATCCTCGACGCAGGACTCCAAAACTCTTCACAACCAAGATTTAAGGAACTTTTTTCAGTGGGCCAAACTGGGGTCCCTGTAGCCAGCCTGTGATCTATCACAATTGGCCTGAACTTCTGACTTTGTAACTTTGCAATGGTCTAACAACACTTTGTGCTTTTTGGCACTATATTCACGTACATCTTCAAAATTGCATATCTGTAGTTCTAATTGGATTTTTGTTGTTTTGGTATTAAGTTATGTATTAAAATGTACTCTATTTTTAGGTCTCGCCTGACTCAGCGCATGCGCTGGGCTGGCGAGACTTATTGAGAGGGCTCCAAAAAGTGCTACCAGGCTAGCCTAGAGCTACAGTGCATGGGCCCGATTCACAGAACTAACTTAAGACAAAATCCTAAACTTACTACCATTTTGGTATTCACAGAAGGCACTTACTCATTTTGGTATTCACAGAAGGCACTTACTCATTTCGGTATTCACAGAAGTTAGGACTCCTAACTTTAGGACTCCTAAATGCCTTCTGTGAATACCGAAAGCGTTAAAATTAGGATTTTTCTCAGTTTAGTAGTAGTAAAGTTAGGACTACTAACTTTAGGACTCCTAAATGCCTTCTGTGAATACCGAAAGCCGTAAAATTAGGATTTTTCTCAGTTTAGTGGTAGTAAAGTTAGGAGTCCTAACTTTAGGACTCCTAAACTGAGAAAAAGCCTAATTTTAAGACTTTCGGTATTCACAGAAGGCATTTAGGAGTCTTAAAGTTAGGAGTCCTAACTTCTGTGAATACCGAAATGAGCAAGTGCCTTCTGTGAATACCAAAATGAGTAAGTGCCTTCTGTGAATACCAAAATGTTAGTAAGTTTAGGGATTTGTCTTAAGTTAGTTCTGTGAATCGGGCCCAGAGTGCGCGGGCACGCGCGCCGCGCTTTACTGCGATTACTTTCACTTTTGCGGCCGCTTTGATGTTTTATCGTGATCGCGATCACTTACACTTTCGCGGCCGCACGGCCGCTTTGCATAGCCAATAGGTCTCGCTTTTGGGACCTCCTAAGTATTTAGCTATGCAACTGTTGCATTGCTAAACACTTATAAGGTCCCAAAGGCGAGACCTATTGGCTATGCCAATGCTTGTATTATTTTAACTCTTGCTTGACTTCTTAGTATTTCTGTGTGTACCCTAGCCACCCACCAATCTTTCCTTTTTTTATTATTGATATTGCCATATTCTTCTTTTTCTTCACTAGGTAATTTTATTCTACTATCTCCAGTTCTGAGATTTTTTATCACCTTTTAAAGCATTTCTGGCCTTGCTCCCCACATATCGTGCACCATTTATTACTGTTTAGTTCCCTACCAAGCTTTCTGGTATTAAACTCTGGCTATAAGTCAGACGCTATCAAAACTAAAATGTAAAAAGGCTAAGGGCCAGAAGTCTACGGAAGTACTTTCAAATAAGGATCACAAGAAAACAAAATACCCGGAACCGAACTTGTTTTTTCTATTAAGCATACGTTCACAGGCTAGCTTTCAGAGGAAGTTGATCAGTTTTGCGGGCCTCTCCTGGGTCCTGGTCTGAGGTATCCAGTAAAGCTTACTTACAGGTTGTTGAGAAATCTATCTCTGGACGTCTCACTAAGCTAAACACTGCCATTTCAGTTCGGACCAAAAATCTCCCACAAACCTCTGTAGTTGTAAGTGACATGTTAATCTTGATTTATTTCCATTTCCTTTCCCACACTTGCAGCACGACCTACGCACAGTGTGAGAATATCTCCATCATTTACCTACTCTCTCTGACCGATATCAGAAGTCTCGAGATGCCCTGCCAGAGTTCAATATGTGCTGGAGAGCCCCGCCCATTGTGGTTTTTTTTCACTGCCACAGCACCTTGTGGAAGTTTTCACTTGGGAAAGTTCAGGAATGCATCCAACCCAACACAGATGGACTTGCACTCATGGCAATTTTTTTAAAATCTCAGTCTCTAATTTGCTTTCTTATTTTACTTCACGTTTCCTCATTCGACACTACATGTTATATATAAAAAAAATACAACCTTACAAACCAAGGGGCATATCAACAAGGGCTTTATCTCTGCTTTTTTGGCTTTAAAAGCCAAAAAAGGAGAGATAAAACTAGCGCCCTATCAACAACAGGGTGCTAACATGCAAATTTGCGTGTTAGTACCCTTTTACTCTACGCTTCCCCTTGCATCTCTAATGAGATGCAAAGGGGGCGTTCCAGAGTAAAATAATAGGAGAAATGTCGCTAAGCGACATTTCTCCTATTATCAAGAATATCGCTAACCCTGTTAGAGACAAAAAAAGCAGCGCTAACCGCGGTTAACGCTGCTTTTTTAAGTCTGGTATTTTTCTGACTTAGCCATGATATCCTATGGAAGGAGGATATCATGGCTAAGTTTGCCTGTCCCTATCAACAAGATAACGTGAGATTATCGCTGGGTTTCCAGCGATAATCTCACGTTAGCCTGTTAGCGTGAGGATTTTTATCGCTATTGAGATAAGCGTTGCTAATAGCACGCTATCTCAGCGATAAAAATTCACGCTAGCCGGCGATAATTATCCTAGCGCTAAGTGCGCTAAGAGATAATTATCGCCGGTTGTTGTTGATATGCCCCCAAGTGCCTATTTCAAGAGCACGGAATCAAACTGGAAGCCACCCCAAAAGCAGAGCTTTCTAAACATTGAAATTTACATAAGTGGCACCAGGGGTGTGAGAGGCAAAACTACATCTGTTACGTAACTTTTTTTTGGAACGCAAAATAATAGATGGAGGCAGTCAAATCATTCTTTCTAATTGTGGGGCCATATTAGTTTCATTTAAATGTACTACTAAAGACTGGCTGGGTACTCGGCCGCGCCAACTAAAAGAATTGCCCAATTGCTCATCTCCAACCAATTATATGAAAGACTTTAACCCCAGAAAGGATAAATGTCTCATTAAAATGTGTCACTCTGTCTGCAAGGCTTAAAACAGCTGAAGATCTGATCTATTTCGAAAAACCTATGTTGGACTGTAATGACTATTCCGCATAAAACAATGCTGAATCGAAACTGGGATGAACATATCACAGCCATGTCCCTGCTTTTTGTAAGAGAAGAAGACCTTCGCAAACCACCCAGAGGGGTTTGCTAGCTCGAACCAACCAAAGTCGACCTTGGAGGACATTTCTGAGACTCTTACTGGGAGGCCGCCCTGCAGCGCTGGTGCTGCTGGTCCCAGGGGGACCTGCCTAAAGAGGAAGACGGAATTCAACATGCTAGCCCTGCAGTGCATTACATTATTTCCTATTGCTTGCTGAGTGTGAAAGTGGATGGAAGAACGGTAGGAGAAACTGATCTCCACCTATAGAGTCCCCCAGGGATCTGCCAAGGTCATTGCATACAACAGCCTTTAGTGTCACATGACCATAAGAAATCGCCTGGTAATATATGAAACGACCTGACAGCTCCAGCACATTTGGCAAAAAATACATAGGTGTGACCTATTGGCTATGCCAATGCTTGTTTTAAATGATGAGCTGATGCTGCTGTCAAAGTCTTACTCTGGTGTATGGAGCGGCGTGAGCGCTCCCACGCAGCTTCTTAGGAAAAGGAAAACAAGCATTGGCATAGCCAATAGGTCTCGCTTTTGGGACCTTATAAGTATATTTACTTGTGCTATAATTTCGGCACGTAAAGCACGGGTGCCGCGATTAAAGCAAAAGTAAAGAAATAGATGTTTTTTTTCTATTTCTTTACTTTTGCTATAGTCCCGGCACCCGCGCTTTACGTGCCGCAATTATAGAAAAAGTAAACATACTTATAAGGTCCCAAAAGCGAGACCTATTGGCTATGCCAATGCTTGTTCTAAATTGATGTGGGATTTTTCTTGTTATGTGCTTTCACACAATTACTGTTTGAAGTGCTGCATAAATACTTCACACATTGCCTGTAAGTTAAGTCTAAGTGCTCTGTGCCAAGATACCAGAGGGATGATCACACATAAGGATATTGCAAGTCACCGAGAAGCTCCCTGAGCATGTAGAGGAAGGAGGCAGAAGGTTGAGTTCCTTTATAAGGTTATGAAACTCAGACGTGGCTTGCAGTATCCTTATCATGTATGACAGGGGCAAACAATGTACATCTTTGATGCATAGCTCTTTCATATGAAAGAGACTGCAAATTTGCAAATATGAATAATAAAAACAGAATCTCTAGCACAAAATTAAACACGTCAGAAAGCTGTCAGACATTTGTTGCTAAACAATATTAGAATCAGTTTTTTTTAAAGCAGCAGTAGTTCAGAATGTGTACAAACATGCAAAAAGATTCTAACTTTTCGAAAATTACCTAAGGAGAGCAAAAAATATACATGTTGCCATAAATGGATCTTTCCTGCTTGTCACAGTAAGCTAGATTATAGACCAGAAGAAAGGAAAGCAGCATTCTGTTTTCATTCTTGTCGGAAGCTGGCTCTCAACTTAGGGGCCGATTCCGATCTCGGTCGGAAGGGCACCGAATCGGGTTCGGCTGGAAAAACTAAGAGCCGTACGCGTGTTTTCCGGCCGACTCGTACAGCTGTACGAGCGAGCAAGTACGATGCGAGCTACATGAAATTCACTGACCGAGTCTTTTCCGGGTCCGAACCGCTTCGTACGTCCCGGTCGGAAGCTAACCGTGGCGTGCAATGGATGCGATTTACAACCGAACCAGCACGATGCACGTGTCGGACAGCCTGTGCGAGCCGGAGTGTCCGGCTCGCAAAAGCTCCCGGAGTCAGACTTTGGGGGTCCGGGTCAGACCCCCTGACACCCTCAGCCCTACGACTCGGACACAGAGGGAGACCTATGGGTCTCCCCAACACAGGCATGTACGGTGCGGGTGGCACCGACGCGTACCCACTGTAGGGGGCGCACTTGTTCGAGACATACCCATTCAGTCAATGGGAGCCCATGTACGCGTCGTACGACCGACTCCCATTGACTCCTATGGGAGTCCGACCGAACCGAGTCTGACAGCATACATGCGCATCGTACTCGCTCGGTCGGACTGTAGGGGTCCGGCTCGGTCGGAAAACACTCCGGATCCGACTCAGTCGGAGTGCTTTCTGACCCGGTTCGGAATCGGCCCCATAGTGTACTAAAATGAAGTACACTGTGCGGAGAGTCCAGTGAGTTCCCTATTGATTTACAGAGACGAAAGTAGATAATACTAACGCTCTATATGTGGTAATGTAGGCAAGCAGTTATGCTTATCACAGGTAGTGCTATTGTTGTACTCACAGAGGCAATAAATGGCAATAAATGGCATGCACACTCAAGAAAAACTAAAAGACCAAAAATAATGTCAGTTTTTATATAATTCTTTGGACCAAGAACTTTGGGGCAGATGTACGACCGTTTGCGCATGCACAAACAGCATGGACCATGTACAAAGCCTATTTAGCAAGCCACAATTTATTTACGACTCGCTAAAGGAATTTTGCAAATCGCTATTAGGAAGGGGCGTTCCCTTTCTAATAGCAAGCACAAGCCCATGTAAGAATGTTTTGCGACTGCAACTGTGGTCCCAAAACACTCACAAGTTACCACCCTCTTGAAGAGAATGCAGTGGTCCCAGGGACCACCACCTGCCCTTAAAAAATTAAACAAAACCGTTTCATATTTTTCTTTTTTAAATGCATCCCGTTTTCCTTTAAGGAAAATGGGCTGAATAAAAAAAAATGCTTTATTTAAAAGCAGTCCCAGACATGATGGTCTGCTGAGCCCAGCAGGCCACCATACCTGGGAGAGCCTACCATTCCCAATCGGGTTGCAAATTGTGAGAGGCTGATTACTATTCATGAGCCTTTCAATTTGCGACCCCATTGGGAATTTCAACCAGTGTGATACACACTGTTGTACATCCAAAATAGTGCCTCGCAAATTGCGAGTCGCATAAAACTTGCAATTTGCGAGGCGCTATTTTGCGCATTGTACATCTGGCCCTTTGTTCTACAGTACGCAATTTTTAAGTTATGAATTTTTTAAGTTTGCAAAATAGATCAGTTTTGTGTAGTTCTGGGCAATGAACTCTGCTCTGTTTGTGGAGTTTGTGGAGTTTTCTGCACTCCGTGGAATTTGCAGAGTGCAGAAAACTCTGCTGCGCTTAGCACCATGGAGTTTTTCCTCACTCGCATTCGCCAATGGTAAGTTGGCGAGCACCAGATGCTGCTCGGGTAGAATTTCTACTCGAGCGGCAGGAAGATCAGTGCGAACTGCCTTTTGTGCCGCACTTTGTTGCTTGCGGAACTCCACAGAGTTTTTGTCACTTTGCGGAGTTCTGCGAACGACACCCAGGTCTATTTTTGTGCGCTATTACGCACCACTGAAGTCAATGGGGAAAAAACAAAAATGCATGTAAAGACGTACCGTCGACTTTCAGAGTTCACCTCTTCGGTTTTGTTTGTTAGCACAGCTTGGTCCGATGTTCCACCAGTGGATTCTCTGAAGCTTCCCGGATTCGGCCGGGAGCAGGGTGCTGAAGCCATTGGTAGCTGATGTGCTATGGGAGAGGGGGCCATTTGAAAACACACTGATAATTCAGATGGGGTCCATTCAAGGGAGCAAGTCACTAGGACCTTGAGACCATGGATTGGAGCACAGCTGGATCATCATCACCGGGGCCAGTGTGGCTGGGTGCAGAGCATTAGGTCAACTGGGCAGAGTGTGTCAAGATGTCCTCACGGTCAGGAGCAGGCAACTTGGAGAGGCGAATACGGGATAGCTGAGCCATTCATGATGTGGGTCTCAGGGATATTTACATCAATCAATGGATGCTTGCTTCCTGGGCAGTTGAAGTCCAGAGTGGACTCCTCGTCTCAGGTGCAGGAGGTCCAGCATGGCCCCGGCAGTGTCCCCTATCTTCGTGGGGGGACAGATTTGACCCTTCAGTGCTGAAGTACCACTTTTGGTTTGGATGCTGCATCAAAGTCGCTGGGGAGCTGCAAGTCAGTAAGTACAGAGTCTGTGGTTTGCTGCCTGCTGACGCAGGGGAGCAGAGCCTCTGCTCCAATGGAGGTTCTTTGCCAATATGTCGAAGAACGGAGGTGCTCCAGGGATGTGGGAGTCCTCACAGTGGCAAGGTGAGGCAGCACATCATGATAGTTGAATCCTTCAGGCCGCTGTGGTACTTTGAAATTTGGGACCGCGTAGGAGGCAGGGCCCTACCCCTGTCTATTCCGGTATTAGCGAACCGCGAATGGTCAATGCGGTATGTACAAGTGCTTTGTATAACATTTTAGCTATAAATGCACTGTGTATACGATATTATACATTGACTACGTGGGTTCCATCTTAGAGCGGTGGCCATCTTATGGTTGCCCTCACATAGGCTACACATTACAAACAAGTACGGGCCTTTAGAACACATGTACTTTCTGTTTGACTTCTCTGTGACCTGTGAAGCTTGGCTCCGCTGCCCCAGGTCAGTCCGGTCTCATGAGCTGCCCGTCCTGCGGCCACCTGCGATTAGCATCAGGGTTTGACACACCATAAAGCCTTTTCATCCCACACGAGCCTCCGGCTAATCTCTTTCACACCTGACTCTTCCTGCTTTATGGCTTGTTTTCCAAACAGGAGATGCCCGTGTTTATTGGGGCCTGTTGATATCTGATGTGGGATCTGAGCCTCGCTGGGTAAATAATTGTGGGCTGGCTTAACTGGAATGTGGGATGGTCATCATGACTCTGCCTTTTCGTTTGTAATGGATACATGTAGATGACCATATCGTAAAACAAGGAATGTATGCCTGAAGCATGATATTTTGTATTTAAGGAGAAACCTGTTTCTGTAACTTTAAGCAGTCTCCTGAGAATATACATTGTGTTGTACTTCTCGGATACCTGTAATTGGTCTGCAGCCAATAAATCGATCTTTGACTTCACCTAGAAGACTCTGTGTTTCTGTTGGTCTGAAACAGGAAGAACCCGAAGTCTTAGGGTGTGTTCCCCTGCACCGCTGGGCTTAAAATTCCCAGTACTTCAGTTGGCGCCCAACGTGGGGCGATTTCAGTGGTACCGGTCCAAGCCAGAGGTTCGTGAGGAGCTTTGTGTGGAAATTCTGGAGGAAGGCCGCCACTTCATCAACCCCTGCATGTCGACGTGGTCCGAAAGTCTTTTCTGCGAGGTTCTCCGTGTCCCGACGGCTACGAAGGACTGCTGCCCTGATTAATCGCCCTGTTTTGGACCCTTGACGATTTTGGAAGAGCGAAACAATCGAGACAGTCTTCTGGTGACGCCATCGATCATCGATATTCAGTTAAGTATAAGTGGAGCGTCTCCCAGTTTGTTTGGTATCCTTCGGGATTTTTGGTATCCTTCGGGATCATTTTGATTTGGAGCTTGCAAGTCCCAAAGCCAGAGGACTCGTGTGTTCACGAGACTATCGTAATCGATAATCCTTTGAAGTTTGAAACTAGACTAGTGAGCGAAGATGCCTGGTTCTAGTGTATTTGGAAGATTGTTTTGTTTGGGTTGTGGAAGGGATTTCCAGTTAGAGGATTCATGTCCGGTTCCTCCAATTGGAACTTCAACCTATGAGCTTTATGTAAAACATGGCGTGGGCCCCATTGCATATAATGAAGTATGGATCCGATACACCAGAAAGGACGGTGTTTTAAAATGGCCCCAAAATGGTAGTTTCAATACAGATATCTTAGATAATTTGGAAGTAAAATTGTTTAAAAAGAAAGCCCGGCAGGCGATGTTTGATTCTTTCCGCCTATGGCGAAAGGAAGCCAAACAGAAGGAAATTAAGCTAGCAAAAAGGAATAAAAGAGAAAGAGGTATGTCAATGATGCAAGCAGCTGTGCAATTTAAAGATAATGAGGAGGAACAAATGAATGAGCAGTTACATAGACAGCGCAAACTAGGAATCGATAAACGTTACCCTGTTTGTCACCCCTTGCGCAAGATGAAACAAAAGAAAATGAGAAAGATTCCCTAATGTCCCATTTGCTAAGTTCGCCACCCCCGTATACACAAAAATGCCACAGCGCCTCCACAGCTTGTAAATGTGCAGCCTCCAGTAAATATGCCGCAAGCCTTCCCACAGCCGCCAGCTCCTCCCCAGCTGGCTCCTATCCCTGCAGTGCAGCCCTCTCAAGGGCCGCCAGTTTTGTTACCTATTGCCCCTGCGCTTCCTGCGACTTTGCCTAGCACATCAGCTGCCTCCCCTGGCGCTATTTCTTACACTACCCAGGTACCTGTATCTGAATCCGCTTTTCTTCCATCTGTCTATCCCCCCGTTTTCGCCTCAACTTCTCCTTCAGCACGACAATGTCTAGCTAATGTAGTTACTAGTTTAATGTCGCCTCTCTTTGGGTCATCTAGTGTGACTCCTGGTTTACAACGTAAGCAATTGCGTAGTCAGCTGCCTGGTCCTGACGAGAAAGAGGTGTTAGATCATCTCGCGCGTAGGTGGATTGGTTTCCCTTCACTCTATAATGTGGAATCAGTTGTTAACGTTTTCGACCAATGGGATGCCCCGAAACAGAGATATGTCTTTGACAAAATGTGTGAATGCCTCTGTAAGGAATTGGAGGATCATGGTTTAAGCACAATCCCGCAGGAATTGTGTCGCGTGCGATTTGATTTTGAAACAGGTACAATTGTGGGTCCCGATGTAGATAAAGCAGTTGCGACTTTACTGTCCTTTAGAAATGGCGATTGTCAACAATCATTGTTCAAACAGGAATTCCCTGTGGGGAAAAAGGGAAAAGTGCGACAATACCCCATGAGAGAAGTCCCTCCGGTATGGAAGGAAGCCGTTGCGGCTGATGCCGCTCGAGGTATTGCTGCTGCCCCAGCTCATTTTCAGCGTGTTTGGGTACATGTCCCATGGAAGCGTTCTGAGGTGTTAGCGCTTAAGCAGACATTGCCTGACCCCCGTAAAAACCCTGCAGGATATTATAAGGAGTTATCAAAAACTGCAGATTCGTGTGTCATGAATCTGGCTGACATAGATATGTTGTTTGGGAATGTTGTTCCACAGCCTTTATGGGGATCCATCCGTAATACGGATCATGCTGCAGAACTAGGGGGCACATGGGCTAATATCATTGCTGCAGACGCTGGCCAAGTTGGTGGTGCGAAGCCTGACCCTTTAGTAGCAGACCTCCCTGGTAGAATTATTACATACATGAAAACTTTAATGCCCTCGATGCACGTAAATTGGGATAAACTATCCGCATATAAGCAGAAGAAAGATGAGACAGTGTCCGATTTCTTTACAAAGTTTGAAGAAACGTTTATCGACCACAGTGGTCAAGACATGAGTACTGAAGGTGGCCAACGGTTATTTGTGGATACATTTGTGCAGAATCTACTTCCCGAGTTGTGTAAGAAATTAAAAGACTCAGAAAGTTCTTGGGCCGTTTCCTCTTCGGCGCAAATACTGGCTACTGCACAGTATTATGAAAATAGAGATAAAGATGAGAAGGATAGAACAGATAAGAAAACAAAAGAACTGAAAACGAAGGTCCTTTTACAGCAGGCTTATCCGCCACGTGGAGGACAGAATAATTATAGGCAAACCCAAGGTATCTATCAGCAACCCCAACAATTTCAGAATAGCCAGCAAATGAATGGGTATTATCAACCACGTATCCCTGTAGGTCCCAATCAATGTTCATATTGCAGAGAGGAAGGTCATTTCAAGTATAGTTGTCCCAAATTAATGCAGCGTACCAGTAATGCGTATGGCGCAAGAGGTAGGGGTGGTCAACAAGCTCCTAGAGGTAGAGGGCGTGGAAATGCTCCCCTGAACGTGCGTTCTCTTCCGCCTCAAAATACGATAAATAGCTTTTGATCAGCAAGCCAATGCAACTGGTAATACAGCTCAGTACTATAATAATGATTATTATGCAGAAGACGACAATGTGGAAGGTAATGATTACTAGGACAGCCATAGACAGAGAGAGGGAGTTGTTTCAGTACCAGTGGATCAGAGTGGACCGTATGTTAAGGTGACTACAGCAAATGTAACGGAGCCCTTTCTGCTGGACACTGGTGCTGCAAAGAGTTCAATCATGCATTCAAAACTCCTTGGCGCACCTTTGTCTGGCGAAATGAATGTTTCAGTAGGTTTTTCTGGCGCCCCAGTTAGGAACCCGATTTCTAGTCCTATGCCACTTTCTGTTGGACCTTGTGAGCTAAAAGCACCCCTCATCCTAACGACAGGATGTGGTGAAAATCTGCTAGGATTAGACTTGCTAAAAAGATTGCATGCAACGCTATATTGTTCTCCCTCAGGAGTACAACTTACATTAGGTAAGAAAGTGATTTCCCCAATGTATTTGTCTAAGAATGCAATGCCACCTGAATTGTCATCCCTTCCGGATGTCCTTTGGGCTACTGGTCCCAATGATGTGGGTCTCTTGGAAATACCGCCATACGTGGTCACTTTAAAAGCCAATGTCAGATTGCCACGCATTCCCCAGTACAAGATCTCCAATGAAGGTCAGAAAGCGTTGTTAGCAATTGTCAGCGATTTGATTAAAAAGGATGTAATTGAAGAAACAAGAGGCAACATTTGCAATAGTCCGGTTTTACCTGTCTTAAAACGAACGGACCCTTCACAGCCACCTGTTTAAAGATTTGTGATTGATCTTAGCGAGGTTAATAAGATTGTTGTGCCACAGTTTCCAGTTGTCCCTGATATAACTGCCTTGTTAACTATGATTCCAGCCTCCGCTGCATGGTTCTCAGTGATCGATCTAAAGAATGCTTTCTTTAGCATCCCAATTGCAGAGGAGAGCAGAGACATTTTTGGCTTCAGTTTAGGAGGTCGAAGCTTCCGCTTTAAACGCGCTCCACAGGGCTACTGTGAAAGTCCATCAATATACAGTCAAGCTTTAAAAGCGCAGCTTGATGCACTTGTTTTACCTAGTGGCGCTATCCTTATTCAGTATGTTGACGATTTACTAATCGCCGCGGATACTGAAGAGATTTGCAGAGAAGCTACATTGTCATTGTTGCGTCATTTGTCTGCCTTTCATCACAAAGTGTCTCTCTCAAAGATGCAATATTGTCGACAAGGAGTGACCTACCTAGGTCATCTCTTATCGAAGGAGGGAAGGAAACTGACCCCAGAGAGAATTCAAGCCATTGCACAATTGAGCGTGCCAAGAACACAGAGAGAAGTGCGTGCTTTCTTGGGCATTACTTCATACTGTAGGCACTGGATACCAAATTTCTCTTTGCTGGCAAAACCTTTGTTAGCATTAACATGTAAAGACACACCGAATCCTATACCATGGTCTGAAGAGTGTCAGAAAAGTTTTTGGAATTGCAAAATGCATTATGTTCAGCTCCTGTGTTGGGTACCCCCGACTACAGTAAGCCTTTTACATTGTATGTTCACGAAAAGAACGGTTGCGCATTATCAGTGTTAACACAGCCTTTTGGCGACAGACCGCGTCCATGCGCATATTTTTCGTCGACCTTGGACCCGGTAGCGAGGGCATTGCCAAGTTGTCTGAGAGCCACAGCCGCCGCAGCTATGTCTATTCGACAGTCTGCTGGACTAGTGATGGATAATACATTGATTGTTATGGTTCCACATGCTGTGGACACATTGTTAAACAGGACCAAGACACAGCACTTAACTAGTGCGCAATTGTCAGGATATGAATTGACACTGTTAGCAAATCATATACACATAAAGTGATGCAACACGTTGAATCCAGCTACATTATTGCCGATTCCAGCAGACCTAGATGAGATTGAGCAACATGATTGTCTGTTCAGAACAGAAGAAGAGACGAAAGGGAGAGTGGATCTTAAAGATACTCCCCTGACCGAGTGTGATGGTACCTTATGGGTGGGTGGTTCGTGTGTCAAGCTTCCGAATGGTGACACGACTGCTGCATATGCTATCACGACTTTGCACACGATTGTTGAAACTGCACGTGTGCCACAAAATTCGGCTCAAACAGCAGAATTGATTGCCCTTACAAGAGCATGCGTGTTGTCTGAAGGGATGAAAGTGAACATATATACTGACAGCCAGTACGCCTTTGGCGTGGCTCATAGTTTTGGGCGATTGTGGAAAGAACGTGGGTTCCTGACTTCGCATGGAGCTAAGATTCAGAATGGCAAGTTAGTGAATGATCTCCTTGAGTCACTGACCCTACCGTTACAAGTTGCGATTATGAAATGCAGTGCGCACAAGAAAGTCACTGATGATGTTGGTCGTGGCAATGCGTTTGCTGATGAAATCGCGAAAGAAACAGCAAAAGATGTGAAGACTCGAATGTATGTTGCAGGCCCTGCAAGATGGGTTGGTGATGTTGGAATGTGTGAAAACACGATAGAAAGCGTGAAGTCCCTTCAAGCTGAAGCCACAGAGAAAGAGTTGAGCAAGTGGAGAGAAAGTACGGGTAAATTGGATGAGAATGATTGTTGGGTTGATTTGTCAGAACATCGGCGATGGTTGTTACCTGATGCATATGTGCTTCCAGTGGTTACTATGGCACATGGAATGGCACATATCAGTATGAAAGGAATCTGTAAGTTGTTGGCTCCAGTATGGCAGAATGCTGGAATTCCCAAGTGTGCAGAGAATGTGGTCAAGAATTGTATGGTATGTTTGAAATACAACCCTGGTAGAGGAACCCCAACTCCAGCTGGTCATTTTGCACCTCCATCATATCCATTTGAAGTTTTGCAGCTAGATTTTATCCACATGGAAAGGTCAACAACCTGAAATATGTATTGGTTGTTGTTTGCGCTTTTTCAAAATGGATTGAAGCATATCCCCTAAAAGACAACACTGCTTTATCCACAGCCAAAGCCCTTGTGAAGGAATTCTTCCCTAGGTTTGGAATGCCAAGAATGGTGTGGAGTGATAATGGGAGTGAATTTGTGGGTCGAGTGATGAAGAATTTGTGTGAGGGGTTAGGGATCAAGCAAAAGTTTCACGCTGCAAATCACCCCCAATCAGCTGGATTAGTAGAGTGCTACAATGGCACTCTAAAACTCAAGCTGGCCAAAATCCAGGCGGGCTCCGGTCTTAAATGGCCTGACGCTCTGCCTCTTGCACTCCTGTCCACCAGAATGACCGTACACTCACGAGTGGGACTTAGCCCATATGAGATTATTTTTGGCCGCCGGGCCAATGTATGGGGTGTGCCAAGACCGACGAAATTCAGCGAAATCGAGCATCCAGTACTGCTTGATTATTTGTATGAATTGACGGCTAAATTGCGTGTTTTACACCAACAGGTGCATGATACTCTCCCCCAGGCCTCTGAAGCTCCAGTACACCCTATCGACCCTGGCACGTGGGTTCTCATCAAGAATTTCCAGCGAAAAAGCAACGATGAGCCCCGTTGGATTGGCCCTCACCTCGTACTTCTGTCTACAAGATCAGCTGTTCGAGTAAAGGGGAAAAGGAATTGGATTCACGGCGCCCACATCAAGAGGATCCCTTTGCCTCTACCATATGACCAGTGGCTCCAGGAGGGTATCGCCGATTCTGAAACAGACACTGTACCTCGTTTTGTACTATTTAGTGATGCACGCGTAAGAGGCACAACTTCAGCACAAGAAAGTGACGATATTTTGCAAGAAGCTGTGCCACCGTCAATTCGATTGGACACCACAGAGCCTGAACTCTTGTTTCAAGATCAGACAGTACCTGGCCGTTTCCGCTACAACTTGAGACCAAGGCCTATGGACAAATAATGATTCCCTTCCCTTACTATTTTTTGATATTATAGCTCTCCCATCTGAAGGACTTTCTTGATTTTTGTTTTTCGAACCACCATCCGGGTTCAGCCGCAGGGTCGCGGTGCCAAGACTTTGGGGTACAGGCCAAAGACGTTAGGTCAACGGTTCTGGTTGGTCTAGGGCGTTCCCTGGACTGACAGGCGTACTCCTTAGCAGAAGATACTCACCCGGTGCGAGCGGCACGATTAGAGGATGGAGTTTTTCAAGATGGAGAGACCCGCTGAGGAAATGAACTTTAAAGCGAAAATGTGTAAAATAATGAAGAGCAAACGTTTTGTATTTTTATGTCTGTTTATACTATGTAGTATGATAGTGTTTACTGTAGGATTTGTATTCTTCTCCTCTCAAGAGCCCTTTGCACCCACTGTACAGCCTATACCTCCTCCTACTGTCTCCTCACACTCTTTTCACCCTCTGCCTGAACACGAACAAGCTAGACGATCAGAGTTTGTAAACAACTCGTTAATTCAGCTCCTGCACCAGCACCAACTCGTCATGAATACAACCAATTGCTGGGTGTGTGGTTTAATGCCACATACCATTAATAAGGATATTCCTTATCTAGTGCTGCCGTTTAGTTACAATGGATCGTCATGGGCATTCCAGACCATGTTTCTCTTTGCACTAGATGCCTACTCCCCGCGACAACCGCGTTCCATCAGACCTAGCACAAACAATAAGGCCTTAATGAAAGGAGTTGCCGATATGAGCAGAGATATCGACACATACTCATCTATTCCCAAGGATGAATTGAGAGCTTATGTAGGGTGGAACGCGACGGGGTATAGTATTAGTCTGGGTGAAAGACAGCGGAAAATTTCATCCCCAATCTGGGTCGTACCCCACATAGGTTGGTTCTGTTTACAAGGTAATGGTCAGAATCCAAGAGCTCAACTGGGGAGAAGTGACTGTACTGAAACGTACACTTTTCCATCGCAGTTTTCCCCTGCGTTTTTGGCTGCCAAGGGTACATATTTTGTCTGCAATGACCGAGCATATACATGGTTGCCCCCTGATTTCTCGGGCACATGTTATATTGCGAATCTGCTACCGCCGACATTTACTGCTGCCTCTGACTATCACAAGACCAGAGTTGTAAGAGGCGTGATTAGTAAGGAGGATACTGCAGGTCAGGAAGCGGGAGACTTCTTTTTGGGTTTCCTGCCGTTTTGGGGACCTATGGTCAATAGTAGGAATCTGAGACAACTGACTCGTGTGGTTGAATCCACTGTTAATGTTAAGGTTGGTGCCCTTGGTAATTTGACAGCTGAGCTCCAAGCGGATCGCCTTATGACTTTGCAGAACCGCATGGTTCTAGACGTTATACTTGCAGACCGCGGTGGGGTATGTAAGGTTATCCAATCTAGCTGTTGCATTTTCATACCAGATAACTCTCCAACAGTTTATCAAGCCATCTCCAAACTGCATAAAATATCTGAATCCATACACGTGGATAAAGGAGATTGGTCACTGGTTGGGTGGTTCTGGGAACTGATATCTGCCTGGGGTTGGAAAATTCTGATGGTCATTGGAATGATCTTAGCCATTCTTTTCCTGTTCTGTCTGTGCATACAGTGTGCTCCTGCGATATGTGGCCTCTGTGCTACATTATGTGTAAGGAAACCTGTATCGAGGGACGAGCTAAGTAATAGGATGATGTTACAGCAACATCTCCATGACTTCGTGAATATTGACCTAGACTCGGATTGATATGAGTATAGTTATTGCCTATGTAAGGGCAAAAGGAGGGTCTGTGGTACTTTGAAATTTGGGACCGCGTAGGAGGCAGGGCCCTACCCCTGTCTATTCCGGTATTAGCGAACCGCGAATGGTCAATGCGGTATGTACAAGTGCTTTGTATAACGTTTTAACTATAAATGCACTGTGTATACGATATTATACATTGACTACGTGGGTTCCATCTTAGAGCGGTGGCCATCTTATGGTTGCCCTCACATAGGCTACACATTATAAACAAGTACGGGCCTTTAGAACACATGTACTTTCTGTTTGACTTCTCTGTGACCTGTGCAGCTTGGCTCCGCTGCCCCAGGTCAGTCCGGTCTCACGAGCTGCCCGTCCTGCGGCCACCTGCGATAAACATCAGGGTTTGACACACCATAAAGCTTTTTCATCCCACACGAGCCTCCGGCTAATCTCTTTCACACCTGACTCTTCCTGCTTTATGGCTTGTTTTCCAAACAGGAGATGCCCGTGTTTATTGGGGCCTGTTGATATCTGATGTGGGATCTGAGCCTCGCTGGGTAAATAATTGTGGGCTGGCTTAACTGGAATGTGGGATGGTCATCATGACTCTGCCTTTTCGTTTGTAATGGATACATGTAGATGACCATATCGTAAAACAAGGAATGTATGCCTGAAGCATGATATTTTGTATTTAAGGAGAAGCCCGTTTCTGTAACTTTAAGCAGTCTCCTGAGAACATACATTGTGTTGTACTTCTCGGATACCCGTAATTGGTCTGCAGCCAATAAATCGATCTTTGACTTCACCTAGAAGACTCTGTGTTTCTGTTGGTCTGAAACAGGAAGAACCCGAAATCTTAGGGTGTGTTCCCCTGCACCGCTGGGCTTAAAATTCCCAGTACTTCACCGCGGGCAGGGTTTGGCACCAATTTCTTTGCAGCAGAGCGTCAATTCTTGGGCAGCAGATCTTCTTGGTCTGTTTCTTCTTTGGAGCCATCGAATCTAAGGTTCAAGGTCGAGGGATGACACCTAAATA
This sequence comes from Triturus cristatus, assembly GCF_964204655.1. Classification (NCBI taxonomy): domain Eukaryota; kingdom Metazoa; phylum Chordata; class Amphibia; order Caudata; family Salamandridae; genus Triturus; species Triturus cristatus. The sequence continues at coordinate 777,722,959 of NC_140585.1, read as the reverse complement.
CTAAATTTAGGAGTGTTAAAGGGGAGACAGGTAGTAGCCAATGGGCTACCTACATTTAGAGTGGCTACACCATCTAAGTGACCACTTCCTGTGGAAAGGGACCCTTCCCTAGCCCTAATAGGTTGTTTTCCCACCATCTCAAGATGGTGGATTTTCAAAAGTAGTTTCTACATTAGCTGCTTACCTTAGGGGTGGTGGTGGCTGAATGTGGAGACTCCTCCTCATCTAACTAATTTTCCCAACTGTACGCCTGCCAAAAGTGGAGCACAGCAGGGGGGTTGGCATCTGCCACAACTTAGGGAAGCCTGGTTGGCACTTCAAAGGTGGCATCGCTTTTGAAGCTTCGTGCTCGGGAAGACCATTCTGGCCTGGAGGACATGTGAAGCACCTCCCCCTAGATTAGGCTTTGTTTCAGGCCTCTGAGAGTGTGTGCTATCACACCATAGGGTCAGAAAGATGTCTGGTGGTGACCAGCTGGCTATGACTAGTCACAGACCACACCAGTGTTTGGTAGGTTTTTTGGGGGATCCTTTAAAGGGTCTCCTGTGTGCATTTATTAATAAGTGCAATACTGGCATCCGTGAGGATTTGTTAAGACAAGATGTTTGGTACCAAACATATCAGGGTACAGTGAAGCCATCATGGAGCTAGGAAACTCGTAATGCAAGTATCCAGCCCATGTACTCTCTATGGCTTCCCTGGGCACATAAAATATGCCAGTCGTGGTACAATTTAGGGAAAGAGATCTGGCACTATGAACATGATTAGCAGGGACCCAGCGCACTCACATCAGGCATCAAGCAAAAAGTGGGGGCTAACCATGCCAAAAGAGGCACTTCCTACAATTCTTTAAACAGCTGCTTTAAATGTGCTCTGTGACCTGACCTACCTTTCGCCTCAGCTTCTGCCTCTGCCAGCAGGCATAGTGATGCCAGATCTTAACTGTAATAGGATATTACAGTTGAGTAATGACGTCATTCCATTATAATCGAGGACTAGGTGTGTCACGAGTCCCAGAATCCCATGTGTTGCAAGCATATGTAGGTAAATGTCAATTTGCAATTCATAACTCCAATATTTAAGTTGCTGAGGTACATATGTGGAGTTAAGAGCAGCAAATCTATACTTGCCTTCACAATATTTTGGTAGTAAAGATTCAGGCTACGATGTTTGGATATCATGGTATTTTAAACGTAATATTTGGGTGCACTAAAAACTTAATACATTATTTATATATCATTTGTGTTACCTGAAAGTTGTTTGTAATGTATTTTTTTTTCCATAACCTGCTAGTAACAGGAAGTAAAGTAGAAGACATAGTCATGTACATTGTTCAAGCTCAATTTCGAGATCGTGTTCGTGTTTTTGTGATTTCCACCTGGAAATATTGATTCTATATGATAATCAGCTGCATGCGTGTAGTTTTCTGTTTCTTATGTCACTTCCATGTTCTGCAAGCTGAGAGCAAGAATAATTTTAAAGCAATCAAAGCACCTGTCCAGATGTTCGCACACATAGAAAAGTACCTGTGAAAACTATTCACACTGAGAGGACTCTTGTCTTTCGGTAAATGAGCATACGGAGCCATTTTTTGAGCTAGGATTTCGAAGGTAAATGTCTGTCTGCGTCCATGAAACTCTTGTCCTGCTGAGCCTGGGGTCAGGGAACAGTACCAGGATGTTTCTAATCTTCACACAATTACTCTAAGCCCACAAAAAGGCAGAAACAGCAGGGTGGAGTGTATGGCCTCTAACCACTGAAACGCACTGGCATATGCAGCCCAGCGGGAGCCATGTGTTCTGCAGGGCTCAGAAACCAAATGAGGAGTCAACAGCCGGGCACCGCGTCACTCGCGGTATTTAAACACTCCATTACGGCATCTTTAAACAGGACGCGTCAAAGCCTAAATGGTTCGCTCGGAAGCCGAACTGCATGGTGTCTCTGTGGGTCGCTGAAGTGCGTGGAAATTATTTCTACCTTTTGAAGACCTATCATTTTCTAAATATTTTTGTCCTTTTATATCAAATTGGGAACAGAGTGGGGAGGGAGAATATTCGGTTTAACCGCTCACATCCACACGTTAAACCCAAGGGCACCTCAGAAGAAACTACCGTAGGAATATTTAAGGCAGTGATTTAGTTCATCCTTGGGAAAGGTATCTCTTTGCATGCATTCCTAAATAACTGCTTGTTGTTCTCTAATAAAAAGACAATCCGGCGTTTGGTATTTCTTGCCTCGAAAAACAGATGTTAGGGATTTCTTTCTGCACCCAAAACCGTTTTAATCTATTTTTCGCAATGTTGTGCTCACGGTCAAAGCCTGCTTCAATGTAAGACAATTAAGGGGCATATCAACAAGGGCTTTATCTCTGCTTTTTTGGCTTTAAAAGCCAAAAAAGGAGAGATAAAACTAGCGCCCTATCAACAACAGGGTGCTAACATGCAAATTTGCGTGTTAGTACCCTTTTACTCTACGCTTCCCCTTGCATCTCTAATGAGATGCAAAGGGGGCGTTCCAGAGTAAAATAATAGGAGAAATGTCGCTAAGCGACATTTCTCCTATTATCAAGAATATCGCTAACCCTGTTAGAGACAAAAAAAGCAGCGCTAACCGCGGTTAACGCTGCTTTTTTAAGTCTGGTATTTTTCTGACTTAGCCATGATATCCTATGGAAGGAGGATATCATGGCTAAGTTTGCCTGTCCCTATCAACAAGATAACGTGAGATTATCGCTGGGTTTCCAGCGATAATCTCACGTTAGCCTGTTAGCGTGAGGATTTTTATCGCTATTGAGATAAGCGTTGCTAATAGCACGCTATCTCAGCGATAAAAATTCACGCTAGCCGGCGATAATTATCCTAGCGCTAAGTGCGCTAAGAGATAATTATCGCCGGTTGTTGTTGATATGCCCCCAAGTGATTACATATAAATAACTCCTCTTTACTACTGTCTAGTTGCAGCAGTAAAGAGATGAGCACTGCCATTGCAAAGCCACTGTCCATGTCAACACGAGGCATGCATATACCACCACTGCCTGAGGTCTGCTCCGGACAACAGATACGTTTGCTTTAGATGCGTTCCTTCCAGCACGCGACTGATCTTCCATCCCATCTTTATATTCTCTGCTCTTTCTACCATGTAACCTTGCGCGTCATATAGGGGACCCTTTCAGACTTTTAAAGGGGCTCCACTTCTCACAAGGCCTGTACCCTTTTGTTTTGTTTTTCCTCTAATCATGCATTTTCCCCGCCGTACATCCACAGCAGTAGCGCACGCACTTCGTGTGTGTAACCCGTTTCCCAACACTTATGTTTTCGTCGAACGTGCAATTTCTTGAACTACTCTCCCTGCACCATTCTCAAGCAGATCACCCCGGAGGAAGCAGGCCCATGGCCAGGTGTCTATGTTTAGAGTGGCATGGCCCCCTCTAACAACATCTGAGGGATGAATGGAGTTCAGCGCAAAATTCACCCACCCAGGCTTTATGGGGGTCACTGTACACCCCCACAGCTATTACCTGCACGGCCCCGGCTGCGACTGGAGTCTGTTTAGAACCCTCCTCACTGCTACCAATTCAAATTAACTTCTTTGAAATCTCTTATGACTATGGGGCATATTATCAAGGACTATGTTAAAAATTATCGCCGGTTTAGAGGCAGAAAACTGCCGCTAAAGCGGCAATAATTTTAACGCCGTCCTTGATAATAAGCCCCTAAGGGGCAGATTTACAAGCCCCTTGCGCCACTTTTGCGTCACTTTTTCCATGTTAAAACTGACGCGAGAGTGGCGCAATGGGCTTGTAAATCTGCCCCTAAGTGTGTATGTTTATCTTATCTCTATGTACTTCTTTATGTTACTTCTTTATGTTACAGTATATAGCAGTCTGATGCCTCCAGGCACCCAGACGAAGATGCTGTTAAACCATTACTCATATAAATGAAAAAAACTTTATGAGAGATTTGGGCACTTCACAGGATGTTGTTTGAAATATGATGATCAAATGGCCTGCTTAAAGCACATTAGGCCAACATTGTGGATACATGCTGAATAGAATGTGAATACAATTGTAACAAGGAGATTTGGAGATTGCATCTCAAGACAATTTAGGCAAAATAAGTGGAAAATTGTGTGGTTTAAAACACACTGGATCAGAGCAGGAATAGCTATTAGGAAATCACAAACAGGAAATGCTATTTCATTCCCGCCTATGGGCCAAATAGGAAATGGTTGGCATTTCGTAAATTGCAATTTCCTAGTAGGGAACCGTAATTTAGGAAATCTAAACCCAAGGGTGCCTCTGGTTTTAGGCCCCTCTGGTTTACATCTGCCATAGTGGGCATTGGTGCACTTCATGTCACATTGAAAAATTCATTTTTAAATAAATTTTTTAACCTTGCACATGGTTACCATCGACTTTGAGTCAATGGTAATAGCATTTCCTAAATGCTCAATTCGCATTCAGGAAATGATTTGTACATGTGCTTTAGGAATCACAAATAGGTAATCCTTATTTGCATTTCTTAAATCGCAGTTGAAATTTGCGATTTCTACTGGGTAGAAATTGTAAATTGTGTCTGATTTTTGTCCTTTGTATCTATGAAAGGACTGTTTTACATCTCTTAATGGGCCGAAATTGTGATGCGCCCGGTAAGAAATGCAAAAACCTTTCGCACATCAAGCCCATGGTACTGTAAATAGCCCGATTTAATAGTAGCCAATTTTTCGATCTAAGTAGGATAAAAGACTGAGGCGCATTGCCAGGATTTGAACTTGTCACCTTCTAATCCTACGAGATGTAATGAATTTGGTGGGCTATTTTGCCATCCAATACAACAGCATGCAAAACTCCTCTCTTCAGGATTACTGTTAGGGGTTTGTGATATTCGTGTCAGTTGCTTTCCCGTAATTTCCTGAAATTTCAGTAAAATTGACATGAAATTACACGTAATATGTCAAATCCATGATTTAACACTATCTTTTAGTGTGAAATGTGTGAATGCATTTTGAACTAAGAAAGTATTGCATTAAAACAAAAGCACGACAATCAGAAGCCAGTTGTGTTCTGTTGTTCCTGTACGTTCATGGTTCATTTTTTCCACTAATGGTGCATTTGCGGTTAATTTATAGAGTGAATGCCACATAAACATGCAAAGTTTCATAACGGGGTTTTGCCTAGGCCTAATTGCTATACTTTTAATCAACTGTACCATACACAACTAATGAGGACTGCTATGCTTTCATGCTTTTTACTACCACTTTTTAACATAAAATTATCATGGAGATGTTGGACCTGGCCCTTTTTGCAGGGTTTTCCCCAACCCTTTTGCTTCTTCCTCCTATTTTTTCTAGACCTGTTGTTGCTGGCTTCAGCTGGTGGGAGAATTGTGTGGGACCAGGGCCGGATTGGCTACTGGGAGTTTTGGCATGCTGCCGAGCTGGGGGCTGATGTCACTAGGTGGGGGCTAATTTCGTTGCTGGAGACCTGCGTGTGCTTTGAAATAAACAAAGCAAAACAAATTTCGTTCAGCACATGCAGGTCCCCATCAACGAAATCAGCCCCCAGCTCGGCAGCATGCCAAAACGCCCGGTAGCCAGTCCGGCCCTGTTTGGGACACCTGCCACAGGTGCCCTGACAATTCTGGAGTCTGAGGGTATCGCTCCAGGTGGGAGGGTGAAGAGCCCCAGGAAGGAGAACAGGGGGTGGGAGCAACCACCCCAGTCCCTGGTTCATCCTCAGGATACAGACCCTGGGCTGGGATAACAGTTGCAGGATCGTACCCCTGAACTGGTGGAAGAATTGTGCAGAACACCTGCCACAGGTGCCCTGACAATTCTGGGATCTGGTGGTAGCACTCCAGGAGGGAGGGTTCAGAGCCCAAGGGAGGAGGACAGGATGTGGGAGTCTCTTGTCCTGCAGTAGGGTAAAGACCTGGGATGGTGGGCCAATGTCAGGATGCCATACCTGACTTGGCAAGAGGGAGAGTGGACAAAGGGTCCCAGGCACCCGGGCCTCCCGCCACCCACTCTGATGCCACAGTGGTTAGAGAACCATGAGAGGCATGAGGCCTAGTTCTCATCACTGACAGTTGTCAGTGGCCACTGTGGCTTGCTGTCCTGGTGGACAGAGTTGCCCCTGGGAGGGGCACAGGAGTCACATCCTAGGGGTGGACAGGGCCACACCACCTTGTTGGCCATGTGGGTACTGTCTGCCTGTTGAGACATATCTGTGAGCAAAGTAAGTTTAGACGCTGCACAGATGGGGTCCACAAGTGAGGAGAAGTGTTCCCCATGGGTCAGCTTAGTGGGCCCTTAGAGTATGGCTAGAGTATGGATAGAGGGATCCAACTAGGTTCAGGAAGGTGTGGAACAGGAATAGCAGTTGCTGGCCAGGTTCCATGTTCAATCACACCAATCAAGAAAGTCCATCGAGGTATGGATTGGTGTGCCCTGGCTTTAGGCTGGAAGGGGGTTGCGTTGAACGTGGTCCTTTTTGCAGGGTTATCCCCAAACATTTTGCTTTTTCCTCCTATTTTTTCCGGACCTGTTGTTGTGGGCTTTAGGACACTGAGCACTTTATCATTGCTGGTCAGTGCTAAAGTGCATATGCTCTCTGTGTAAATTGTTATCATGGTTGGTTATCCATGATTGGCATATTTGATTTACTGGTAAGTCCCTAGTAAAGTGCACTGAGGGTGCAGGGCCTGTATATCAAATGCTGGGAGTGGGCTTCCAGCACTGATTGCACCACCCCCATCAGTAGCCCTGAAAAGGTATCTCAGACTTGCCACTGCAGTGTCTGTGCGCAGTTTGTTAACTGCAAAGTCGACCTGGCAAGAGAACCCACTTGCCAGGCCCTAACCTTCACTTTTCTGACATGTAAGGCACCCTTATGGTAGGTCCAAGGTAACCCCTTTGAAGGGTGCAGTGTATGTGAAAGGTAGGGCATGTACTGATGTGTGTGACATGTCCTGATAGTGAAATACTGCTAATGCAGTTTTTCACTATTGAAAGGCTATCTGTCACATAGGATAGAATGGGAAATACCTTGTAAGATCTTACAAGTATAATTTCCTACTGGGACAAGATAGAGGAATAAACTTTAGACTCTCTGAACTCATAATTTAATAAAAAAATCTTTTAGTAAAGATGGTTTTTAAATTGTGTGTTTGAAAATGTCACTTTTAGAAAGTAGATAAGTACATGTTAAGAGAATGCACTCCTTCCCTTAAATCATTTATCATTTTGTTAAACTTGATGTGTGAAATGAGTGTGAACAGAAGCCGTGGAACGCCCCTAATCACAGCTTGTACTTATCTGCTTTGCAATTGAGTTGCCCCAACATCGAGTTTACACCCCATGGGCAAACATGCTGGCTCCGTGGTGGTGAAGTATACAGGAAGATGTATGATACAAAACTTTGGGATTATAATGGCTAAACTGTGGAAAAAGACGAAACTTTGGAGGAAGTGGTTCACCCAGGAATGATTTTCCTTTCAGCAGTGTGACAGTCGGGTACAGGAGGATTGTGCCTTTCAAGAGTTACTTTTAGAAAGTAGGCACTTTCTTGTTTAACCATTGTGTGTGCCTCTGCCTGTTTGTGTATTGATTGTCTGGTTTTGGAGTGACAGGGGATGGTGATGTGAATTCACTGTAAACAGCCACTGGGGGGGGGGTGTTGAGGTGTGCCTGGCCCTTCCTGGATAACCAAAGTTGAGCTGAACGGGGCTTGGGTGCATTTAGAGTAGTGGGAGGAGATTTCAATGCACCTAAATAGAACTTGTCTCCGTTGCACAATGCTGTCTCCACCCCCTGTGGTCATACAGCACCAGTGAGGACAGAACTGGTTTGGACTGGGATAAGAGACCCTTGCACAAGGAGAACAAAGAGAAAATGGGGTAAAGTAGTAGACCTTAAACCCCAGAACTTTAGATTACTTCTGGACTCAAGAGGAACCTTTGCCAAGGAGGAGAACTGAAGAGCTGTGAGGAGGAGTACTGCCCCTTTGCTGTGTGATGTATGGGGTTGGCCTGCAGATGCTGTATCTGCCAAGGAGAGGACAAAGGCTTGAACTTTGCTCTGAACCTGCTTGAAGAAGATCTCCAAGGGCCTGTGTGTGCTGACCTCCTGTTCTGAAGTCTCAGGGACACCAAGACTTCACGCCAGCTCCCCTGAACTCTGATGCTGAGAGTTCTGACCTGCCAGGAGGTGCCTGTTCCAGTTCTGGTCCAATGGAGGTTGTTCTTGCTGTTGGGAGCTGGAAGAAAAGAAGGACTGAAGAAATCGATGCATCGCTCTTCTTGTGGCAGTTTTTCCCGATTCATCACTGCTGTGCAAGAAGAATCTCCACCCACCGTAGTGCCAGTGCTGAAACCGATGCTCCACCTGTTGCGGCTGCAAGAACCAACACATCAAGGGATCGCAGCTGATGAAACCGATGCAGTGCCCCTCAACTCTGCAGCATCGATCGCCAACACATCCTGGATTTCCACGCAAGTTTTCCTGACACATCACCCGCAGACCAGAATCATATTGGAATCAACGCATCACTTCCCCCTACAGACCGGATTCGACATATAACTTCTAGTGCGTGCAGCAGAACAGTTGCATCGCCTCCCCAAGGTCTCCGGAACTAACACATCTCTTTTTTCTCAACGCTTCCCATCTCTGTGGCTGTTTGGACTTGGAATTTTGACACATCTACAGGTACTTTGTGAGAAATCACACATCCATAGTTTTCTATGGACCCTGTTGCTTGAAACCTTTTAAGTTATATTTTTATTTTATGTATGTGGGAGTTTTGTAGTTTTAGTCTTGTTGAGTTTAGATTAAGATACTTTATTTTACTAAACTGGTGTGGTGCCCATTTGTGGTGTTATCACCATATTACTGAGTGGTTTGAGTACAAATACTTTCCCATTGCCTTTGGGATAAGTCTGTCAACTGCCCAGGATGTGAGCAGGGGTTATCTAAAGTGTGTATCCCCTTACCCTGATTAGAAGCAACTAGAGACCCCCATTACTAACAGGAGAGTTTCAACACTTTTCAGCACACTGCTGTACTGTTTTGGACAGTATCTTCACTTCCCAACAGGGTAGCTTTTCTCATAAAGATACTACCCAGTCACTTCTTAACTGAAGGCAGATATTATGTAAATAAATAAGTTGTGTCATATTTACTCATTCTAGAAACAGAAAAGAGCAGAAAATGAGATCACCTCTCCATTTCCATTATGTTATAGGTCTAAGGTGTGCTAATATATTTTATTCTACACAGTCAAATTAGCACAGTAATAAAATACAATGCAAGGAGGCCAGGCTATAAATATTGTGCTTGTTGGACTGGGTCCTTTCTGCAGGGTCACCCCATATTTAATCTCCATTCCTAGAACCTGTTGTATTTGGCTTTTGTGACTCTGTGCACTTTACTCTTGCTAACCAGTGGTAAAGTGCTTGTGCGCTCCTCTCTAAACATGGTAAAATTGGTATATACCTGATTGGTCAATTAAACTACTTATAAACTATTAGTGGGGCTACAGCGTACATTGTGACACCCACTATGGTAGTTATGTAAATCATGTCTCAGACCTGCCACTGCAGCCTGTAGTGCAGTTATAAACTGCCATTTTGACCTGGCAAAATAACCCTTGTGCCAGGCCTATCCCTTGCTTTTTTAACACTTATAAAGGCAGGGTGTGTGGTATTTAAAAGTAGTACATGTGACCTAACACTTATATGTCCTAGCTGTGAACAAACCCCCAAAGTTGTTTTTCAGTGTGGCAAGGCTCCCACCCCCATAGATTAATACTGGGTTCACTTATTAGACTCAATAAGTAATAACTCTAATTTGGGAACAGATAGAGAAATGCTTCTTCCACACATTTGAAGTATATAATGAATTATCTTTAATGGTAAAGTCAAAGTTCAAGTTGCTATTTTGGAAATACCACTTTTAGAAAGCTGGCCTTTGTCTGCCTAAACTGTAGGTGCCTTTCTGTCAGAGCCCAAGGCCACATGACTGCAAATGGCTCTCATATGGACGATTGTGTATTTCTTCCAGACATAGGGAAAAAAGGGCCCTGGGTATGGGGCAGGGTCCAACCTTCTCCTCTTCTCCCTTTTATGTCCCAACTTTTTTATAAACAAAGCAGTGGCAGGTTAAGAAGCAGACGGAGACAACAATAGCAACCATACATGCATTGGAGTCTCCCTCTGTCACCCCATTACACACGGAGTACGGCGAAGACAAACCCACAACCCAGCACGAACAGCAACACAACCTGGTAGTGAATCTCAGTAGCTGGGCATTATCCCATGTGAGCAAAAGATGCTCAATAGAGGACTTGGACTTGTACCACCTACAAGGGGAATTAATTCCAAATCCACCAAGAGCTAGCACAATTCTTCAGCAAAAATATATTCCAATTTTTCTTTGCAGAGAACAAAGCATCCAGTATGGAGACCAAACTAACCAATACTAACCTCAGTAAGAAATCAACTTTTAATCCTCCAGCCCACATGGTACATTCAAAGGTATTGAGTTTTGAGAAAGAGGCTCTGAAAGAGTTGTAATATGGTCTCAGATACAAAAAACAACCCTTCTACAATCTTCCCAATGAAGAACTGTTGGCTATGAATACCTTGAATACAGATGATTCTATAACCATTAACCGATGGATAAGGGGGGAGCTACAGTGATTATGGATACCTCTCCATACAGAGCCGAATGTCTTAGGCAACTGAACATGAGGATGTTCTTACTACCTTCTTAAATGTGACCTGACAAAAATGTTTTCTACCATGATAAAACTCATGGTGGAGAAGGCTAAAGACAGTGGCTGGTTGACTGTGAAGGAAGCTGACTTCCTAACAGCTACTGATCCAGTCCCCCAGTATTTTTATGTCCTTCTAAAAATCCATATACTCCAGAGACCTCCTCTCCCAATCCAACGAATTTGTACATGCACTCCTTTGAAACTGAGAAAGTGTTAATACCTGAGAATCCCTACCGCTCCCACATAATCTTGTGGAAGAATAACATTGAAGATATTCTGGTCATCTGGCGTGGTGAGGCCAATTCTATCGCCTCCTTCCTCCAGTGGCTGAATACACTGAATTCTTACCTGAAATTTACTTGTGAATTCAGTAAAGAAAGCCTTCTTTTTTTGGATTTACTCATCTTTACCCCTGCAGGAGTTCTGGAGATGGAACTATACAAGAAACCAATGGCTCGGACTGCTCTATTACCATACAAGAGTTACCATCTGAAATCACTGAAAAATGATTTCCCTATGGGCAATTTCTGTGACTTTAGCACAACTGTTTCAATGTACAAATAATAGGGAGCAGGCCAAAACCCTGTCAGTGCACCTGCTTCACAGAGAATATCCGCAATCACTCATACGAAGAGCAGCTAAGAGAGTGCGCAATAAACAACCAAGATGCCCTTTTAGACATTTATCAAAGATTGACATGTGTAAATACACGCTGCACTTTCTCTGATCTGATCAAAACATCAATTAGCCAAAAGCAGCATACCTTAAATGAAGGAGAAAGGTCGATCCAACATCCACTTTTTACTTGTAAGTGGAGTAGCAGCCTCGAAGAGAAGCTGGTACATATTAGACGCAGAACACCCACGACCACCGGACAAGATACCCTCTGGGGGCTCTGAATGCTGAAAGGGTATTTTCCATGTGGGTCTTGTGGAGTGTGTGAAGAAACCACACACTCACTGAGATAGCTATCAGCTCAGAAAAACCATGGAAACAAAGACAACACACCAATTACAATAACGAGAGACTGATGTACCTGATCTCTTGCCTGTCTGGCCTGCAATACGTTGGAATGACAATTCATAAAGTGAAACTACAGATTATGACACATAAGAGCACTATAAGATGCAGAACAAAGGTAATTAAACTTATGATTCATTTAATTGAAAACGGACATTTAGCAGATAAATTGAAGTGGACGGTTCTTGATAAACCCAACATACTACCATCCATCCCCAACATTACCGAATTTGTATTCATCAGAGAACAGAAGTGGGTGTACACACAACACAGTGATAGAGACAGGCTGAATGATGAGATCCTCCATCCCCTGATTTGGAGGCACTATCTTCTCAGTTCGCACACATAGACATCTTCAGTGACTGATAGTAGAAGTGATTCCAAACCCTACACACCTTTGGCTCACCTATTCTTTCTAGTGTCACACCCTTATTTAGTTTTATTGATACGAGGGAGTGCAGTAAAAAATAATCCCCTTTCACAGTTTGGTGTCCCCTACCTGATGGCATTTGACATCTTCTTAAACCCCTTTTCAGATGCCTATTTGGATGTCCCACATTGGGACAGAGTATGCCCAAATGGTATAGTCTTTGTTCATTCGCTCCCACTTATGATAGTGTAGAGTATAACCTCTCATTGGGACTACTGGGATAGTCTGCTTCTCCTCAGTAGGTGCGGGTTTTACGTCAACCCCTCAGATTGTGAACCCACTAATATTTGGTGGTGCAGCAAGTTTCTCTGGTTATCTGACAAGTAAGGGAGAGCATGCATGGTGAATGTTAACTATAAAGAACTGCAATTCGCAGCAGCCCTTTGGCATGTAAATGAATACAGACATTCACTGGCACGCAAACAAGACTGTTCATAGAACTACACTATATAGCAACACTGTGCACTGTATTCCTACATGTACACTGTTGCTTTGGGGAAGCCCATAGTGTCCATGAATCCATAGAGTTTGGGCGATGGGAAAAGAACTCTTTAGCATAAAAAAACAAGAGCACGTCTATATCTCAGAGCGTATCTATAATTCGGTATGGAACTACAATCCTCAGCCACCCTGTGTCACTTGATCGGAATGGTGGCGGTGGATCTCATGGCCACGCCAATCCGTACACACCTGATCCAGTTCTAGATAGCTGCATGCTTGTATTTAAGCAGTTTCTCTCTGCTGGTGTGGAGAAGCGACTGGCTCTCTGTGATCAGGTATGGGTCCAGCACATTTGCATTTACTTACAAAACCTTTTTGAATCACTAAACCCTTCACCTATTAGTGGTACTTTATGCACTTAGTACACGCTTTTGAAATGAAGATCGCTGCGTGCCCTCTTCGTTGGGAATCTCTACTTTGCCACAAGCCCGATATGGGCGATGCACATTCAAACCCTTCTCTATTTAGCGGCAATGCACGCACCGAGTATACGTTTCAGACACCTCGATCGCTTCATAATCTTCTTTACAAAATCTGTCACACTTCAGCTCTCTGCCAACCTGACATGGGAGAGGCAGCTCTAAACACTTTCAATAAGGAGACACTCTAATTTGCCTTCTCCGTGGGTGACAGTGCCACCGGCTTGTCCCAGTTGTTTACAACATTTAGGATGATTCATTTTGGAGAGGTAAGCCAGACTGCCCATCAATAAATCACTGCAATGATGAGCACATCCACGCTATCTGACTGGTACCTCTAGATTGCATTTTGAAATGTCTACACAACAGTACAATCAGGCATGGATTTACTCTCTTTCTTGAAATACCTCAAGCCCCATCTTGTTACTTATAGGACTCTTTGTTTACTCTGTTCTCCTTCCTATGATCCCTATATAGGACAGAGATCTCCCTGAGCCCCAGGCCAGGGTGAGTCGAGGCAGGATCTCTGACTCTAGCGGGTAAGCCTTACTATTTGTACAATGTTAATGTTATGAATACTGCTCCTATAGGAAGACTCCGCCACTAGTAAGAATAAGGGGCATTGTATTGATGGTGCTTGGCAGTGTTTTGTCTGTTTGATGCTCATGAGCCAATAGCCCTCAATATAGAGCTATCAGATCTGTTTCACTATTGACCTAGCCATCTTCCTTATTTTTTCCTTATCCTTATTTTTTGTATATGTGTTATTACAGGTACCGCCAGTGACTCCTTTACTCTATGATGATTTATAGGATCATTGGATGGGTTTGTATATTTCAATGTTTCCACGCACACATTCATGTACACATTTATATTTTTTGATTGAGCACATTGAGCAGCATAGCTGATGTTTAGGGCCTGAAGAAAGCTGCAACACTTCTGCTGAAACGTGAACCTTTTTTCGACACAAAAATCTGGTATAATTTCGTCCAACAGTGCCCTGTTTTTAATCCTGGCACAGGGATGCATGAATAAAGGAAGTCGCTTACTCTGTAGCTAGTCTTAATTCTCACTTTCACTTTTCTCTGTGGCCCTCACTACCCCTAGTTCATCATTTCGGTATTTAGTATACCTCTTTTAACATTAAAACATCCCTGAGCTCCTCCCTCTCAGTGAGTGGGTTGTAGCCCTTATTGTGACTAGGAATCATGGTACGAGAAGGTTTCCAATGATGAAGTATGCCACCTATCGTGGGTGAAGCAAATCGTCCTTTTAAAGAGATAGTCCATCACAGATAGGTCTCCAGTTCCGATAGCAGATTTCTAAAGACCCAAGGGTTTCTTTTTTGTAGTGTACGTATGAAAGATGGGAGTTAACCCTTGCTGGTCTCTAAACTTCCTGGAACCCTCCTGTGTGAAAGAATCAGGGTGTTCCCCACCAGAACAGGAAGGCCTGGAGGGTTGAACTCAGTTCTTCCTGAGTTACGAAAGATGTCCTGAGGGATGTGTCCACACCATTCCTAAATTGTAAGACTGCCTGCCCTGCCACTAACAAATTGCAACTCAAGCACAGGCCTGCCTCCCTTTACAGTTTGTATCCAGACAAAGAAAAGGAGAAAGGTTAGACAAAAGGGGCATCCCGCATCCACAGGCTAGCACTGGGTATACAAATGACACCCTCAGAACTTATCAGTACACTTCCTGGACCAGTGGAAGATTCAGAAGAAGGACTGCCTGCTGAAAATTAAACCAGCTTGCCTTGAATCCAGGATCCCATAAGTGACTTCCAGGGTCAGCTGGCTGACCTCCTGTTTGAGCAACAGGGACACAATAGGCTTCCAGAGGCCACCCGGCAACTGCTCAGCTGACCAGCACCACCTCTACATGCCTGAGCGCTGCTGCTGGCCTCTGTTGGAGTACTGCTTGTCAAGAGGTACTACTGAGGTCATAGACTCTTGGCTGGCATCAGATTGTACTCCTCCTGCTTCAAAACTGATCTCTAGGTGAACATCCAGGTATTTGGGCACTTTGCAACCGTGAATGGGCTCTACGCAAGTTCTGATGGCTACCTGCTCTTCACACCAAATAATGACTGCCAGCGTCTCCCATCAACATGAAGCTCTAGTGATAACCTGCTCCTCGTGCCAACAACAAATTCCTCATGGCCACCGTCATTGCACAGCTCCAAACGAGGCTCTGTGCATGGGCCTGGACTCAGAGAAGGTAAACTCTTCACAGGGATGAACCTAGTCATATATACCCAGCCCACATACCATCGTGGTTGGTCTGTACTTGTGACATTAACCCGGTTCAGAGCAACCACTCAAAGAAATGCCGCTACCCTGATTGAACCCAAACTGTTTTCTGTCATATTTTTAAAACTGAGGAAATTGCTGAGATCTTTTTTTAAAATTTCTAGTACCTTTTATCTGTTGTAACTTTTAAATGTCCGAGAACTTGAATGCGCGTATGTTTCGTTGTTAGATTATCACCGGCTTTGGCGATCAGCTGACTCCAGCCTGCCGGTACCTCCTAGCTGGGGCGACCAATAGTGAAGGGCAGGGGGAGGAGTTTCAGACACGCTCACGGCACAAATGCAGGTGAGAGCGCGGGAGCACAGCGGGCGCGATGGTGGCGTGCCAAAGGCAAGCCCGTCTGCGCCCGTCCGTGCCCAACCGTGCCCAGGGTCCAGCCACCATGCCCAAACTTGTACATACTCCTCCTTAGAACTTAGAAAGCTTCACTCCACCTCTTTAGCACTAAACCTAGATACCAGCATGATTCTGGTGAATCACTCAATCTGGCTACCACAGAACTCCTTTCCGGAGGTTAACAAACCCTTACATCACAGTGCAGAACACCAACAAAAATATAAGTGTTCAAAGCTTTCGATATATTACTTGAACACGCGATCCCTGGTTAAGCACCAACTTGACATTTTCACCCTTCTGGATCTTGAAAAACCGGATATTCTTCTACTTATGGAAACATGGCATACCCTTGACCCCTCTCCTGACATATTGGCATCATTGCCAAACGAGTACTATATCCTCCACACTAACCTCCCTCAAGGTAAAATAGGGGGGGGCCGCAGCCATCATAAACCGAGAGTTTAAATTTAGCATCCGTAGCCCACTCTGTCTCCCTGCAGTTGATAATACAGTAATCAAATTGGAATCAGATGTGGCCCCGTTAGTATGTATTCTTTTTTAAAGACCTCCACAGCATATGCCCTTATTTCCGTACTCCTTGGGTGAACAAGTCGCCAACCTGGCAATTGATCACGTGAGAATTCTACTGATAGGCACCTTTAATTACTGGGCAAACGATACTCAGGGAGGGCCGCAATCTGTTGAGCTGACTGAATTGCTAAATAATTTGAACTTCGCTCAACAAGTATCATCAGCTACGAATGTCAAGGGACACACCTTGGACCAAATCTGGTCCATTAATTTGGTAGTATCTGACCTATCTGTAGCACCATGTACCTGGTCAGATCATTACTTGATAAAATTTACTTTAGAGGCCCTCATCAGGAACAAAACACAAACTAAAGGGGGGAGTGACTGACTTCAGTAGCAATCTAGCAAACACAATACCTAAGTATACAACATTAACACCCAAGAGGAAAATATTTCAGCTTGGCTACTGGATGCTAGTAACAAACATGCACCGTTGAAAAAAGAAAAATTAACCTGCCGTTTCGAGGCTCAAAGGTGGTTCTCTCCTGAACTAAAAACTTAAAAACTTACGCTCCGCCAAATGGTGAGGAAGTGGAGGGTGAGCTACTTATCAAAAGATAAAGTATCCTATCAAACGGCTAAGAGAGAATATAAAAAATGCATCCTAAATGCAAAAGCGGTTCACTTCTCATCTAGAATTCTTACCTCCACCAACCAATCTAAAGAAATATTTAACATAGTAGAGGAACTGTCTAATCCAGACAGAGTATTAAGTAAGCCCACCCCCTCACAAAATTTATGTGATAAACTGAACAACTTTTTTATTGAAAAAAATCTTCCGTATCAAGGCTAGCATTCCTACTCATATAACCCAAGAAGTTTCCCACTCCACATATAAAAACTCATATTCCTTGGACACTTTCTCTTCCATCGATTTTAAGACCTTTCATAGCCTTCTGCTTAAAGTCAGCTCTGTTTCTCCCACCTATCACTGCCCTCCACATGTCTTAAAGGAGGTTTTCACTGCCCTTCCAGGCCCTGCCCTTGCCCTGCTAAATGACTCTTTATCTCAGGGTTATGTACCTAAATCTTTTACAGAAGCTACTGTGATCTCTCTCTTGAAGAAACTGGGAGCCGATCCCCTGACACTGTCCAACTATCGACCTATTTCCCTGCTCCAATATCTGGCTAAGTTGTTGGAGGCTCATGTGGCAAAGTGTTTGTCCAGTTTTCTGGAACAAACTAACTTTCTTGATTCTCACCAAGCGGGTCTCCATCCCGGCCACTCCACGGAGACAGTCATTACTGCAGTAATGGACGCCCTACGGGAAAAGGCCAACAAGAGGACTCCTCACGCCTTGGTGCTGCTGGACTTGTCCGCGGCTTTTGACACGGTCAACCGTGGTATCTTGGTGGACCGTGTCAAGGATGCGGACATCCAGGGGCCAGCATTAAGCTGGATTTGCTCCTTTCTGGAGGAGCGCTCCCAGGCTGTTCGCCTGGCTCAGTTCATGGCGCCTAAGCAAAGAACCATGTGTGGGGTGCCACAAGGATCTTCGCTCTCTCCACTTTTATTCAACCCTTATCTCCTACCACTGATAAGGTCACTGAAAGAAAGAAAAACGGTTACTTTCAACTATGCTGATGACCTGCAGCTACTCTTCACCGTCGATAATTCACCCCTCTCAGTCTTGGACTTTCAGTCAACTATGCGGTTTATTAGTCACTGGATGAACAGTAATCATCTAAAACTAAACCCAGGAAAGACTGAATTAATCCTGACAGGCGGCAGCCAGAAATTCTGGGGCTCTCACTACTGGCCAGGAGAACTGGGCCCATCTCCCACTCCCTCCTCTTCTGCCAAGAACCTTGGAGTTATGATATCAAATGACCTGTCCCTGAAAAGGCAAGTGGGTTCTGTTATATCGTTTTGTACTTACCAGTTGCGAAAAATCAGAAAGATAAGCAGATTGCTGTCTCAACCAGCGCTGGTACAGGTTGTAATGGCCATGGTTCTATTGCGGCTCGACTACTCTAATGCAATCTACCTTGGATTACCAGCTGGTCTTATGAAACGGCTGCAGATAGTCCAAAACCAGGTGGCTAGACTGATATATCGGCAACCTAGGTGGCATCACGCTTCCCCCCTTCTGAGGGAATTGCACTGGCTTCCTACGCCCCAACGCTGTGCTTTTAAGATTTGCTGCTTATATTCAAGTCACTGCATGGTCAGGGTCCTGGATTCATAGACAGCCTCATTTATAGATACACCCCCTCCCGAAACCTTCGATCAGTTCATCTTCAGCTACTATCAATCCCCACTTTCAAATTAAAGCGACAAGGAGGTGCCAGGTTTGCTACCCTGGCCCCTAAGCTATTGAATTATATCCCTCTGGAAATCAGGTCTACTACTGACCTACTTAAATTCAGAAAGCTGCTTAAAACTTGGTTGTATTGTCAGGCTTACCATTGAACTATCCATCTTTCTGCCATTTCTTAGGCCAGCACCAAGAAACCAATACAATGAACGAGCGCTTTATAAAACACTACTAAAACACTACTAACATAACCAGAAACATGAGTAGTGCTTTGTGTTTTTGCTAGACTATTTTCACCTAGAACTTTTATAGTCATAACTCCGGTTCTACGTATTGGATTTTTTGTCATTTTGGTGTAATATTGTTTATTAAACGTCACTGTATTTAACTAAATTTGATTGGAAATTCTTCTTTGTTGTATTTTCACTTCATTATTGCTGGAGTGGTGCAAAAATTACTTTAAATATTGCCGCATAATTAAGCCTGACTATTTTGTGCAAAGATACCAGAGGGTTAAGTACAGGTTAATTTAGTTACTTTTGAGGTTCACCCTGATATTGATTCTGTTTTTTGCTTGAATGAGGCTCTCATCCCTTTTAACTGATGAGCCAATTTCTTACAGGGCCCAATTCATGAAAAAAGTAGTAAACCTTCACCTTTAGGTTTACATATATGTGTGGGTGCAGCTTTATTTCTGTTTATTATTCACCAAAATTCCCAATAGTGTGCTCTTGAACTCTGCAAAAAGTGAAAATATTTTCCCTATGTTGAAGGTCCTTCACCTATATACCCACCAAATGTGGGAGTCATCCGTTCACCTGTACATCCTGGTAGGGGAGTTAATCCAGCTCTTGTCTGGAGTGATTCTCCAACCATTTCCATGGGTCAGATTGACATTTGAGTCTGCCTACAAATGGCCTTGTTTGCTACAGTTCCAAAACTTCCAAAAGAAACAATACATGGGAGCACAGATTCATCACTCCTTCAGTGTGATTTAAGAGAATATTCTACACTCATAAAACCATTTACACCTGTCAAGAATGTCATGTGGGAATTCTAGCAGGCATGAGAACGTTTTTTTTCATAAGCTTGATGGTACATATTCCTAAAATATCTTTATTTCCTACCAAGCCTCTGAAAACTAAGGTACTTTGTGGCTCTTTCCAACATTTCAGCGGTGTTGAAACTTTGATTTTCAGGTAGATGCTACATGTGCTGAAACGTGAGAAACTTTTTTACACTCTTCAACAAGTTTGCTCATGATTTCTCTGATCACTCCTCTTACACGCCACTGAAGTCACTCAAGTATAAAGGGAGAGTAAAAACTTTGACGTAAATGTGTATATTTTATGTGCAAGTTACTTAACACCCTCATTTTTATGGAGTTTTGGGGGGAAAGATTTCTTCACATGCACAGTTGGAAAAGTTCTGAGAAAAGAAAACATTTCTCGAATGTTACACCTGCCTGAAGGAGGAGTATATTTCTCTGTCTGCCTTTTTTATTGGCAGATAGAGATTTGCATCAACATCAAATGGTGGTTACATGGAAATGCTTATGTACCACCCTTGGCATGTCCCTTTGATACAAAGTTTGTGCAGAGTAGCTCATATGCCTTACTTTAGGTAAATCCCAGTTCAACGCTTTGTTAATCACTCCTCTGGCACACCACTGGAATCTCACACAAGAATAATGGAAGTGTAAAAAAGTTGTAGCTGATAGAATAGGTATGCAAATAGACCCAGCTCCCTCATGGTTTGTGCGTTTTCGGGGAAGGATGTCTTCATTTGGAAAAAATATTTTTCTTTTCTTTGGACAGGGGTCTTGTTTTTTTCGCGCATTCAGGGGATTCCCCATTCCCTTGGTTAGGTTTTTTGGATCTGACATTTACAGATTTTTTGTGAACGAAAAATATTTTCTGCATGCAGACTTTAATTTTTTTTTTTAAACCCGTGGCCAATCTACGAGTGTATATATATTGGTGAAGTACATAGATTTTCGTTCAACCTCTTTGGACATTTTGAAATTAATGAACCATCTTTGCAAATCGCAGTAGAAAACCTATGGAGACTAAATGCCCACGTTTTTGGTTGTCCATGAAATGTTCCTCAAGGGACTAGATTTACTGACATTTGATTCAACCCAGCACAGTTCAGTAGTTTTTAAAATATTGGTGTCAGGGAATTAAAGAAAAATAGATCTTATTGTATGAGGGAGCCTTTTCTCCTGTTGCCCCAAAGTGGTATCCACGAGGAAACAAATTTGATTGACAGCTATAAGAGAAATAAATCTCTTTCACCAGCTATTGCAGGACTAGGAGCATATTTACTGTGTCCTGGCTTTTTAAAAAAGGACCTATCTATAGCGGGCCAAGTAGGCACACCCTGAAAAATAAGAGTCCAAAAAGTTGTGGGATTCATGAGGCAGATTTCTAATTTACAGATCCAGCAACACTTAACAAGGCAACGGGCAACCATTGTATTTCTCTTGGTACCACCCTCCTTGAACAGAATTTTAAGTATTGACTATTCACAGGTCAGAAGCAAGTTGCTAGGTCTTAAGCTTGAAATACATTTTCAAATCCTATTAAGAATTTGAGGACCTGAAAGAAAAGGAAAGGTCTGACCAAAGGTCAATGACTATGGGCCAGCCTTTGCCCATCAGCAAGAAGTAAGGTCTCCGTGCCCAACCAACCCTGCCATCACTTGGGTGCAGAGCCAGACTGCAGGACGCAAATGGCAAGACCTGGCTGGCCAGGCCAGGACCTGCTTCCATCCCTTCTCTGCCCGCCTTACCCTTGATGTGCAGGTCAGAAATATATGTACTGAATGCTGACAAGTTTCATAAAATACATTCAATTACTCCACACAATTAATACTAAAACCTGACATATCTTGAGATATATAACGTATATGTAACATATTTGTAAGATACGATCTCCACCTCTAATGTGTTTCAGGACAATACCATAAAAATGTATAGATCAACCATGCTTCCATGTGCACTTTCAAAAATAGATACAGAAAAAATAGCACTTACAGTGTGTTTTGTTACATGGATATTCTTTACAGCCTGGTAGGACGTGCTGTGCATGGGGCCATCCTTCATTAACTGGCGCATTTTGAAAAGTTTGCTGTACAGGATGCTGTAGAGATAAGGGGGAAACAAGAAAAAGAGAGATTGGTGAGTAGTTACATGGCCAAGAAAATATTTGATGTACATTACTGACAAGTTAAGGTGCAGTATTTCACCAAGTCCCAATATGCACAGCCTCCAAAATCGGAAAAAATTACATTCCAACCAGCAGAGCGAATTAAAAAAAAAAAAAAAAACTAAGGGGCACATGCATCAAGCATTATTGCCTTCACAGATGGGCCATTTGTGAATGCAAAAAAACTTTGTAGATGCACCAAACCCTAATTTGCGATTCAGTAACCTGTTACCGAATCGCAAAATGGGTTTGCGATTCGGTATTTGGAAGTGGTGTGTTTTGGGCGTCCCTACCACATACCGAATCCTAATGGTATGTAAGAATGTCTTGTGACCATGAATGCGATCGCAAAATATTTGCATATTACTACCTACTTCAAGTAGGTGGTAACCCATTCGCAAAAGGGACCCCTTCCCCTTTGTGAATGATTGCAAAAGCATTAAAAATGAAACTGCAAAGTTTCATTTTTTCTTTTTTAAATGCATCCCTTTTTCCTTCCAGGAAAACGGGCAGCATTTAAAAACAAAAAAGACTGCTTTATTTAAAAGCAATCACAGACATGGTGGTCTGCTGACCTCAGCAGGCCACCATCCCTGTCATGGCGTAGATTCCTAATGGCTCGAATTGCGACCTACCTCATTAATATACATGAGGTAGGTCTATTTGTGACCCATTAAGAATCACTAGTGAAACTTAAAACAGTTTCATACATTAGTATGAGCGATTCGGAGAAAATCGCAATTCGGCAATCGGTACTTGCCATAATGATACATCTGGCCCTTGGAAACATGTCCCCGCAGCAAACCCTTTCACTGGCATTGGTGCTCTGCTGGATAGTTAGATCTAGCCATCCAATCACCCTAAATTAGTTTTGGTCTTATAAGCATAAAAATCATTTTAAATCAAAAGAGGGATGCACTAAGCAGAGACCAGAAAGAAAGAATCATAGACGCACATGGGGCTTTCCAAAATTGAGCCAAAAAATACCCGAGTTCTGGAGCGATCCCCAGTAATGGTTGCCAATAAAGCAAAGTCTTCAAAGTCAAAGACCATTAGGGACATGTTCTATGCTCAGAACGCAGGCCTCGCTCAGTCCCAGGCTGGCAGAAACTCTTTGGTGCTCCAAAAAACAAAAACTGTAGAGAGCAGATATTTTCAGGCCCCAGACACTAAAGAAAGACTATACAGCTTCTTTACATCAAATTGAGGAAAGATATTTATTCTCTTAGACAATATATTACTACATCACTTTCGTAACTGGTCCTTTGCAACAAAGAATTAACTCCACCTCGGGCAAATGGAAAATAACCTAGAAGAACAATTGCATGAAAGTGACAAACAAGCTCAATGGCTCGTCACTCTGGAAAACACACTTAAACTATGGGAAAAAGTTAATGAGAAAGAAAAGTAAAATTATTCCTGGAGGAACACATGCCTCTAAGACCAATCACCAAGGACGTATGTAACAAAGACCTGGAGGCCTTTGTACAGACACTCTTTACACAGATCAAAATCTTTTTCAACTAGACCGCAATCACAACTATACTTCAAGTTCCACCAAGAGAAGAACCTCTCACTGGACTCTCTGACGCTAGTCCATTTCTTTCAAGAAAAAAGAAAAAAACATTGTGAAAGCCAGAAAATAAGCCGCAGTCCACTTTAGTGGTGATACAATAATGTCTCATTGTAATGCTGCGAGGAATAGTCTTCAGAGAAATGACTACTCATTTAGAGAAAGAGAAGATTCCTTATCAGTGGGGCTACCCTTTTGTTTGCATTTCACTATCGTGGTTAATGCATAGATACAAGAGACTTGAGGAAATCTAAGCTTGCACTGGGCTTTCCGCATTTAAGGGAACTCCCACCTAAATGAGAGCAGGCTAAACAAAGAGGAAGGAGAAGTGAACGGCACACCCAGAAATCACGCAAAGAGCACAAAGAACCTGCAGACTACATCAACAACAAGAAAAGGAAACCTGGATACACTAATCCCCAGAACTATTCCCAGGTATAATTGATCAGGGAAATGGACATTGATCCACCAAGACGAGAATAAAATAGTTTGGAATAGAGCCAAGAGTCTCGGCCCAATATAATGGAGCTAACCCTTATGAACAGCCAAATTATGTTGTTTCCAAAGGAGGAATTGACTCAGGGACAATTTAATAGTTTGGAAATGATTGGATTATGTGGAAACAATTTATATTTTTGTTCATGGAACACTGTTTTGCCAGTTCAATGCACAGATGAGGTTAAAGAGAGATACAATCTGAGATAGCAATATTCAGTCTTAAACAGCAAACATCCCTTTGCAGAATGGAACAGGTATACCACCACACTTAAGGATACATACCGTAAAGGGCTAATTCCATATAGTGAATGGCTTACAGGGGGTTTCTCTAAAATTTGGATCGATTAATCTATAATATCAATGAATACACAGGGCCTTAACCCCCTTCAGAGTGATACTCCAGTTTAAGAAATTAGGAATAGACATAGGCTTTCTACAAAAGACACATCTACGCACTAAAGATGTCCTCCGATTCAGATCCAATTGGTTTCCATAACAATTTCATGCTTACAGCAAAATCAAAACAACAGGAGTAGCAATTCTCTTACAAAAATATTTAGACATGTTTGCATAATTTTCAAGTTTCAGATGAACTATGCTAAGTCACTAAATTCGTCATATGCTTTCAGCGTAAGGACAATGCCTATAAACTCTTAACCAAAAGTTACCTTTCCTTCCCATGGCTTTAGGCAGTGTTTGGAGGTTCCATTAATAAAATATTTAAAAAATGTATTTGGCATTGCTGATCCCCACAAAATAACGAATAATATGCTATTTGACATGGATCAATGATCCTGTTAATTATTTTTGGGTTAATCTCCCATCCACATAGAAAGCTGTCTATGACGGCAGCATCTCATCCTTGCTTCAAGCGCTCTATAAAGACATGTACAGATGAGGTAAATTGGAAATTTCATTTCTGGGAATGAGTTTAAAAATGAATTTCAAACCCCGATTAATACAGGTAGCACAGGCACAAACGGTCAAATTCCAAAAAGCATCCCTGCTCCAAATGCAAAATGTTTTTTTAAATGTCTGGAAAGACAAATCAAAAAGGGTCTCGAATAACCCTCTACATTGACTCATGGCAGGGGGTGTTGGGATTCCAAGATACCTAACCCCATATCAAAGCAGCTAAGATTCCCTCTACCCTCAACTGGAATTGTAATCCACATAAGAAATCTTGGATGCTGTTGAACACGCATAATATGAAGTCCCATTTCAGTATTTGCTTTGGCTCCCAGGTAAAGTTTGTCCCAAAACACACACAATGCTCCACACAGTGTCCAAGTTCCTAGATTTTTGCTAACAAAGAGCAGGGAAATAAGGCTACACTACCTTTCCATCATCACTGGCATAATTGCTTTATAACCCAGATTTCCATCCTGGCCAATCAAGCCATGATTCCATAGATGGAATAAAAGTAGATCACTACACCTTGGTGACTTCTTCAAAGATGGAGCCCCTTCTTGCTAGGGAGGCAATCAAAGAAAAAAAACCATGCCTGGGCCAGAGAGAGAAATGACTATTGTTTATCTCAGGTGATTCATTGGGTTAATAGACATAATATGCAGGATGAGGTAAATAGAAATAAATACCATTTGGAAGCCTTCTTTCACATTAGACAACAACTTAAAGGCTTTACATGGTTATATTGCAATTTCTTAGAGCTTAAACCGTGTTTAACACATAACTATAACTGAAAAATATATATTGATTGAGATACAAGAGGATACCAGGTCTGCAATCTGGAAGAGAGCATCTACATTTTGCATATGCATGCAACTTAAGGAAAATGCATATGAACTCTTGACCAGATGGCACCTTCCTTCCCCAAGGCTATAGGCAATATTTGAAGGTTTAGTTGATAAAGTATTTTAAATAATTTTGCTCATCTTTAACAATGTGCATTTTCACACACAATTTTACACCTGCAGACGTATATAGTGTAATTGGCAATGATGTGTAAAAGTGTGTTCAAGAATGTGTTTTAGTTATGCTACATTTCTGTGTAAAGCAACATCTCGGACAAGATGGATGCCCTTTCTGTCACTCACTCGTGCTTCCCTCCCTGTGCACATCCCCTCCCCACATGCTTCATAGCACACAGTCAAGCTGAGTACATATTAGTTTATTTTCATTCCTGTAATGTTTTGATCCTGATGAACTCTCTGTGGTGCAGATATAAAATTGCTACTTGTAACCACGTCCTCTGTTTCAACACTGGAACTATTCACTGGAAGAAAGTCTTCTTGTCAATACTTCATATTTAGTTTGAACATCTCCAGATGACTTTAGCATAACGGGTGTTTGGGGAGAGTATTCATCTTGATTGAATTGGCTCGCCCAAAAATAGTAAGTGGTAGCTTATTGCAAGATTTCAGTTTGGAAACAACTGCAGATAACTGAGGTTCATAGTTCAGTTTAATAAAATTTTAAACCTCGGAGCACAGTTTAATGCCAAGATAAACTGCTGTTTTGATTACCCCTGAAGTAGGAAAATCAAACTTAAAACTCAAGAGTACTTGAATTTTAGATCGATTAAGTTTGTACCCAGAAAACCTGCCACACCTGGCTGCTACATTGACAACCTGTCTGATCACTACTAATGGGTTAGAAGAAAAACATCGCGTAGGCAGTCAATTTAAGTTGTTAACCACCAAAC